>NC_083284.1:57289986-57648534 GCF_963506605.1 Zootoca vivipara | reverse complement strand
GCGGGGGTATCGCTGCCCCCCCGCGCCTCCAAAGCCTGGCACGTAACGACGCATGTGTGCTGGCCGGGGGTGATGGGAGCTGTAGTTCAAATACGGCTGCCAGAATTCTATATGAAAAGCATAAGAGATTACGAGCAATTGATTAGACACCGAGTGGGATTTTGCCTCACTGGAAAAATTAACACACCACATGAGGAGGAGGAGGAGGAGGAGGAGGAGGAGGAGGAGGAGGAGGAGGAAAAAGACAAAGGCTGGGAAAAAGTTATGGCTAACTGGATGTTTTATTGATTTCTGTAAAAGAGTCTGTCTCAACAAAACATATACAGCTATGCTTCTCACTATGATTTTAAAAATACAGATGCAATGAGCAAATCAGTTAAATATATGTACTGTAATGCATTTGAAATGTACTTTATGATCATTATTAATATTTCTTCTTACGTTATTCATGGTGTATTTGACACACACCCTAAATTCACTGTATTTGAATGGGGGGGGGACCCCACCTCTTCTGTAGCACTTTCTGCTTGGTTAGGTCTTTGTTTGTTAAAGGGGGGGGGAAATGAATAAAATCCTGGTACTTAAGAAAGCTATCTTCTTTCGTTTGACCTTCATTTTTTGCAGTTGTCCCCTTGCTGAAATTGGCATAGCACAAACAGTAGCTTCTAGGCCAAATAGAGCACGGCTCTCATTGCAGATGGAAGCAAAGACTCCACAATCCACCCTTACATTCTTTATGAATACTAGCGGCTTCTGTCAACCAAAACCAGTGGCCTTTCCAGCTGGTGGCTTCCCTTATTCTTCCATAGTAGCCTTTTCAATTGACTCTTTGGGGGCTTTGTACTGCAGGCTACAGATAACTCAGAACCCTGAATATAAAAGACTGCCGGGATACAAAACAACACTGGATGCAAGAAGTCTCTAAGGAGCGAGTGTCATTATACACATTCTCCTTCATATCAAATTCTGGAAGGCATTCCTGAAATTGAGGTACCTATTGATATCCAAGGTGTGCACAAAACATTTGGACCCTCTTTTACAGCGAAGTTGGTCAATTTGTTTCCACCAGACTGCCTTTCAAAGGGTCAAAACCCACTTCCTCTCTCTTCAGCATCTCTGTTATGGAAGATGGACTTGGAAAATTGTTTTCTTACCTCAAAGTGAGTTGTTGCTGTCATCCAGAGGCCAGGATTCACATGGAACCCGGTCTAGCATTCTCCCTGCTTGTTAAGGGAGGGGAACTTGTGGCCCGCCAGATGCGACTTGCCTTCTGGGTCCTACCAACCTGGTAGGCAGATCCAGACACTGTCCCATTCTACCCCAACACTAATTTTGAGCACCTAGAACAGGCCACGTTATGTGTTTCAGTGTACGTCTCAGGCATCATGTGGGTTTTGAAGCACAAAAGTGGGCATGCTTTTTCTAAGATGGCAGTTGCCCTTTGTGGTTTTGATAATTACTTTTTGATTGCACCCCAATCAATTAGGGGCACATTTATTGTTGTTCAAAAGTTTTAAAACCTGATAAATTTAATCAATTAAACTATCCACCTTGATTGAAAAATCTAATCCGTTGTTCAGTTAAACATTGCAGCCCTTCACTTTAGCAACGAGCTCCTTGGATAGTCTTCATAAAGTCATACATTTTAGCTTCCCCCCACCCCCTTTCATCTTCAGTATGAGGCTGTGGTGAATAGACAACACTTCACTTAAGTTCATTGGCTTCTATCCTACCAGATAGAAGTCATACTTTTTCACTGCCACCACTCAGAGTTATATGTAACTCCAAGTATACAGTCTTGGCTTTACCAAATCTCCTAGTAAAGCATGGTAAAGAACAAATAATCTCATTTCAGCTTTTTGGTAGGTGGTTCTAAGCAAGACACTTGATACAGAAAGTATTCATAGAGACAGAAATAGTGGAAATAACCCTCACGGTCACTACAGATAGATGGATATGGATAGATTTGGTGGGGGAGAAGACAACCACCCTCCTCCATAAAAGAGAGTCTTCTGATCTTCTCATGTGCCACATCTTGACCATGCAGGATGCATAGCTGCCAAGTTTTCCCTTTTCTCGTGAGGAAGCCTATTCAGCATAAGGGAAAATCCCTTTAAAAAAGGGATAACTTGGCAGCTATGGCAGGATGTGATGCCACCACAGACTCAGAAACAACCCTCCCATCATAATTAAAGTGGACAGAGGAGCTGGCTTCCTTATGAAGAATACAGGAGGCCATGGCAGCATTTCATTGCCACATTTTATACACCTGTATCCTCAGTGCTGACTGGGGAATACCTGAAGGAATTATGTAACCCAAAGGAGTTTCCTGCAGATGTACAGGAGCAAATTTGCACTGACACATCCCAGGATCCATGAGAAAGGAGTTGCTGGTATGGGTCTTCCGTCTCCTGAAGAAACAGCAACCAGTAATGCTCCAATATGGTTGGGTATCTGTTGATCTTCTATTTTTATGATTCTTAATGATCAGAAATGAAACTTTCCCTCTTTTTGCAATTTCCAAAAAATGCAGCCCTCTTGGGTCTTGAAGAATACCAGCTGAAATCAGTATCATTTTGACATGGAATGCATGCTAACAAAGCACTCTGCAGTCTTCAGCACTTATTCAGCATTCATTTTCTTTATTATGCAAAATCTTACATTGCTTTCTGCCACAAGAGTACAGTTTCATATTCTAAAATGGGTTGACTTTTTTTCATCAGAAGTCAATACAGCTGCAATTCAACAACATCAAAAAGACTTTTCCAACTAAAGTTAACTTTATTTAAATTGGGGACCACCAAGCATATCCCACTCATTTCTGTTTATCACATCTTCCACTTAGACATTCAAAGTTTGCTATGCATTATAAATCAGATGAAGCATTTTGGTAATAAGGTACAAAAACAAAATTGTCTTCTGCACACAAATGCTGCAATTTTATCACAGGAAGCAGATGAACCAAGCAAAGACTCTTGAAGAAATGTAATGTTGGTAAGCAGATACTATCAGAAGCTGCTTATCTTCGTAGCAAACGTTAGCCTTATGTGAATCCCACTTGAATTCATTTAATTAAGAAGCTGTAAAGAACAAAAAAATATGATTAAATTCAAGGGGGGGAGTGCACATGTAGCTTGGCTTCTTGCTCTTGGAAATGAGTTTTATCACCCTTTTTTCGGGTGTGTGTATGCTTGTGTGTTATACATAATAACACACAAGTCCAAAAAAGAGCCTTGCTTGATGAGACCACAGTCATATCTGGTCTAGCATTCTCTTCACACAGTGGTCAACCAGATTCTTATGGAAGCTCGCAAACAAGATACAATTGCAACAGTACCCTCTCATGCTCCTGCTCCCAAGCACCTCAATCCCAAGAGACCAACACTGGAGATAATATATAAGAGTTGACTGGTAGCTTATCCTCCATGAGTATGTCGAATCCCCCTTTAAAGCAGCTATCATTGAGGCAGCAAATTCCATGGTAGCTTTTGCTAGGAAAAACATTTCTTATAGATCCCGTTTCCCCGAAAATAAGACATGCCCATAAAATAAGACATGGCAGGATTTATATGCATTTCCGCAATATAAGCCATACCCCAAAATTAAGACATGGACGCGGCGCCTCCTGGCAACAGCTCGCTGCCCTCAGCCATGCCGCGCCGCAGGGAGCCCTTCCCGCTGGAATAAGACACCCCCCAAAATAAGCCATAGTGTGTCTTCTTGAGGAAAAATAAATGTAAGACAGTGTCTTATTTTCGGGGAAACACGGTAGGGTGAGGCACCCGATTTTCACCACTCCCCTGTATCTATTGCAGCCTTCTGTGCCCTATCCCATCCTTTCAGGAGGTCCTCCAATCCTTTGGAGCTCTTGGGAGGCACAGGGTGAAAATCAGGTGCGCTTCCACTGGCAGAAAGTCACAATTACGTTTGTGCAGATTTCCTTCCACATTCCCACACTGATTTTCTTTTTCTTGCAGGAATACCACTGACTTGACTGTAAATCTTAAAACTCTCTCTCTCTCCCCCCCCCCCTTTCAAAAAGTAAAGGGCAGCAGTTCCATTTAAGCTCCTTCTCTGTCCTTGAAAATCCCCTGCTGAGACAGGCATATGGGGAAAAAGAGGTCCCCTGAGAGCGGTGTAATATTAATGCCAGAAAAGGCCAGACAAGTTTCATAATTTCACCCTGAAGAGATCAGAAAGCGGCTCTAGAAAGCTGGCTATTCATCCCCAGTGAGATACACTTACAAGACCATGCCATGCAATTTGCATATCTGTAAACTTGTAAAAAGAAATGGCAGCCCCAAGGCATGTGGGAGGGATGAATAAAAGATAAAAATTTCCAAGCAATTTCTTTCCCTTTATATGATCATGTGATTGTGCATAGGGAAAATTAGCTGCAGGCTCTGTTTAACTGAAGTTAACAGGTGGGCATTGTGCAGCACTTTAAACAGACTTCAGTAAAACAGAACCTCCAGCTAATCTATCAAATGCTTTAACTAAATGGAATGCTGATGTGATCGGGCAGTTAAATTTAATGGCTGTGTTTTCCATTAACCAAAAAAAGGAGTGATTTAATGAGCACAAGTACTAATGGGCATGGACTGCTACCTCCAAGAGGTGTGTGTTTGTGTGTGTGTGTGTGTAAATAAATGGCAGTAATGGATACCTGAAGGAAGAGCAAATGACACATGCATAACAATTGTAGCATTGGGAATTCAAAAATGGAAGTCAGAAAAACGAATCCACCAGCTCCATTCCACAACCAAATAAGATTTCCCACCTTCCCCTCAAATCCAGAGTGAAATAGAGAGGGAGAGACATTAAGAAGAATCCTAAGTGAAGCAGTGGTGCTGCAGTCAGATTTCCAAGTTAACTGCTTATAAATCGCATGATTGCCAAAATGTCAGGATTGGCTGCTGCTTCCAGGACGGCAAATCTAGATTGGCTGGCATGCAATGTATGCAAAGGGTCTAGCTCTTAATCCTAGTGTGATCCAATGCGTACACATGGGTTTTGCATCTCAAGAGCATGTGCCATTTGCTTTGGGTTTGTTGTGTGACGTGATATTTTCCGAGTAATCATTTAATAGTTCGTGTTTGAGCTATGGTGTCATTATATAAACATTACAAATCTGAAGTGAGTTTCTGGGTATGAATTTTTCATATTTCTAATGCAGCACAAGATATTTGCTCCTCTTTTCTATTCATCTGTGGTTGACCTGCCTCTTTTCCTCCACCTTTGGGCCCAGCACCCAGCTGCATGCAGGGAGATGCAGATTAATTTTTTTATGGCTTTAACAATGAGTCTCCCACACCTTTCCATTGAGAAGAATCTGACCACAACAGTCGACTTTGGTCCAACAATGATTACATCTTTCTACTGATTATTTATGGGCAGTCTATCTATTCCTCTGCCTTCCAAAGCAGCCTAACCTCCTTGCGCATGCAGTTGGATGAACTGGTATCAAGTTCACACATCACAATCTCTGATCAGTCCAGTAGCAATAATCATGTCATCCTCCTCCCCTCCCCCAAATATAATTCTGTGTCTATAAACAGCAAAGGTCTGTCAATGTATACTGCAATCTGTTTGTGGTATTCTCAAATATTCTAACAAGAGTGATGCAGTCAAAGGATACATGCAATGAACAAATCTTAAATATTTGATTAGTCAGTTTCAAAGTACTGTGCCCTATTTTTGGCACCCTAGAAGCACATAACTGAGAATGCAATTTCAGAAAAGCTGGACTTCCCCCCAGGAAAATTAAGTTCAATGTCTGTTTCAGCCTGCACTAATTGATTATATGGACTGAAGATCTGATTACATATGGCAGTGGAAAATCCACATTCTTACTCAATCATACAGAAGCAGAGAGAAGGGGTCCAATTTAAAGAGCAAAGGTGTTGACCTCTTCATGTGATTTGATGCCTTCCTCTACTACCACAATGGTGAAGAACTTCCTCCTTCTTTTTAAGGAAACTAATGTTTTGAGCATTCTATTACTGTCATGACCCAAGGACAATGCAGTGTGTGGTGGACAATTCTGATGAAGATAAGCTTCAGGCCTCTTCCTTGTAGGAAGAACTGCTAGTAGTTTATTCAGGGCCCTCCTTGCTGACGGCCACAGTCCTGCCACAACCCCTGATTTACTTGCAGTACTCCTATCTCCCCAACCATAAATGCAAAACAGCCTTTGGCCTCCCAGGCAGTTCTTCCAATGAGGCCAAACCTACCGTAGCCTACAGCTGACTCTAGTTCCCTCAAGAGACTATATTCTTGGTCAGAGCAACAAGAGTTACTGAATTTGCTAACTTCAGCCAAGAAGCCCTCCCACACCAGGGTCACCATTTTATTCCTTCACCTATTCAAAGTTTTAAAGCCACAGGTGTTTGTTTGTTTGCTGGCCAAGTTTGTTGTTGTTTAGTCGTGTCTGACTCTTCGTGACCCCATAGACCAGAGCACGCCAGGCAATCCTGTCTTCCACTGTCTCCCGCAGTTTGCTCATGTTGGTAGCTTCGAGAACACTGTCCAACCATCTCATCCTCTGTCGTCTCCTTCTCCTTGTGCCCTCAATCTTTCCCAAAACCAGGGTCTTTTCCAGGGAGTCTTCTCATGAGGTGGCCAAAGTATTGGCGCTTCAGCTTCAGGATCTGTCCTTCCAATGAACACTCAGGGCTGATTTCCTTCAGAATGGATAGGTTTGATCTTCTTGCAGTCCATGGGAATCTCAAGAGTCTCCTCCAACACCATAATTCAAAAGAATCAATTCTTTGGCGATCAGCCTTCTTTATGGTCCAGCTCTCACTTCCATACATCACTACTGGGAAAACCATAACTTTAACTATACGGACCTTTGTCGGCAAGGTGATGTCTCTGCTTTTTAAGATGCTGACTAGGTTTGTCATTGCTTTTCTTCCAAGAAGCAGGCGTCTTTTAATTTCGTGACTGCTGTCGCCATCTGCAATGATCATGGAACCCAAGAAAGTAAAATCTCTCACTGCCTCCATTTCTTCCCCTTCTATTTGCCAGGAGGTGATGGGAGCAGTGGCCATGATCTTAGTTTTTTTGATGTTGAGCTTCAGACCATATTTTGCGCTCTTCTCTTTCACCCTCATTAAAAGGTTCTTTAATTCCTCCTCACTTTCTGCCATCAAGGTTGTGTTATCAGCATATCTGAGGTTGTTGATATTTCTTCCGGCAATCTTAATTCCATCTTGGGATTCATCCAGTCCAGCCTTTCGCATGATGAATTCTGCATAGAAGTTAAATAAGCAGGGAGACAATATACAGCCTTGTCGTACTCCTTTCCCAATTTTGAACCAATCAGTTATTCCATGTGCAGTTCTAATTGTAGCTTCTTGTCCCACATAGAGATTTCTCGGGAGACAGATGAGATGATCAGGCACTGGCTAAGTTTACATATGGATTACTGCATTCAATCTTCAACTGGGAAGGGTTCAATCTATCTTTTTAAAGGAAGATTTTGTACATATGATTCTGTGTGGGGAATGCAACTTTATATCATGAAGTGGGCATATGAATGTAAAGCTTGAATAAATGCCCTGAAATAATGTCTGCACTTGCATTTTCCCTCAGCCCTTCTAGTTATAGCACTTATTGGCCTAAGCCAGGGAATGCTGGTCATGAAAAAGGAGATACTTATGCTTGGCTTCCCCACTGAGGTTTTGGGTATTATAACATAAAGGAGATTCAAATTTCTGTTATCCAGAGGCTAACAAACCTATATTTATACCATCTGAGAACTGCATTAATGCTGTCCACTATTCTTAAATAATATTCCAAATTATGGAATTACCAGAACTCCATAGTTGCAGACATTAGCTATTTACAAAACTAGGAGAGCACAATGTCTTGCTTTCTTTTTTGCTAACTACTTAGATTCAGGGGTGTCTTTGTTACTGTGGAATTTGAGAAACAGAATATGTGAAACACATCATTTTATATTGTAATTGGTACAAGGAGTCCAGAGAGAACTTGATTCTTTATTAAGTATTCTACCCAGAAGACCACTGAAATTCTAGGATCTTACTGTTTAAGTGATTCTGCTTATGTTACTGAACAGGTAGCTATTTCCCCCCTTAATCTCAATACAAATTAGGAAGCAGATGGTAAAATACATTTCCTGTTGACACTTCTGGAGCTAGCTTAGTAGGAGACTGCTTTTAGCCAGCAGGGCTCCCTTAGAACTGTCCAAGGTACTGTACTTGTATGCTCTCAGCTTTGATAGGACACTATCTAATTCTCCTGTAGCCTCAAGCTCTCAGGCAGTTACAAATCTTGTACAGTATAAGCAACCATATTTAGTATGACTGAAGCTCTTCAAATACAGAGATTCCTGAGAATATTTGTGGGTTAGATTTGCATCTCAGAATTCTCACTGCATCCTTATTTTTAGTAAAGGAAAATGTTGCTCACAGAGCCTACTGCTGGTTGTAGAGTCCCATTTGGAAATATTGTTCCGAATATGTAGATGTCAGGGGAGAGCTGGGGCACGTGCTCTCAGGGGATGGTTGGTCCTGCTCCCTTCCCAATGTGTGACTAAAATTGGGGACAACGAACCTGTGGTCCTCCAGAAGTTGTTGGACTTTCAACTCCCATCAGCTCCAGCCAGCCTGACCAATGGTCAGGGAAGTTGGGAATTCAAATCCAAACTCCTCCCAGAAGGCCATAGGTTTATCTATCCTTGATCTAAATGCATTGAAGCAATGTCTGATAGGATCAGGATTATCTCAGTTCTGTATTTTGCCCAATTCTGATAGAGCTTTAGATGTGAGGCAGTGTTAGCAACTGATGACATTTGTGGGAACACAAAGTATGTCTGGGAAAAGAGGCTGCATAACAGAGGGACAACACCCAAGCAACAGAGACCAAAACAAATGCATAAGGTCTGAGTGAAATGATGAACAGGAAGCTCAGCGCCTTTCAAGACTTGCTCTTGCTCAGAGTAGACTTAAATTTTGAAAATTCCTGTTCAAAACTATGACTATATAATTCAGATTACAGAAGCCCTGATGAGCATTTAAGCCCCTCGTTTTGTTTTTGTTTTTTGATAGGGTGAAAACTTTTTATTGAAGAGAACTCATGGGGCATATCTATATAATGTATACATTTTACCTTACGTTATCTTTATTTTGGTATTCGTTTTGCACCACGGAGTTTGTGAAGTTATCTTACATAGCACTTAAAAAGAAAAAAAGTAAGAAAGCCAGCCTCATTTGCAGGCTCAACTTTCTCACGCTGCCATTTCTGGCTCATTTTTCTTTAGATGATCAAAAGCAAGAGAAACCATCATAGACATAATAAAGGATCCTCCTACAATTTTTATGTATACGGCCATGTATAAAAACCAGGGGCTGGGGATGATAGACAACCTCCCTCACAATCTTTCACTCTTGATTTATTTTTATTTGATTTCATTTTCAAAGCATATCACTTCGTGGAGATGTGCGGCCTAAGACAATTGGCTTTTTGTTCCCTTTATTGATGCATGCTGCTTCAGGAAATATTATGGCTGTTTGGTGTTATGCAACACATAAGGTGTTTAAATATCTGTGGTCTTGCTCCTTGGGGTGAACTTTGTTTTGGGGTCTACATCTTTCAGCATGCAGCCTCCAATTTCTCTTTATAATCAATTCTTTTAAACGCATGCAGATGGAAAGATTCAGTTTTCCTTAGTATGTTTCCATTGGAATGAGAGCAAGGCATCATCTGGTGGATGTCTTTTGTGGAGTTCTTGTCAACTCATTTTCACAGTTAGACATTGTGATTTAGGACTGATCCCATCCTGGCGAATAATATAGAGGGTCAACTCTTGTTGGAGCTGAGTAACTAACAGCAAATTGTGACGCTCTGAGCCCACATTTAGAACCATTTCACCACTCATCTGTAGCTGATGCATATTAATGCTATTCTTACTAGTTGGCAGGATGAAGCAGATGAGCAAACCACCAGGGAACGAGCTCTCTCTTGATCGCAGGGAACATGGTCATCATATGGGGCTTCATCTGTCAAGCATGCGTTGTTGTGGATTTTTAAAGCCTTAAAATGTTAACTGCTGTGGGTCTCACACAGCTTGGAGTCCATTTCCCCATTCAGGTGCATCAAGTCTAAAAAACCCAAAAGCATGTAGAGAAGCATCCTTGTAACCCACTTTATCTTAGTACCAAGGCTCACCCGGCAGCCTCAAGCCATGTGAGATGACAAAGTGCCGCCTCCTCATGCCAGTGGTGCCCTAAGCTCCCCAAAAGGGGCAATACTTAGGTGGGGATTAACCTTAACAGGGTGTCTAACATTAGTAGAACAGTGCGGCAGCAGGTTTATTTTTTAAATTGAATTTATATACCGCCCTAACACCCAGAGTTCTCAGGGCAGTTCACAGAACAAGTTCCAACCACGTCACACTAGAAGAGATCCTTGGTGATTGCCCTACAGCTGTAAACCTCTCATCCCTTGAGTTCTCAGGCCACCTTCTCTCTTCTTTTGAAAGGTGCAGGAATACAATTTGGGTACAGAAGAAGCAGGTGGGAAATAATAATTTAAAAAATCCTGTCTAGTAGTCCAGTTTTGTAGTCAGGCTTGGAATAGGAGGAATTAGTTGACATATCTGTGTCCCTACAGATGCTGTTGGGACTCCAACTCCAATAATCCCTAAGCAATGGACATGCTGGCTGGGGATGATGGGAACTGGAGTGCAACAATAGCTGGAGGGCTACAGGTCCCCCAGCCTAAATGAGATGGAAGCCTGGCAATGTGGTTGGTGAACAAAGGTTAGCCTATTCCAAGGCAACAGCTGTAGTAAAGTAATAATAGTAGAGTAAAGGAATAATAACAGTAAATAAGTTCTGCTTGAGCAGCTAATGACATCAAAAGGAGATGGTTATAATCCCCAAGATACTCTTTAACACGGGGTGTCTCAGTTCTGTCTGTTGTGTTTGGTGCACAGACATTTATTTTTCATTAAAAATAATGCAAGCTACATGCATGCCCGGAGGAGATTTAACCTAAAGGAAACAGGCAGAGGGGCAAGACTGTAGCACAGCCACTCATGATTACTGCAGGAGACAAAATTGATTTCATGAAGAGCCTAACGAATCCAGCAATGCTTTGCTCAGGGACTATAATACCCCCCAGAGAGTTGGGTTAAAAACTCCCCAGGCAGAAGGGTGTGATATTAGATGACTTTAACACAGCACTGAAGCAGGTAACTAGGCCAGAAAAGTAATAAAATATTGACTCAGGAGCTAGTAAATTTAGGTGTAAAGGCTGTTGTGTTGCTAGCCACCAGAGATTCTCCAGACAGCACACGTGAAGACTAACCGTTGAATATGCCATTCAAATTACTTGTAAATCAATGAGTAGGATAATCTCTCTCTCTCTCTTTTAATAAAAAAAGTATATGAATTAAGTTCAAAATGAGCCTCAAAATATTACTGGGAATTTCTCTCCCCCTTCCTCTCAATGGACCCAACTGATTAGGAAAGAAGGGAAGGTAAGAAAATAGATAAAGAACAATTCTGAGACTGCCTCTTTGTTTTAAGTTTGGTGCCTGCCACAGTAAGAAGTCTAAAAAATGCAACAAATTTCCAGGGGCACAGGTCAAGTCAGTTGTGAACTGAGCAAAGGAATGATCAAATGTGTGAGTTCAGGATATCTCCTGTGAGCCAGAAAGTTGTGCAAACCAGAAGTTTTTAAACCTTGTTCTTCCATTAGAAGATTAGCAATGGCAGAAAGACTTGCTTTGAAAGGAGGGCTATAGCTCAGTTTTCCTGGGTCCAATTCAAAGTGCTGTTTTTGACCTTTAAAGCCTCATATGGTCCAGGAGCCCTGCACTGAAAACTTTTTCAGCCTGGTGGGTTGGATCCTGAACACACAGCCCACCTCTAGGGGGTTGCTTGCTATCCCCATGATGTCAGGTGGCCCACTTTTTCTTTGCAGTGTGGTGTGTGTTTAAGCTGCGCTGTGAGGGAAGATTCCAGCCAATTGAATCAGTGCTTAGAGTCAGCACCAGCCAGAAGCTCTGGATCCCAAAGGCTGGAAATCACTGCCGATCAGCACAAACTCCAACCCTGCTTTCAACAGGGATCGATGCCACTCAGGAGATCTGATTGGGAGCTTCTGAGCAGAACCAGTAGCAATGCTTGCATTTGGCACCAAATATAAAAGGCACTGAATACAAACCCTGCTCGCCAAGGAACCACCGAGAATACATTGCAAAGCTCCTTATTGTACCTTTGCAGCCACATCTTTACCTGCCTCACACCTTACATGATCCAAATTAAGACCCCTGCAGGAGCTTCCCCACTGCTCACCACTTTCCCATATGAATCTGCTTGGACCCTGAGAGGATCATCTGATGCCCTGCTCTTTGTACCACTTCTTATGGAGAATTGAATGCTTCTCCTAAGTAGGCTCACCTGGTCCCAACTTTGTCACTCCTTCAGCATTTTTGTTTTCCTAGACATTTGGGTAGCACTAACTATTGGCTGTTTGCCTCTCTTTGGTGGTCATCTTGGGTGGGGAGGCTATGGTGGGAATAAACCCTTTCGTACCATTATTATATTCTGAATCTTTTTTCAACGTGGTTTCAGCTTCTGGTTTGGCTGCAAAAAGTATCTGAATGCAGGGTCCAACCACTCTCAGACTCATACATCCCACAGAACCATTTCTCAGAGTGCTCTCCAAAGAACATATGTATCAAGATGTTGCAGAAATTATGTTTCCACCCCGCCGAGTTTTTCCAATACTTTTAGTACAGAACTCTGACACACATGAAAAGCTCTTCTGAAAATGCAGATGAGTAATATTTCATGCTGCTTATTGATTCTATTTTTTTAAAAATAAAAAGAGATACAAGCTGAAAATATTCATTCAAGGAAGAGCTAGTAAGAGACAGGAAGGAGATATAAATATTTTGCATGGTCTTTTATGTAGTCCCCTCATCTTTCTAGATCGAAGACTTGAAATGAATTTGTACCGTATTAACAGAGAACAGCAGCTCATGGATTCCATAGTTTTAAGGAAACAGAGGTGGTTAATGTTTGATTAAGAGAGTGATGACAGGAGCTGTGTTTGATGCCCTGTTTCTTCCCATACTTGTTTTTCCACTTGTGGTGTGTGGTCCTTTTCTTTCTCTTGGAACCTTGTTGTAGCATCCCTTTTCAAATACTATTCAAATACTTAAGCAGATTAAAAACAGAAGTGTTTTTCTGCCACCACCTCTTACTGCCTAGTAGTACGAGGGCCTGAAACCTTCTCTGGCCCCCAGCTGTGAGTCAGGCTTTGTTAGGGATGGTCTATTTCTTTCACATGTGCTCACGGATAAATGCATTCAGTCTTGTTTCAACACTCAATCTGTGATTATCATCTTTAATCTGCATGAGAAATCACATTTTTCCAAACAAGAATCTATTATGCGGTGAACACTAGGAAAATATGCTCTCCTCAGAACAACCTTTTGGAAGATCTTTGGATCCCATGGACATGTGTTGCTGCTTTGATCAACTGAGAGTCAAATCACCATGTGATGGAAGAAATCTATCATATCTTTTAAATTGCTTTAAAAACAATCACGGGACTCGACATCAGTGGCTCTGAAGAGAAAGTTGTGGCTAACTCTTTTGCCCAGTACCCCTTTTCACTGCACCATTTCTCCCCAAGCTGCTATTTGCCCCAAAGGAGAAAAGTAGAACTACAGATACCCTACAGGGCTAATAGAAGCTTCAAGGTGCAATTTAGATCAGGAAAATTGTGAAGATAAAACACTAGCTTACCCCCAAACTACTGCTCTGATCAAATTCAGAGCCCCCTGTACTTGCTTTAGGATAGTAAATCATCTTAAACCTACACAACAGTTCGCTTTGTCCTGAAAAGGTCCTAAATCGGTATGAATGGGAGTATAATTTTCAGAATGTTGGCCCTAACACAGCAGCACTGGTCTGCAACTTAAATTCATCAGAATGCCACATGCATACTCAAGTCTTCTGAACTTACAGTGTGGCAACTGTCTACAGTTTTCATACTGCATTTATATTTTGCCACCATCATCAGTTGTAGCAGGCACAGAATCTTAATGGAATTTGGTGGTATTTGCAAACTTTTAAACAGCCAACCTGTTATTTTTTTTTTTCAGCTGTGCTATGCTCCATACCTCAGGTGGCATTAAACTAAGGAGCAACTGGATTTCTTTATGTTGTACTATAATTTTCTGATTTCCTAAGGAATACCTGACAGCTCCATTTTCTTTGATACTGCTCATGTTTGCTGCTGTGAAAACTTGGATGAGAGCACATTTCTGCAGAAACTTGCAGGAGAACATTTCTGTAATAGTGCAATGCTGCTTTCTATTATTCAGAAGCTATAGCTAATTTCCTCTATGAATGGGGAAAGCATTCTAAGCAAACAGCTGGTTTCCAGATACGGGAAAGGGTGTTGCAAAGTTACACTTTTCAGTTAAGTATGGTGCATTATTTTTACCCAGCATGTACCGTTCTGAATTCACCAACTGATCACCGTTCACATACTTTAAGGGCCATGGGGCCAGAACACACCTGGAAAACCTATGACTTCATGAGCAGAGCCTAGGATAATTGAGGCATCAGTAATTTGCAAACTCCAAAACATAGTCCATACCTCCCAGACTAATATTTAGATTGAACTGTAGCAATACCGTCATATTTTGCACGTCTCTGAATGCTGCAATGCAGTTCTCAGCTTATCAAAATGCTTTAGAAAATGTGTAGTTTGCAGAAAAATATATTTAAAATAAATCCTATGTCCTCGCAACATTGTAAGCCAGGGCTTGGTACCTGAATACAACGTTTACCTGGAAATCCCCTTTTCAGTTGCACCTTCAAGCAGGAAGACTTCTTCATGTGGTATGACTAACAAGATGAAACTGCTTTCTTCACAGTTCAGCTACATACAAGCTGGCACCAGCTACTACACAAGCTCCCTCTTTGCAGATTAAGCACTTCCTTGTTTCATACACCAGGGTGCATGTCACATTGCAAGAAGGCGCTTTACTCCCACTTTTTATTTACTGCTTAGCTTTGTACAGGGCCTTGTAATACTGCCCTTCAAAACCAAAATGCAGCAAGTGTGTGTTTTGAAGTTGCTGGAAACCACAGGAGGGGAAAGCGCCCTTGTGTTCGAATCCTGCTTGCTGGTTTCCTACAGGCAGCTGTTCAGGAGAACAGGATTCTGGACTAGATGGGCCATTGGCCTGATCCAGCAGGCTGTTCTCATGTTCTTATGCAGCGATAATCCAAATAAACCCTAGAGATGCCAGTAGAATTTACCTGTTCACTATTTCAAAGTAGAAAGCTGGGAGCAGGCAGATAGCTGAAAAAAGGTGATATGCGTGGATACGGTTTTTTGTGACTTACCTGTATGGGTAACCATGGTACTTGGAGCGGAATATCGACAACAGGAAACTGAAGAAGAAAACGACAAGACCCAGTCCCACCAGGCATATAACTGGGGGGGGGGGGATATCAATATCAAAAAGCTGTTATATTCAATATTAGGTACAATCACATATATATTGAAATATACAAGGTTAGCTAGGATGTCTCTAGGCATCATCCTTATATCATTTGAGGTAACATTGTAACCCTTTTACAAAAAAACAGAATTTCAAGAGATTATCTTTTCTCATTATCACAAATGACAATGAAATTGTTGTTTAAAAAGAAAAAAGGGAACTAAAGGTGGCAACCTACAAAACTTCTCAGGGTACCCAGAGCTTGTTAGAGAAAGCAATAAACTTGAATTATATATTTCAGGGAACATCATTTCAGGTGTGTTACATCTGACAGGTGAAAAAATAGCACATGTTAGTTATTTATTGCCACAGGCTGGCAAATTCACAGCATCCACATGCCATGTAATTTTTCTTGAAAAGAGCTGGCTGACTCAGCCAATTCAGATGCACTTGAGCGCCAAACTAAAATAATTAGCAGAATCACTGAATTAGCAGATGCATGAATGGGATGTTAGAAGTCAACTGCAGGCATGGAGGGATGATTCAGACTGGAAGGGTGGTAAGAGGCTTTAACCGGGGGGGGGGGGGGCGCTTCTGGACCTAATTCTGGCCCCGCCCATATGTCCTACCGTGTTTCTCATATTATAAGACACGTCTTATATTTATTTTTCCCTCAAAAAAACACACTATGGCTTATTTTCAAGGGATGTCTTACTTTTTTTCCTCCTCCTCCTGCCGCGGCCGGCATTGCTGCTGCGCCTATCAGTATGTCTTATTTTCGGGGTATGGCTTATATTCCTTGAATGCTTAAAAATCCTGCTATGGCTTATTTTATGGGTATGTCTTAAAATATGAGAAACAGGGTACACATGACATCATACATCTACAAGCAGGACATGAGCACAATGAAGTGCAACAGAACTCTTCATAAACGTGCTCTCTTCAACCTAGATCAGTTTACTTTGTACGGTATTGAAAATGTAGGATACAGGCTCAGTGCTCTAAGCATCACTTTTTGCATACAGAACCTTCACTAGGGTTTTGTACCACTCATTGGTTAGATATATATTTTACATGGGTACCGATGACTGCAAGGCTCTTGCTTAAATGTTAATGTTAGGATTTGCAAGAAGCTTTGTAAGTAAAGATATAAAAATCATTGCAGAGATGAAATTTTAATGATATATTTTGGATGTTGTGGTATAAAAGCAACGGTTAAGTAGTGAAAATGCAGAAATTTGAATCGAAAAATAGAAAATCATAAGGAAGGTTTGAAGGAAGTCATGGCTTTAAAAAGCCAAAATGTATTACATAAGGAGAGAGATTGTATTGAAAAGTATTATTGTAAAATAAAAATAAATAAATAAATAAATAAATGTATGTGCATGCATGCATTGTAAGGGTAGGGAGGAGTGGAGATTATTCACAAACTGGGGAGGATTAGCTGGTAGCAAGAGCAACATTTTCTTACCTTTGTTTTGGGACTGCTGTACTACAAGTAGTGACAGCAGCACTGCTGCTCCTGGTGGCCACCTTCTGACAACCACAATTTCTTCTCCAGAATGTCCCCTTGGAGCAATGTGCTGCCATGAGGTAGCCTTATCCCAGAACATCATTCCAATGGGCATAATCGGGATGGGTGTGTGGCAGCCCCTACTGCCATCTCCCCCCACAATGCATCTTGGAATTTTGCTCAGTCATGGCATAACATCATTCTGGAGGGGACATTGTGTGTCTGTGTGCAAAACTCTGCTGCCGCTACACGACAATCCCTCTTCCCAACATGTACGCATTCCCCACTTCCCAGCTGCCCAGAGTGCCTGAGGCAAGGCAATCCAGTCAGATGGGCGAGGAACTAATGATAATGATGATGATGATGATGATGATGATGATAATAATAATAATAATAATAATAATAATAATAATTCCCAATTTGCCTCTTCCCATTTATTGCAAGCTGAACATTCCCAACAGAAGAATGTTCAGTGCAGCCCTAAACAGGAACTCAGAGGAAAGCGATCTGGAAAACATGCTATTTTTTTGTATTACCCAATCACTCCTATTTAGTAACATCATCACTTTTACACACACAAACAGGGCTAGGATCCAATGAACTGCACAGGTAGTTCAAGGGGTGCAACAAAGTTTTAGACTTCTGTTTTTCATGCAAGCTGATGTTGAAAAGACATACCTCAAGCAGCTATTTGGATACCTGTCTGTGTCATTAAATAATATTAGGAAAGAAAAAAGCCTATTCACAAAAGCACACCAATGTGTTCACAAATGAATAAATGCATTTGCAAGTGCTCATGAAAGTAGATGAGAATCTGTGAGCTTCCACGTGGATTGCGGTAATCAAGCATGAATCAGAATCTCTGAACAGCAACAATAAATTGGCCAACCACATTAAAGATCTTACTTCTCCTTTTCCCAACATCTCCTTTGGAGGTAGCAGCTTCATTCAAAAGAACCATTCCCATGGTGATAGCAGCATCTATATCGTTGTTGTCAAGGAAACAATAGAAATGCGGAAGTCTTACAAAGCTAAGCAGTGCATCTTTAAACTTGGGTTATCAATTTTATGATTTAAAGAGGGTAAATTACATTCAGTGTATGGATTGTAAAAGTTCACAGAGCTGTTCAGAGAGGAAAATGCATTAACTAGTGATTATTTCTATGTATCTTCCACATTTTCAGAGTTATTTCCCCCCTTACCTACTTTTAGATTTTTGTAACTGGTTGGAATAGACTAGCAAAAGCATTAAATGAATCCGAGTACACTAATGGTGCTTTGTTAAATTAGGTAAGTATCGTAAAGCCTGCAAACCTATGAGATGTCTGGAAACCGATGTAACAATTCTGGTTGTACAAAATGAATGTCGCCAGGAGACAGATACGGGGTGCATAAAAATAATTACATTAATTCTCTGATTAACTGATGCATACTAAAGCCATTTAGATAGCACACAGTATGCTGTTTCCCAACCAGTGTTTGCAAGATGGATAGTATCTGTCTAATGTGCCACAAGAACAGAGTAAAATCATTGCAGCGGCAAGTGTTTTCACTCACTAGCCATTTTTAGACTCTTAATTGCTAGCTTTTACAAATGCAAACAAGCACATAATGATAAAATAATTTTAACTAATTTGCCAGAATCCTAAGCCATTCACATAATTGTTTGAAAACGTATCCGTGAACAGCAACTGTTACTACTGTAATTAACATCTGTTCTAAGCAGTCGACATACAATTGATGTATCATGGGAGCTGTATCCATTTCTAGCTTTCCCTCCCCCCCCCAAAGAAGGTCTACCATTTTAAAATTTAGCCTCTTTTCTTTTTCTGTTTAATTGCCTTGTTAGTATCTGTAGTAACTAAATGAAAATTATCCACTGGGCACCACGCTCACTGTAAACACCTTATATTAACTAAAGTGCACTTTTTGACTTTAGGAGTTTTGTATTGCCGCTTTTTATGAGTCTGTAGTTGTTAAGAACACAACATCCACACATAATGACACCGGAGAAAGCATGTCTAAATTAGTTTAGTGAACTTAAAAGACTGCCAAGAGCTGGGGGGGGGGGGGAATGTGGCATGGAAAGGTGAAGTGAGTTATGCTCCCACTTCTGAATATCTCTTGCCACTTTTCTGTGTGGGAGTTGTAGACCAACTCCCTTTGATTGAAACAAGCAGGGTTTTAAAGTGTTCAAAGCCTGGTTGGATCACGCACAAAGTTCAAAATAAGTCATCTCAACCATGCTAACCCCAAAATACCAACCAGCTTGGGGCCATGGGCAAGCATGAAATAGAGGAGTTCTTGTAGCACTGAAGATTATCAGAACTCAGCCCAGGGCACCTCAGCCCAGGACTAATTGCAGCCATCAGCAGCCATTAACACCCATCTACAGGTTTACCACTCCCATCAGCCCATCTCCCATTCCCACCCACCCCCACCACCCTCTGTATATATATAGGGTCTGACACTTCTGTTTCTAGTGTATCTGAAGAAGTGTGCATGCACACGAAAGCTCATACCAAAATATAAACTTAGTTGGTCTTTAAGGTGCTACTGAAGGAATTTTTTTACAGAACTTTTAAAAATAACTGAATTCTTTTGTTCATAACAGAGCAAATGCTGTCAATGCTAATTCCTCTGCGTGTATGTTTGGCTCTAATCACAGTGCTGTCCACATTCTGTCCCTCTCCCCACCAAACATGAAATGATTTTGGCATACCATCTTTACTTATCTTTCCAGTTTGTATCAGGAAATTGACAGGGTTACTTGTTCTCTATATTTAATTTATGTAGTCTCATTGACAGGTCTACAGGGAATAGGAAAAAAGATAACTGAAACTCAAAATTCATAAGGCACTCTTTTTTATATATATAAAAAACAACAACAAGCAGGCAACATCCTCTTAAGTATTTGGAAAGGCACACAGGAATCTCCAGGTTTCATGTATTTAGATTGGTCTGTCTCCCTACACTTACAGTGCAATCCTACATTTGTCTATTCAAAAATTAATTGCATTAAGATCAACGGGATTTATTCCCAGGTTAAATGTGTGTACATACACACACACTTATTAGAGCTATGAACTGGCTCCAGCAAAATCCTAGCTTCTGAGTTGAATCAGGGTGACTTGTAGAGTCACAATCAGCCGGAGTGAATTGAGGCAGGCTTAGATTGCATCGGGTACACCCAGGGCAATCTGCAGGGGAGGATAGTCAGGCAGCAAGAAGAGGGAGGAAGAAAGAGACGCACGCAAGGAAGTATGCATGCTTTCCCCTTCTGACTGCATGCTTAATCAGGGTTTTAAATCCCAATTATAGACTGTGCAAGGCCCCTGATTTGGTTTTTATTGGGGGGGGTCACATCTGGAGTGGTTTGGCTCCGGATTGTCCCTGTATTGTATTGTATTGTATTGGGGGGGGTATGCACAGACTACTGCCTTAGCTGATTAATTGTGTGCGTTCAAAATGAATAAATGTACATGATTTTGCTATGAGGAAAAAATGCAAGAGTGCTAATGAAAAACAATAATCATTCTAGATGATAGACATGTGCTGTGGCAGCACACATCACTGTCAGGCAACATACTTCCTTCTCTCCCACAATGCCATCTGCGATGTTTATAAGAAGTTTTCCTATTTTATTTTTTATAAAAAAACCTGCCACTTTAATAATTGGGATCATTTTTGTCAGTTCAAAACATTTTGAAATCAATCAATCAACTAACCATTGCAGGCTTTTATTTGTTTTTTAAAGAGGGGTGGAAAGCTACCCCCAACACCCACCTGATAATCTGTTGCGGCACTAAATCAATCACAAAAAACAGGACTCTTGGGAAGGAATTTTGGAGGTACTTGGAACTTCCTGACTACTGACATTAGGCAGGTGCAGTGCTTGGAAAGTTGATTTTGAAAAGGAACTCGTTCTAGTTCATCCTGATCAAAAAGGAATTTACTAGTCCCAGTCCCAGTTTATGCATTTACAAACCAAACTATTTCAGTTAAAGTTCATCCAAATGAAGCTTGGACTGAAACTTCATCCTCAGCAATCCCCCCCCCCCCCAGCATTCAGAATGTTAAAAGTGGCTACGCAGGGACTAAAAATAAATAAGATGCCATACATGAGGAAGACAATGCTTGACAGGCAGGAAGTGAGCAGGTGAAGCTTTCCCCACAACTGTATTTCCATACTAGAAAAGGCTAACTCTGCTTAATATACGCCAGCCACTCAACTATTAAAGATCCACAAGGCACCAATCCCTTTGTTCTTGTACTTCTTACTGCAAGCTGCTCCTGTTGGAAGGGAACAAATTTACTCAGCAGGGAAGATACAGGAAATGTCTCACATTCCTTCCTTCTGCTTGTTTAGCAACAGTGACTAAGAACCTTTGTATCTGCCTAATTTGGCTTAAAAGCATCACCCAACATTTTGCTTGCTTGCTTGCTTTATAGATGCTTAATTGACATTTGAAAAAAATGAAAATAAAGAGTTTGGGGAAGTGGTGGGGACATCTGAAAACCTGTAAGAAGCTGCACTGATGCATTGAAGATTTCTAATGCATCCATTAAACTTTAGAAACTTTGGTCCTCTTGCAGGCAACAGAAGACAAGTTTTTGACCATTAATGAACACTTGCAGAACCAATGTTTTGTTTGAAGCTGTAAATACCTGGGGAGGAAGT
Organism: Zootoca vivipara; assembly: GCF_963506605.1. Lineage (NCBI taxonomy): Eukaryota > Metazoa > Chordata > Lepidosauria > Squamata > Lacertidae > Zootoca > Zootoca vivipara. The sequence goes on along the minus strand of NC_083284.1, from coordinate 57,626,838 downwards.
TTCAGAAGGATTTTGCTCCTCCAAAATCTGCTTCCAGAAATGGGCAGAGTAATGGGAGGACCAGTCCTTAAAAGATAGCTGCTTTCTTTCTGAAATCTAAGTTGGGGTTGAAAGGTAGGCTATGAACCAGAGGTACTTACTTAAATCAGATAGATGGTGAGATTTACTTAGGCCTATTGATTTCAACAGGCCTACCCTGGGTATGACTGACTCACATTGGCTATCAGCCACTGTTTCATTTGAAAACAAAAACTTAAGGAAATGACCTTCAGCAATGCAAGGGGCATTGGCACTTCTGGCCATGTAGTTAAAAAGGCAGGAAAATAAAACTGGCAGAGTTGCTCATTCATTGTATGTAAACGGGCAGACACTTGGCCTCCTTGTCCTTCAGGCAACTCAGCTGGAAAATTGAAAAAGTAAAATCTCACTGAAAAACCAGATGCTACATCTGAGCCGAGATATCCCGAGCAAATAAATTACGAACGTATAAATAAATAAAAGGCCATTGGCTCACTAAGAGTTGGCCACTTCAAGTACCCATTTTAATTTTTAGAAGATGAGCTTTGGGCTAAATCTAAAGCTCCACGGTGGGTTCGAATCTAAACCAGGCCATTATTTATTGAATCCATTTATTCATAGGGTAATAATTACCAACATTTATCAAACCCTGGCACCGTGGAAGAGGTCAGCGGCTGGAAGCGTGGCCAACGAGGCAGAGAACGCTGCCAGCTTCCCAACACTCAGAGACTCCTGATAGTTGCATAATCCCCCCCTTCAGCAATGGCTGGCACTGGCTCAAGAGATAGCAGCATCCTTTGGGAGGAGTGTGCCGTGGCGGCACTGCAGCATGTCAAGAGTTAGGCGCCAGTAGCAACTTCCAGGCTAAGCCTCTTCAAGCTCCTGCCATTTTCTGATGTCAAAAAGCAAGCTAAGAGCAGCGGCTGAAGGAACCTGTCAATTAGGTCTCCACAGGGCAGCTGTCAGTTTGCTCAGTCTATTCTCTCACCATGATTGGCACCATCCAGTACCTGCCAAGAAAGGCACAAAAAGCACTCTGGCCAGCTGGGAGTAGAAAGCACATTTACAGCCCGAACTATAAAACAACTGGTTTTATATGCTGCCGGAGACTCCTTAATATGATAGGCTTTAAGCATGGTGGAGATGGGAGATACACCATCCCCTAGCAACATGCAACCTGAATGTTCCTTTCTGAGAAGATAGGAAGTGGTTCGCATCCCAACTGATGCTCTGCTAGAATCCGGGGGTTGGGGATAGCAACGTCCTTGAATGCTAGAAATTGCAACAGAGCTATTTTGCCTAGTAATTCAACAGAATTGGAACACCATTGTGAAACAGCCACCTAGAAATGATCTGATATAATTGAGGCCTCTTCTGCACCCTCTTATACAGAAAAAAAAAGATTCCCAGTGGCACTCAGACAAACAGTTATGGGTCAGCAATTAACAGGTGTATTGTGTCATAAGCCAGGCGCATCAGGTCTGAATACCTACTGGAGCACTTTCTGCAACTTTTGACTACCACTTTTTAATTTCCTTAATGCTGCAGCTTAACATACTGTAGGACTAGTCATTAGAATTTGTTCCTGTGCAATGTTTGCTTAGCTTTAGAGCTCTTCTTTCAAATTCTGAATCTCTGATAGTCTAGTGCACTCAGGCTTGACTCAAGTGCTCAATCTGTCTCAACCCGCCGCTCCTCTCTAGGCACTCAGTTCACAGATCTGCAAATTGTTGGGAGGTTTGGTGCAGAGCGCTGAAAAGTCAAAGGCTGTGCCCAGCAATAGCTTGCAATGAACTACACACTGCACAGAACTTTAATATTGTTTTAGTTTAAGAGCAGTCAGCATACAATGTTGTCTCCCTCCGTGTGTGTGTGTGTGTGTGTGTGTGTGTGTGTGTGTGTGTGTGTGTGTTGACTTCTTCAACAGCTTTGACACTGATCACATTTGAACTACCAGATGTACCATCAACTTGTTGAAGAATCAGATGTTCAGTCATTTTCTACACCATTTAGAAAAGTGTAATTATTGAAAACAAGGGCCTTTGTCACCTGTCTTTAGCACCAATCAGGAGACATAATTCAATGGAAATATTAAGCAGTAAACTTAAGGATGTTGTTTTTCTAAAGGAACCACCCTCAATATAAGCTCTTATGAAGCTTGACTGTTTCTGATGATCTCTGAAGCTGAGAACTGATATTCTATCTAAAGCCATCAGACCCGTGAAGGTAAAGGTTTTAAAATCCATTTCAGCCCAGTCCAGCTACAACAAGCAGAGGATGGAACTACAGCTGACTGGATGATAGACCACTGATTTTCAGATCTTTCCTTTTCGGTGAGATAACACCTGGGCTACTTAGAAAGGTGCCAATCAAACTGGTTGGAGAAAATAGGTTTTGAAAAGCTTGAAAATGAGAACCCAAAATAAAAGTTGAGACACGGATTACAATGACACTTAAAAATTTCAAGTATGTGAAGTAGAGGAGAGAAAACATTGATTTGTTCTCTGAAGAAAGAAATATTCTGTAGTCCACACTTCAGAGAAGTGAAAACGGAAGTATACGGTCACCTAAGGAAAAAGCATATTCCTCCATTATCTTTTCCTTTATTTATTTATTTTCCATATTCTGATGCTTATTTGGTTTGACCATTCTTATGGGGTTGCTTTTGTCCTCCAGCTATAAACTTTCTTCTTCCAATCCTGCCACACCCAAAAATGACTGCCCACTTTCCCTTACTGTCTCTTATACACAGAAGGTCACCTCAAAACATTTGCACAGCTATACTCCTCTCTTTTCCTTCAAATCCTTTTCAGAACTAAGCTTTGAGTAGCCTTGGGCTCATTTTCAGTTGAAGAAGGCCCATGGCTCAGTGATACAACTCATGCTTTGGGTGAAAAATTTCCCAGGTTTAATCCTTGGGAATCTCCAGGAAGAGGTGGGGGAAACTCTGATTAGAGAACTTGGAGATCTTCTGCCAGTCTCAGTGTTTTCCAAACTTGGGTCTCCAGCTGGTTTTGGACTACAATTCCTATCGTCCCTGACCACTGGTCCTGCTAGCTAGGGATGATGGGAGTTGTAGTCCAAAAACAGCTGGAGATCCAAGTTTGAGAAACACTGGTTTAGATAATACTGACTTGATATAGGGCAACTTCTTATGTTGTCTTACGTTAGCCAAACATGCCAATATATGTTTGCTCGCTCATATTCTACTCATCAGTCTTACCTGCTTCCTTTTATCCATTACCTCTCCCATTGGAAGCTTCTCAAGGGCTAGGAACTATTTTTTTTTTTAAAAAGTTTATATTAGCTAAGTGCTATCAACGCTACTAATATTTATACCCAGACTCTCTGGAAGTTCAGCCTATGCAGCAAGACACTTCTGTGTTAAAACTGACCTTAAAATACCTCATTAGTAAACTAAATAGTTTTCGTAGCTTGGTTACCAACATTTTATCTGCATTAACTGTATTTTAGAAAAGACTTATTGGGGAGCGGGAAGGAGGAACCCTGCAGGTTATTGTAAATCCCCACAGTAATGACCTTCAGGTTTATCACTTGCTATACAAGCAAATACATTGCTTAAATGGAAAAGTCTTTTGATAAAGAAAATATTTATTACTTGAGCCGCATTAAGTGGAATGTTGTTGCAACAGCAAGTATGAAAACAGCACAGATTACAGTTGCTAATCTTCAGCATTCTGGTGCGAGAAAACCTAAGCAAGCATTGTGAAAAGCTTAGGGTAAAAAATGTGTGGAGAATAGATGCAGGTTTTTGGCAGTAGAAAGGAATATTATCTAACTTCTAGGGTGTGTGTGTGGGGGGGGGAGAGACGAAGCATGTGTTGTGAGGAATGAGAGGAGAGGATTAAAAAACAACAACAGTCCCTTCCTTCATTTGCTAAGACATTCAAATAATGAGAAGGCTGAAATATCAAGGACAAGTAGGGGAGGAAATTATGTTCCAAATGTGAACTCCAAATGTATGTTTGTTTTAAAACAGACTTTCCCCATTTATTGTAGTTAGGACCAAGTATTAAAGTTTGAATCAAGCTACAAGATCAGGAGAAAGAGTAATTTTTGAAAGGCACTGTTTAGAAATACAATTGAATGCTTCCTGATAGAAAAAAAAGTGCTTTCATCCTTACTTTCGTGAATATCAACATGCCTCCCCCTCTTTCTTTCCTACAATGTCTGTCACCACCACTTGATGATGGAAAGATGATAACATATGTTGATTGCACAAACTAAGGTCTTTGGTGAGCTTCTAAGAATATTGGTACTGGAACAAATATGTAACAGTTGTTTCTATACAGTCATTCTGTTTTATTTCATATAGTTCAGTCTATCTCAAATGCATCTCAGCTCCTGGAATGATTTATTGATGGCTTTCAAAAAAAACAAGCACTACCCCTCCAAAACCAAGCTACTCAGGGCAGCCAAAATATTGATATAAGTCTGCCTAAAACCACAAACTATTATTTGTGAAAATTACATACAGCACCTTCAGGCAATGATCATCCAACTGAGCGGGTGACAAATATGTTTACAGTACATAAAGCTTCATTCTCAATTGCACCTGATAACAAGCTACTGTTGCTCTTAGAAAGGAAAACAGGGCTTTGCCAGTTTAAGATAAATGAGAACAGATGCTGAGGAAAAATGGCACTACACTGTGGTTATAATGACAGATTAGAAGCAATCCAAATCTAAAAACAATTCTCAAACTGCGTTCAGCATTAATGTTTCTTCCCCTGAAGATATCTGTCCTTGGATGCACTGTATGTAAAATAAACCAAGGCGTGGAATCCCATCTATTCCTTTCCTGGGAACCGAATCCACATTTTGGCAAGTTTGCCTTCCAAAATGTTGCTGTGCAATAAGGAAGCTGACTTATTGAGCCTTGTTATCCCTTAAGCAAGCTTTAGACAGGCCTAAATGAATACACTTTGACAGAATTACCCTGGATTTACTTTGACGTAAATGAAAGAGGCATGATGCTCAATATTGTACAGAAACCTGCTAGATGGAAAAGGCAGGAGAAGCGGGAGGGCAATCCCTGTAAGCTTACGGCACCGTGCCTGGATAGCATCGTACAAGTAAGCTTGCACTACCTGAGAAGCGCTGTGCACAAACATGTTACAGAGAAAACTAAAGCTGAAATGCTTCTGCTCACTTTTGTTGGCTCAACAGTACACACCTGCCTGTGGCTGCCACCCCAAAATCCCTCCCAGTGCTAGCCATTTATGGACAGGGAGTATTGCTTAAACATTTTCTATCCCCTTTTGGGACAAATGAGGGCCCCCAAAGTGATTTACATTTGAAAAAACAGGAAAAATAAAGCAAAGTGAAACAAAACACAATCAAGTACCAAAAGTTAAAATTAAAAATTTATAATTATCACAAGCTGATTAGAAAGGCTGAAAAAGAACAAAGTAAGGATCCCAACTATTTTCAGTTATAGGCAGGGCCAGTCTGGTAAGAGAGGGGTGTCTCCTCCCATTGGAGACAAGGCAAAAGGCATATTAAAATTCAACAATATGCTTTTCATAAAACACTGAGAAATTCAATAGCATTATCCGGGAAACTGATATTTTGTTACTTTCTTCTCTACTGCAAATATTTTTGAACAGGCAAACAGAAACAACAGCACAGCTAATAATTATTGCTGATACATAAAGGATAATGGAAACAAATTCTTCCAAGTGTAACTGTTAAAAATCCATATGTAAGACTTCACACTGCTTGCATAAACTCTTTGCATCACAAATTTCAGTTGACAGTACTGAGCCATGAAATAAAACCTTCAAAAACTCTTGTGGGACGTGCTAGTTTAAATCCTCTATTCAAACTAGAAAGCTGTGAGAAGGATGTGTCAGACCAGTAAAGAAAGGTTCCTTGGCAACTTGGCTTTGAATGTTACTGTAAGCCTGATGACATTTGTTGAAAATTTGTTTAAGGGTCCTTTGATGACCATCCTCTATCCACTCAAAGAGACAGAAGCATTTGAATTAGAAACACTGGTAAAAGTTGGAAGCTAATTGAAAATCTATGTTGGGAACCTGCAATCATCAAGGAAGCCTTGAGACTACCACTTGCTGATCAGGAACTATTCACTCACCCTAATTTTTCCCACTCACGGTAATGTATGAAGTTGGAACTGCTAGTTGTGAAGTATTACCACCTGTCTGCACGATTCATGGGGTGAAAACAACAGCACACAAAGGAGTTTCATAAAACAACAGTTGTCTTTAACACATCCATACTTCCACAGAACCATGGACTCCCCATACATTTTGGTGAGTCAGAGAATATTCCATGCACAGTCTCCAATACAGTAGTGAATACCGCAAATAGTTCTCAGAGAGAATCCTGTATGAGGACCAGAATCCACTGGAACCCCCACCATCTTCCATACCATCCTCAAATTGTGTAGCATTTCTGATGTATACTACTAATGGTGAAAATGGGGAAGTTTTGACAGCAAACAGCAAAACATAAGGAACTCTCAGATTTTCTGAGTGGTACTAGGAACATTGTGGTAGACATAGGTTAATATGGGAACTTGGGCAGAACACACAATCAGTTATAATTACTCTGTAATACAAGTAAGATAATTCCTTCTAAAATCTCCTGCAAATGTAATATGATGACCCAGGACCTCAATACACACTGCCCAGGCTTGTGCCCCGAGGAGGTCACTTTGGTGCTGCTAGCTAACACAGCTGTTTGACTTCACCCCCAGAAACACACTCCACTGTGTCTCGAGACAGATGGATGTCAACACCATAGTGACTTCTCTGCATCAAAAAGCATTGCCTCACGTTTTTTTTTTTTGCTAATGGGGAGCATAACCATACGGCCAACTTTATTACCTGACTGATGAACCTATTAAAAGAGAAGGATTCGTTCAAATGGGTCTAGGCCCTTAGAGCCTGGAGTTGGCGTTGCGCTTATGTGCAACCATCTCATTTTATATAGACTTTGTTTTCTAACTGGGTGTATACAGGCGGTGGCAATTTTAGGCCTGTCCAATTGACACATGATCGCTGACGTGCGGGTTCTTTCGGACCTGGAAGAAGGCAGAATGGGGGTGAAATGGGGGTGGAACAGGGGAGGGGCGGAGCATGCTCTACTGACATGCGTGGGGGACAGGAACAGAATCCCTGTACAAAATGATCACTGTGTGTAGATTATATATACCCCAGATGGGCAGGGTAGAAATAATAAATTATTATTGATTATTATTATCCACCCATTCATTTGTTTGGAGAAGGTATGAGTACTTAAGAGATGAACAATGGCATGTGCGTGTTGGGTGGGGGAATATGCTTCCAATGAGACTTGCTTCCACATTTCAACTAGGAATAATCTTTTGCTGTGATAGAGGAAGACCTATTTGCTCTCTCCAGATGTTACTAGACACCAAATTGTTAGGGATGATGAGAGTTGCAATCCAACAATATCTGGAGGGCAACTGGTTCCCTACCCTTGCAATAATGGCAAGTTTAGCAAAAGATTAAAATGATTATCTTGTCACTTGATGATCACTGCTGACATCCTGAGCTGATCCATAGTTTAACACAATATAGTTGGCTTCTGTTACAAAGGGAAAACAATACCCAACACAGTACCAGGTAACCAGTTAGCAGTATACATCAAAAACATCTACCTTTCTCTATACATAAACCCCTTAAAACTATTGGGCATCATCTTAAACACATAGCAAATAGGCAGGGAATGCAATACGTGTTCAAAACCTCAGTGATATTCACTGTCAGTGCAATTTCATGTAACATCAGACTCTGCTTAGCTTGCCTTGTTCCATCCATCAACATCTGAAGGATACTCAGGAGCAGTATAATATGAGACTCTGCAACGAATTGTGCTTGGCTGCTTCCATGTATGTAACTCTGAGAAATGGGGGGAAAGGGAAAGTAAGTATTAGATTAGCAAATACAAAGGATGTTTAAAAGGATACAATTACTAAAGATATGTGTCAATAGAATTAAAAGCAAATAAAAACCAGCCTGGCAAAAGCAGGGTACAAAGTACAAAGTAATACAGAGAGATGACAGAGGTGCATAAGCATGGCTACAGAGCTGCACCTTTCTAAATTCTTGCTTAAAGCCAAAGAACCAGTATGGGAGATAACTAAAAGGGGTAGGCTGCTGCCTAGAGTGGACTAGATGTGCCTTTGGCCTAATCCTAGAAGGCAATTCTTAAAGCAGTGTCTGTCTGCCAATTTCCTGAGCTTTAATCAGAATTGTAGCATTGACACAGACCAAAACCCACATATTGAACAGCAGGTACTGGGAATTATCCAGCAAGCTGAATTTTTTAGCCTGGCCCTTGTGTGCTACCCTCCCTAGGAGATTCCATACTTGGTTCCATTAAAAAAAGCCACAAAACCATTAAAAATCCACAAAAGTCTCAGAATGATGTTTCAACACAGATAAGACACTGTGTAAGGGTCAAGGAGGGACTAGGCAGAGGAACAAGACCAATTAGAAAATGGCAGGATGAAGACGTGAGTTCACATATGTTGAAATACTTGTCATTCAGTGAGGCGGGAGGGGGCACTTTATTTCATTCATCCAAAAGGACAAAGGGATCCACTCATATCAAGGGCAAGTCTATGTACAGTGGTAGCTCCATTTATGAACTTAATTCGTTCCAGAGGTCCGTTCTTAACCAGAAACTGTTCTTAACCTGAGGCACGCATTCACCAATGGGGCCTCCTGCTGTCTCCACGCCACTGGTGCGCGACTTCCGCTCGCATCCCGAGGCAAAGTTCACCTACTTCTGGGTTAGTGGAGCTCGTAAACCGAAGTGTTTGTAAGGAGGACGGTACGTAACCCGAGGTTCCACTGTACTGAGGAATCAGTGGCCTTCTTATGCTAAAACTTCAAATTTCTTGCAACACTTTTTCATTTCCCAGTGACAGTGACCTGCTGGTTTCCTGGACCATTAACTGACCATTTACCAGAGAGTTAATTTTCCACTTTTCATAGATAATGTCCATCCAAAGCATGCAGATTACATTAATTGTGAGGTATACATTTATTACATATGAAATAAAATCTACTGCTGCTTTGATAGCTGCATGTGCAGATCTTCTAGACTTTTTGTCTTTAAGGTAGAAAAAGGGGGGGGGGAGAAGAGCCTTTGGGTGACATGATGCTACACTGCATGAAAAAGAAGTGTTGCACTTGTTCTGCTGTCACTCTTAGATTTAAGTGACTGTGGTATGGAGGAGGGTGCATGTAGCTCAGACCCTCCTAAACTGGCACCAGCTCTCCAGGATTTCAGTCAGGGGTATCTCCCAGTCTGGAAATAGTGGGAATTGACCCTGGGACTGTGTAATGCAAAGCAGATGCTCTAACAGTGAGTTACAAGAGGCTCACAGCATGTGACAGCGAACAGCTGGCAGAAAACTAAAGTAAAGTAGGAGCACTGATAAGAGGATGTAGGGCTGGGAAACCAGCTGGCGAATAATTATTTGTAAGGATAATTTAGGAACCCAGGAGTCACTTCCAGTACAAAATTATATTGTACAGAACCAAAACTTGTAATTTATACTTCAGTTTTGGCAGGCTCCTCTCAGCAGCAGCACCTCCACACTAAACTTCCTGTCCATGCAGTCCCTCTGTAAGCGGAATCCCCACCCCGTGATAAATAAAAGCCTATCAATGCTATCAAATTTCAGGATACCTGAAGGAAAGTCAACCTAAGGGATGAAAGTTAATGTAGCCTAAATTAAATCAAGTGCCCTACAGAAAGATAATTAGGGCATCCACATAGCCATTAACATATAGCACCAATCTAACAATGAACCAATCTATGCAAGAAATACATTTTTTGGACACTACTATAAAAATACAGGATGGACATATAGACACCACCTTATACAGAAAACCAACTGACCGACAAACATATCTACATGCTTCTAGCTACCATCCCAAACATACCAAACAATCCATCGTATACAGCCAGGCCTTACGTTACAACCGCATCTGTTCCAACTCTACAGACAGAGAATCTCACCTAAGAGATCTACAGCAAACCTTTTTAGAACTAAAATATCCACCTGATGAAGTTAAACAACAGATCAACAGAGCCAGACAGATACCTAGAGAGAACCTGCTGCAAGACAGACCCAAAAAAGAAAATAACAGAACACCACTAGTCATCACATACAGCTCCCAAGCTAAAACAGTACAACGCATCATCAGAGATCTACAGCCTCTCCTGGACAATGACAGCTCCCTTTCTCAAGCTCTGGGAGGAAGACCTTTCATTGCCTACAGACAGCCACCCAATCTTAAACAACTCCTCACCCACAATAATACAACCACCAGACTTAACATGGACACTGGTACCAGAGCCTGCAATAAACCCAGATGCCAACTTTGCTGCCACATACACCCAGACAACACCATTACTGGCCCCAACAACATCCAACATACCATCTCAGGACTATTTAATTGCTCATCTTCTAACATTGTGTATGCCATCAAATGCCAACAGTGCCCTTCAGCTCTCTATATTGGACAAACAGGCCAAACCCTACGCCAAAGGATAAATGGACATAAATCTGACATCAGGAACCAGAAGACAGAAAAACCAGTAGGAGAACACTTCAATCTCCCAGGACATTCTATACAAGACCTCAAAGTAGCTGTCTTACTACAAAAGAATTTCAGAAATAGACTGGAAAGAGAAGTTGCTGAATTGCAACTTATCACCAAGCTCAAAACCATGGAGGGACCTGGTTTGAACAGAGATATCGGATTTTTATCTCATTATACATGATAAGCGATCTTCAGCCATCTCAACCCTTGCTTTTTCATGCAAAACCATTTGCAGTCGTTTGCGGTCATCAACAGCTATCAGTCAGTCAATCACCCATTTCCACCACCCTTCTGAGTGATCCCCCCTCCCCATCCCCACCCCTCCCCACCCCTTCTCTACATAAGTGCCTGGAAACTTCCATTTCACTGTATCTGAAGAAGTGTGCATGCACACGAAAGCTCATACCAAAATAAAAACTTAGTTGGTCTTTAAGGTGCTACTGAAGGAATTTTTTATATAGCACCAAAGTACACAGCACCTAAGGTATCTGTCAAGAGTTGAAAACTATATATCTCAAAATGTAAATACCTAATCAACTCCCTGAGATGAAAAAGCACACAAATTACTGATTTTATTAATGTGAACATAGATAATGATCCCCCCATAAGTATACAGTATATGGAACTGGATTTGAAGAATGAAGCAGCAATACTATGATGATCTGCACCCCGGTTCTTTATAGAGATGGGCCAGCTTCCAAAATCTCTCTATTAGTATGAATTGGGGCTGGAAAAACGAGTAACATAGGATTTCCTTCCCTGAGCACTTTGATTTTGAACACTTAAAAAAGGATGCTCATAGGTTGGAAGATTCAAGTTTGGCTTGGACTTGCTCCCCCCCCCCCCGGCTTTCCTTTGCAAACCTCTTGAATTAGAATCTGAGCCAAGTTTGGATAAACTCTTATGCTATCCCTAGTACTGCATTTGGGGGCAGTTTCAAGCAATGATGAGCTGGGAGTAGCTAGCACAACTGTTCCTGGGCTTGCAGCCAGGGTGAAGTGCACCCAGAAGCAGTGGTGATTTCAAAATGTATTGCAAGAGAGTGCATACATATGCTCTAAAATTTATCCTTAGCAACCCTCCTTGTAGATAATGGTCGCATGTTGAAAATAGCATAATCACATTGTCTCAAGGGGGCAACAGGCACAGGTCGCACAGCCAAAAATTGTGCCACCATCTGTGAGCAGCACTTGCCAACATAATCAGAGGTGGGGAAAGTGCTGTTGCACTCAGTTACTGCTCAGGAGCTTCCCATGCACATCTAGTTGACCGATGTGAGCAAAGGATGCTGGACAAGATGGGCTTTTAGCCTGATGCTACAGAGCTCTTATGTTCAAGGCGGTCGGCTGAATTAGCATACTCCCTTGCCATCACATCAGTTCAACTTCAGCTACAGCTATAAGAGAGTCTTCACTCAAGGTCTTTTAACAGATCCACTTTCCAAATCCATTTCTGTGATCAAAGTAACTGCAACAGTAAGTCGCAATAGCCAAAGGGCCCGGCAGACTTCAGCAAAGAATTAACTTGATACTAAAGGTCACTTGCTTCAAAAGATCTTTTCTTACAACACTGCAAGGATTTTGTCTCCTAAATCTTGATACGACAGTGATGCCACTTAAGAGTGAATTGCCAACTTTCTTTCTAGTAACAGTCACTTGTCTTCAGAAGGCTTTACTCTTATCCACTATAAAGAATTTTAGGTTTTTCATGCAGTCACAAGTGCTAGCTGACTAATTCATTTTCCTTGCCAGAAAAATGCTAATAAGATCCATTTCAGTATATAAAAATCAACTGTATGTTACTATCAGTAATAGGATACTATCCATATGAGATATAAATATATAATAATAAAGCTAAAAAGATAGAGATGTAATGATGATCCCTGAAGTTTTTAATTAAACTAATGGCACCTGTTTCCCCCCCCCTATCCAACACATATATTCTAGTATTTTTTAAATGAGTCCTTAGCAGTTCAGCTTTGCAGGGATTACAACATATGTTTCTAACATATCTGTAAAGAAACATGTAAGCCATGGTGCACCTGTAACAGCAAAACCGGATGCCTTCATCTTCCCCAGTTGCAATAAAACGTATCTGTCCTGTATTGATCTCTACAGCCACAGCAGTCGCTGTAACTCTCCAACGCCACACTCTTCCAATGTCTCTCAAGACAGATGGCTGCCAACAGATAAGTCAGTAAGACCTCTTCCTACACAGAGGGTAAGCAGAGAGCAGGCAGCAATGCCAGTGGTGTGGATAGAGCAAGTGGCATTGTGGTTAGACAGCAAGAAGCAGAGGCTGAGAGACATTGCCAGGCCTTCAGCCCAGTTGTGCCACCAGCTTGCCAGCTATGAAGTACCAGCCTTGTTTCTATCTGCATCTGTTTCTTGGTCACTTTAAAGTGGGGTGGAATAAAAACTTCATACTTTGCTGCAAAGTGTTCTTAAAAATTTACTATCCTAATCAATATTGATTTCCCATGTCCTGTAGTAGCAGAGTGGCTAGTATGGACTGGACTCGCACACAAAATAATGCTTGGGGGATCAGCGCATCATGCCAGAAGAACCCAATCTTGTGAATGGATTTGCAATTTAACTCTAAGACATTATTTTGATCCCACTGAAGGCAGTAAGAGTGGAATGTTCTACCCAAAGTATCCAAATGAATAATATCAAACACATGTCTATTTCTCAAGAACCAAATTATTTATCTGCTCTCCTAGACTTATTTAGCATTACTGAACCGGAGACGGTATATACTTTGCACACTCTCTCTAGAGTAATCAACGATAGCCATAATGGATTATATTTTTTAAAAAAATTTCTCTAAATGCTGCATATGTTTGTGATCTCCAGAGTGATATCTGTCACGGTTCAGTAAGACACTTACATTAAATGTAGATTGCACTCATTCCTTTCTCCCTGTTAAACTGTGTAAATAAAATAGAAAACGGTAATTGGAAACAAGACCTGTGTGAGTTACATTTTAGTCCTCAAGGCAATTCAATTAGCTCCTGCAATAGCCCCCATTAAAATTTAAACATGATTGCATATTTTAGATGCCACAACGGTCTGCAGTGCTGTTACCTGAATAAAGCAGCATGGGTTTTGTGCTTCAATGAGATGGTACAGGTGATGGGAAAAAAATAATCTAGAGATGTTTGCGTGGGGGCATTAATTAAACTCCATTTAAATGAATAAGCTGGCATCAGAGGAGAGCATTTCTGTCAAGTTCCAAAAAAAAGTTTACTTTGCTTTTTAAAGAGACAGGAATGCACCGTTGTCCCAGCTGTTCAAACGGTCATTTCTGACACAGTGAAATGAAAAGGCTGCTTAAGAGCGCAGACATTGGAACAGCTAGATGTAAATTTGATTATACTGCTGCAGCCTTAGGCTCACTATCTAGTTCCTGGCAATTAAAAAAGCCTTGCAGCTGGCTAGACCTACCCTGGCAGACTTTCTGCTTGCTTAGGCTTGAGGGGGGCGGCATTCCAGCTCAGTGTGACTGCTCTCACATGCTGAAGGAGAGGAAGCACTGGCAAATACCTTAACCAATGCTAAGCATTGGTTCCTTTCAGTGGAAAAAGAGGATCAGCTGTATCTTCAAAGCAGTAATATTGAAGATATGGCAATTATGCAGCACTTCTAAGCTTTAAAAGTTAAAGCTTCATCATACAAGTGCTTCATGCAAGTTAATACTACCTCCTTTCTGTCGAAGGCAGGATGCCTCTGAATGCTAGCTGCTGGGAATCACAAATGGGGAGAGTTCTGTTATGGTTGGGTCCTTCTTGCCGGGTTTACCATTGGTAAAATGTAAAGGTAAAGGACCTCTGGATGGTTAAGTCCAGTCAAAGGCAACTATGGGGTTGCGACGCTCATCTCACTTTCAGGCCGAGGGAGCCGGCGTTTGTCCACAGCTTTCCAGGTAATGTGGCCAGCAGGACTAAACCGCTTCTGGCTCAACGCAACACCATGACAGAAATCAGAGCGCATGGAAACGTCATTTACCTTCCTGCCACTGGCATGCTTTCGAACTGCTAGGTTGGCATGAGCTGGGACAGAGCAATGGGAGCTCACCCCATTGCAGGGATTCGAACCACTGACCTTCTGATTGGCAAGCCCAAGAGGTTCAGTGGTTTAGACCACAGCACCACCCGCATACTCAGCTTACCATAGGCCCCTGTTGGCCCCCTGTGAAAACAGTGTGCTGGACTAGATGGGCCATTGGCCTGATCCAGAAGGCTCTTCTTATGTTCTTATGATCGTCAAATTACATGTTGTGGTGGGGAAGAGGAGGACAAGACATGATGGTTTCCATAAGATCTCCATGTGAACTCATTCTCTAGGGTCAGAGGTTTGAGTGGGACTTCCCACCTCTCCTGCTAGCCACTGGGCTAGCAGTGATTGACAGGATGAGCCACCCATCACAGACGTTTTTGGCGTACAACTCCCATGATCCCTAGCTAGCAGGACCAGTGATCAGGGATGATGAGAACTGTAGTATCAAAACATCTGGAGGGCCAAGTTTGAGGAGGCCTGGCCTAGTGGCTTCTCAGTGACACTGCGTCAGATGCATGCAGCAGAGTGTGTATATTGAGGGTGGGGGAGGCAGCTCAAGCCCAGGATCCAAATGCAGCCTCCAATCTTTGTATATGACTCGTGGGACCCTCCCCATGCAACACAACCCACCAGTTCTGCTCCATGCCTTCCTAGAGTGTTCTTGCCTGGCTGAAGTGTGTCCCTGAACTTTGATGATGTATACCGCTTGCTCGGATGGAGCCCAAAGTGTGTGTAGAAAAGTTTAAAAAAGAGAGAAAGAAAGTAAAATTTATACTTCTTGCTCTGCAAACATTTACATCAGGCCTCACAGTTGGCATGTGGCAACTGAAATGGTGTCTGCAAGGGAATCTGGCTGTAAGGTTGAGAGATTTCCCTGCCCCCCTTCAAGTAAGATGTATAGGTAAAATTCTCCTTAGGCAACATTTGCCTGGAATTAGATTGCTGATAGCAAGGGAACTAGAAGGGCCTTCCCTGCAATAGCTTGAAGGCTTTGGAACAAGCTACTAGAGAATGCGTATCAGTGTGCCTAACTGGAGAGGTTAAAGAAGAGTTGCAAGACCATTTGTGTTTGAGAGCAGTTTTGCCAACTTGCTAATTTCCCCCTGGCTCCTTTAGCGGCATTTGGATTTCATGGCTGCTGGGTCATATTTGATGTTTAATGACTTTATGTCGTTGTCATGCCGTAACAAGTTATGTGGTAAGCTGCTTATTGTTGGTAACTACTTCAAACCAGAGGAGAAGCTAGATTACACACACACACACACACACACGGTGCTCACAGAACTTTGGGGTAGTACAAATATTGCTAAGAAATGAAAAAAATAAAATGTTTTCAAAATAAAGGGAAATTTCTATAGCATTTTCACAATGGCTCATAACATCTACAGTATATCTAAGCATGCAGGCTATATACATCCATATACATCTCTGCCCAGTTTTTGCCTCTGATGAACCAATTCCTATTGAAAGTTTATTCCAGCAATTTCTAGGCTATTTTTTTCAGGATCACATGGATGCATCTAAGTAAGTCATTGCACAAACAGAATGATTTCTGTTCATGCAACAGAGCTTTCCTTCCTTCTCTTTTCCTGTGTACCTCCTCACATCCCCAACTTGCTCCAGATTCCCCCCCCCCAAAAAAAAATCTGGAGCAATTTGGGGGTGGTGTGGGGAACACACAATTGAGGGGGGGGGTTTCCCATTGCACGAGTGGTAGTTGTTTTGATCATGCAATGACTTAGTTGGATGAAACCACCAATCCTCCTAAATCTATGAAATTTTTTATAAAAATGCTACCACCTTGTTTGCAAAATTAAAACGGATAAAATATTTAACTCATTAAATGAAAAACAGACAAGGAACAAATTGTCATTTATATGCCCCCCTCCCCCACCTCTGTAACTGCAGTATGTACTAGAGGACAGGAAGTTATTTTTACAAATCTTTCCACTGGCCTGTAAAAACCCATGCCATAATGAAATTCATTGTTAACATGCTACAAAATTGTCTTCCGCCCCTAAAAATCAACAGTGGCTAATTCTTCACAAAACCTAGTGCCAAACGCAGGAGGGAAGCACAGTTGCTGTTAGCCTCATGCAATTATGCGAGGAGGGCATTGGCAGAGCTAGCTCATTTATTCCCTCCCACCAGTTGAGGCCTCTTTCCTGCGGGAGTCTTTTTCAATGTTTTCACTGTCATCTACCAGCACAAAGTCAATCAGACCCAAAGCTGCAATACTAATGGATGCACTTTGAATACCGATTTTATGACCCTAAGGCGTACCATCTCATTTGCCAGACTAGAGAGAGGGAAAGGCAAATGAAACCATCACAATAGACTCACAGGCTATCTCAGTGGCCACTAGAGAGCACAGTGTTTACATTGTTCCTTTGAAGGAAATGCCTGTTTTCACTTTCTGCAGACCAAACAATACCATTTCATTATGTTAGTGGGAGATTTGTTTTGTCTTCATAAAGACCTCTAATCGCCAAATGACAAAAGCTACATCTGATACAATTTTGGCACAGTTTCTTATTAAATCATCTTTGATGTTTAACAAATATCCAGTTCAAAGAAGCAGTTTCTTATTGATCCTTTCCCCAGTTTGGGCAGTTAATGATTGTTTGTTCGGATACTTTAATTTTAGCATGATGTAATAATGTAGTTATATAAAATTTCCAACATCCGTCAAAAAATAAGAAGGCAGCCTTTGGCAGAGATTTAACATTTGAGGACACAGCAGCCACTCGCTTCCCTGGCACACTCTATGTAACACATATTCAAGTTATATCTCCCTATATACATTAAGATGTAAGGATGTCATCACATAGCCATTGGAGGAATAATAATAATAATAATAATAATAATAATAATAATAATAATAATAATTTATTTATACCCCGCCCATTTGGCTGGGTTTCCCCAGCCACTCTGGGTGGCTTCCAACAGAAAAATGAAATAAAATAATCTATTAAACATTAAAAGCCTCCCTAAACAGGGCTGCCTTCAGATGTCTTCTAAAAGTCTGGTAGTTGTTTTCCTCTTTGACATCTGTTGGGAGGGCGTTCCACAGGGCAGGCGCCACCACCGAGAAGGCCCTCTGCCTGGTTCCCTGCAACTTGGCTTCTCGCAATGAGGGAACCGCCAGAAGGCCCTCGGTACTGGACCTCAATGGGGGTGGAGATGCTCCTTCAGGTATACTGGACCGAGGCCATTTAGTGCCACATCACAATTCCTGGTTTGCATGAACTCTGAGCTCGGCCTCAGAATTTATAGTCATTTGTAGTCATTAGTAGTTGCAATGTGTGAAGGAGGAAGATGTAAGAGCGTATTATGAAGGTGGTCTATGTGCAAAAGGGGTTGCCCAGAATCAGGAGGTGAAGGTAAAAACAGGTATGCAAAGTGGGGCTGCAGAACAGACAAGAGAAGTATTCAGAAAGGAGGTTGGAAAGGTGAAATACTACCTTAGTAGTAGGATAGGATGGGGATGGGGATGGGGAAGATTTTGGGAGTTAATGTGTGGGGAACAGCAGGGAGTGGTTGAGCAGAGTAAGCAGGGGCACAGCTTCCATCCTCACATTTTTAACAAAGATGTTGAGGTTTGCAGGATTGCAAAATAAATTGTTATCTAAAAGATATCTAATTAGTAGATCTACAGCCTATTCTAAACCTTCTAAATGCAGCTTCAATGTGCATCAGTCGACACTGGACAGCAATAAAACCATCTAGCATTGCACAATGACCTGAAAAATAATAAGGGACATAACATTGCTTTCAAAGGTGACCTATAGCTCAAGAGGTCAATATAAATGTCAAAACAATAAATTTATAGAAAAATTGTCCCCGTTCATTAATTTTTGAAACAAAACAAGAAAACACCAGGATAATATCCAACAATGTCTCCAAACCCCCCATGTTGGAACTGAAAGGTACGTTTGACTAAGGCTGCAAAGAGTAGTCACTATCCCTTCAGTGTCCTGGTCAACCATTTCTATAAGCCCCTTCCATAGCTGCCAAGTTATCCCTTTTTTTAAGGGATTTTCCCTTATGCTGAATAGGCTTCCTCACGAGAAAAGGGAAAACTTGGCAGCTATGCCCTTCTATAAAAAAGGCTGGCATCTCTATTGCCCCTAAATATTAAAGTCCCATCATTTTCCAAAGTTCAAATCATTAATGGGGAAGTTTTAATGTCCTAAGTTATTTTGTTTTTCCTCTCAGAATTACCGAAACTTGCATAACATTTATTTGGCATTCAGAAACTCCTAAGGGTTCTGAATTATTTCTGTAGCACTATGGTTTATTTGAATTTAATTACTGAAGTTCTATGTATATTGAGTTGCACCTATCCCCTATTTTCTTTTGTGATGCTTTTGATCCAGAATTCCCCCTTGTGACGTTTCGTATATCACATTCTGCTTCACACTGCTCGGCTTCAAACTAAACCGCTGGAAAAGCTGCCAGCCAACCCCCTGGCTAAATGGGATTATTCTTGTTACTCTCTTGGCAAGGCTTGCTTGGCATGAAAACAGATGTTGATATGAGTTTCTCAGAGCTTCCAAATTCAGAGCAGACCACAGAGGTGTGCTTACAATCTCAGACTATTGGATTTGAAAGAAAACACCTAGATTTCTAGAATGCTTCCTCATCCAACTGTTTTAGATACCCAGTCCTCATTCACAAAGAGTGTTACGGTAATCCTTGATATATTTGAAATAGCTAAAAATAACAATGGAATTATGCAAACTAATAGGTTAGAAATTATTCCTGGCATGGGATGATGGGATCTGTAGTCCAGGAAGACTGGGAATCAATTTTTCTCATGGATGATCAGACCTGTAGTCCAACGCTGTCTGGAAGGCCACAGGTTTCCTATCATTCAAAACTTGAATGGTTTGGGACCATTCACTGGAAGATCACTTGGACCCATACAAACCAGCCCTGACCTTGAGATCAGCAACTGAACTCCTGCTCTCTGGTCTGCCATCAAGGTCCATCAGACTGTTGAGAAGCAGAGACAGGGGCTTTTCAGTGGTAGTCCTACATTACTAGCATTCACTTCCTAAAGAAGCATGTATTGTTGTGTCTGTCTCGCTTCAAGCAGAATTTTTCTACATTTTGATGTGTTGTATGTTCTGGTTATTTGTCTTTTGGATTTTTAAAAATTTGGCAAGGTGAGTTTAAGGTGGTGGTGGCTGCTTCCCCCCCCCTCCCGAGAAGCAGGGTATACCTCAGGCATCCCCAAACTGCGGCCCTCCAGATGTTTTGGCCTACAACTCCCATGATCCCTAGCTAACAGGACTAGTGGTTGGGGAAGATGGGAATTGTAGTCTAAAACATCTGGAGGGCCGAAGTTTGGGGATGCCTGGTATACCTTATTAATTAAATAAATAGCACACAAATGCAGTACATGGAGTCTTGTGAGGCTCCCATTGCTGATCACTGTGGTTTCAAAAGCACATTTTTAAAGCCCCTGTGTTTTTTTTGGGGGGGGGCAGTTTGTCGGGAGATGTGTTATGAGGTGCTTTCGGAAAGGGGCCATGTGACACACTGACCCCTCAGAGCTCACACACAGCCCTCAAAATTAAGGCTCTACCCTTAGTTGCAGGCCAGCTTGCTCATATTTATTAGCTTTTGATGTCTTTTCACTGGTAACCTTTCCTTTTTTGCACTCAATTTAAGACTGTTAGTTCCCTTCAAATGTATCCATTCGCTAGCTCCTGCTTATCTTTCATCTCTGAGTACTTTATATTTTCCTTCTTGGTTTTTGCATTCTTCCAAGTTCTTTGTTGTTTGCTAGAGCTGACATCTCTCCGGCTATTTTGTATCCTGAGCTTTTTCTCTGATTGCTTCTTATTTATAGAACTCTTTAGCAGCTGACATTAGTTTAATTGAATCTCTCTCCCCCTCACTTTTTAAAACAATTCCTCAAGCCTTATATTTCACCTACTCCGTATAGAATTAATTTTTTAGCATTCTCCTCCAGTTTTCAGTATATTATTTATATGTTATGTCCAAGTGTGGCGGCAGTTTCCATCAATAAGATTGTGGAGGGCCTTTGTGTGTGTGTGTTTGTGCAACACCTAGTTAAAAATAATAATAATCCCACAAATTGTACTTAACTACAAATTGTATTTAAAAGCTACCGGTATTAATAAAAAGAGAAAACTTCCGTTCCTTTCACACATCACTCCAGCCCACACGACTTTGGATTTCCTTCTGGTTAGTCTATTTATCTAGACAGTTTCTGTTGACAGCACTTAAATATAAATAAAGCTAATTACATTCTCAACTCTTGTTTATTCGGAGCCTGTGGGATAAAGTAGAATATAAATATACATAGCATAAATAGAGGCAGCAGGATTTATCCTGCTTTACCAGTCATATTCCTCTTACCTTTATGGCTCTCTCTCTCTCTTTGTTCTGTACCTGTTTTATGCTCACTAATGCACCTCTTTTGGATTTCCCCTCCAATAAACTATGATTCAGCTGAAGGCACTTATGCAATTCTGCCCAAAGCTTTAGTTTTTGGGTTAAGACGCCCTTGAAATTAAAGATACAGTTTTGGGCAGAGGAGGTGACTAGGTGGCCCAGGGAGTTTATTTAATGTTCTGCAACATTCTAACAGGGTTTCCCCAATAACATGAAGTCCTGCCTGTGTGTCTGCCGATCAGATCAATTAATCTGGCAGGCATGAGAGACAGGGCCTTTTTGTGGTGGCTCCACAGCCAGACTGGCATTGTTATGGTGCTGAAATCCTGTCTCTTAAAAGTTTGCAGAAAACTGCTATGTCAAAGTAGCATCTCTGGATCTTCTTGATCCCTCGAAAGGCAGCCTACAAAGATTTTCCATATAGTGAACATAGTGTAACCTGGAGAAATTGTCACCTTCTACTTTGAAGGCATTCTGGCATCTTCTAGCAACTAATGAAACTCTTCCATTTCGGCTGCAGACAGTAACACTTCATCTCTGCCTCAAATCTCGGCAGTTTCTCAACCATTTCCATTAAAATATCCTCCCCACTCTCAGTCCGATAACAGGCTTGTGTCACAGATTATTTCCATCCAAACCATTTGAGGCCAATTATGGGTATCTGAAAATAGACAATGAACACGCTCTAAGTGTGAGCGGAGTGCTACTGCTGTGACTATAAATATATATACATATTTATTAGAGTTAATGGAACTACTAGTGTGAATAAGGTTTATGAGGGTAAAAGCTTTATAGGATGAGACGCTTTATTGTACCAATTATTTTAGGCACATAACTACATAAACACTTAACATATTAAAATTTAAATCATAAAGGATGTGACCGATTTTCTAGCAGTACAAGTGAGTTTTAGTATTCTGTTCAAATTCATGCTCAACTCATTATACGGTCATTTTGTTGCAATAAGCCTCTATTTTGATGATTTAAAACTCCATAACATCTAAATATTGATACATAGGGTTTATTACCATGTAGCACAGCTATGCAGAATAGCTAAATTAATATTTCCAGAGAGACAGCATACACAAGTGCAGCTATATTCAACCATGTGAAGGAATGGGGCTTATACTGTCATCCTGTTCATGTGTGCGTATCATGCATACAAACCTTTCGGCTTCCAAGGGGGAAATGCCTTCTCAAATTCTCCTCACTTTCCCTTTAAGAGTCTCCTAGGTCACACCCACATCACTGTCAATGAATCTCCCACCATCTTCCAGCCATCTTGCAATGATAATAATTTCCAGATTAGAGGCCAGCTAGAATACTGATCAAGCCCTCCAGGCATGATTCATCAACACGCCTCTTAAAGATGAGAGCATCAGCACCACCTTTATCCACGCTGGAAATCATATGGAACAACTGGAATAATTCCCCTGGCATCCCTTAGACAACCAGGAAATTAATCTAGATTTCAGATCAAACCCCCAGGTTCTGATAAAACTGTATTATAATATCATATCCGTAATACCTTAATTCAGACATCCCCAAACTTCGGCCCTCCAGATGTTTTGGACTACAATTCCCACCATCCCTGACCATTTGTCCTGTTAGCTAGGGATCATGGGAGTTGTAGGCCAAAACATCTGGAGGGCCACAGTTTAGGGATGCCTGCCTTAATTCCTCATGATCCTCAGCTTTCAAGATGTTGCAGAAATTCATGACACCTGTCAGGGCTTGCTTTTCCATTGCCTCTAGTTAAGATGAAGGTTGGTACAGCAAACAAAAAAGTATACAGCACCACTCGCTTTAGATTTGCATGGCTTCACATGCTGAGAAATGGCATATGGCTTTCACTCTGAAAATATATAGTTCCCAAACTCAAAATGTAGCAAGGCTGCCAAGGAGAAAGCAACTATTGGAAATTTCAGGGAGTGAAATGCAAAGCTAACTTCTTAAATACAGTGGCACCTATACTTACGAATTTAATGCGTTCCGAACGCACATTTGTAAGTCGAAAAAAATTGTAAGTCGAATCCCATTGGAATGCATTGGGAGAAAAAATTTGTAAGTTGAAGCAACCCTATCTAAAAATTCGTAAGTAGAAAAAATCCTATCTAAACCGCATCCAAGATGGCGGACAGAGCTCCGTTCGTAAGTAGAGTTATTCGTAAGCAGAGGTACCACTGCATTGCAGATGTCAGACCATTCCAATATGTGTCTATTATTATGGTTATTGTTGTTGTTTGCTGCTGCTACTGTTGTTATTATTTGTACACCACCCTTTATCCATAGATCTCAACATAAAATTACAATATAAAAGACACAAAAGACAATAAAAATAAGAACAAAAACAAACCAATAATCCTCCCTCTCACAACACATTCCCCTTACTTTTCTCTTTCTGGAAACAGGTACTGGCCTTGGTCATTTCATTCATTCAAGCATTTAACAGAAACCTCTCACACTGTATTCCCTTTAAGGCTTTTAATTTGAAGTTGAAGTTGGGGCTACATTTTCATCCCACAAAGCACATGGCAATCTGAAGTATGAAAAAGATTCTCATTCTGCTCCTTTCTGCATTAATCATGCTTAGGCCAAGGTTAGCAACAGTACAGGAGTTGGTGTAATAAAGCTGGGGGGAAAGTGTGCATCCATAAAGCTTCTGCCTTAAAGTGAATTAAAATTACTGAATGCTCTTAGATTTAGCCACATAGAGAATACTTTGAGGCCTTTTAAAAATATATCTACTAGCTGAACCAAGGACGCAAGCACACACACCATCATTTCATTCAATGTGCTCTTTGCATATACCCTTACAGGTTACTGAGAAATGATAAGGTCTGAATAATTTATCAATAAAAGTATCAAAATTGACTGTATGAATGCAGAATGCTACATCGATCACATCAACCTCTCCATACTATATAGGAGGGACAAATGGATACTGGCTTAGTACTGTTTTAACTGCCACAGCTTCAACAAGAAGATCCTGAAAACTGTGATATTGTAGCCATGAGGGGAGGAGCTAGCAATCACCCCGATTCTCAACGGCAAAAGGAATGATGATAACAAGGGTGGGGAACCTTCAGCCCGAGAACCAAATGCAGCCCCTCCAAGTCTCTCTATTTGGGCCCTTGGAACTTTCCTAGGCCACACCCTTCTCCTCAGGCCACACCCCTCACTTCCCTGCTTTGCACCCTCCTTCAGTGTCTCTTTCCCTGACTTCTATGTGCCACTGAGCTCGGATATTGTCTCTTGCTTATCTGGATGGAGGATAAGAGACGGATATGTGAATGTGTGTAGAAACTTGCCCACTGTAAAAAGGTAAAATTTACAGTTGTTGCTCCACCCACTTTTGCCTCTGGAACCACCCACCACTAGCATATGACTTGCCAAGAAGACAAAGTGGCCCTCAGGCTGAAAACACCCTGATACCATAGCCCGATTCTATCCTAACAGTTTTTTTTGGGGGGGGGGGTGGTTCATATGTGCAAATTGATTTCTTGATTCCTCTATATTTAATGACACTTTTTTTCTGCCCAAAGCAGAAGGAGTGGGGCAGAAGAAGGGAGGAGATGAAGCTTGCATTTTGGCACCTGCTTCCTCTTTTTCACCACTGTCACCAGGTTTGGCAGACCTGGCAGCAGCCATCCAAGCCTTTGCAATACCCCAAAGAACAATACAATAAGTTCACCGCAGCCAATCACAAACAAACAACCACACCCTAGGCCAACCCCAACCTCTCTTACCACCAAAGGAACACAAGCGAATAGTAGAGAGAACCTGCACAAGCGATGCTGACACAAAAACCCACGCATACATTAAGTAAAATAGAAACATCGCCACCTGACCCCACCCCTATTCACAATTACCCACTCCACCTCTTTCCCCCTTTTCTTCCTAATGTAACACTAATGTCTCAACAAATGAAACTGATCTGTAGAAAATGTAACTTGAAAAAGGACATTGCACATACTTTTGTAAACCAATAAATCTTTAATAATAGTATGTTAAAAAATAAACTGCTCCTAAAGAGACATAAAAACACACAATAAAATACACCCTCCCTTTTCACTGTCTGCAAATGAGGTACCAAAACCAGGGTATTTGGGGTCAGTTCTACATAAGATAATGCGGGAAGGTATTAAAATTCTATCAGTGATGGGCCATTCACACATTTAATAATTTTGTGTATTTTGTACTCACTCAGTAACTGTTCTTTGAGTGACATGCAGTCAAATCAACTGACCAACCGTCATACAAAATCATTTCAGGAATAAAACAGAGATAAAACGATCAGATTTTAAACCCATGCAACTTATCACTTGATGCTGAAATTTATGAGAGATCAACATACATAAGTGGACTAGCTCTTTGAGTGAGGCAAATGCTTACGTAGCATGCATGTTCTAAAAAGGCTTAAAATACCCAGGCACTGAAAGTTAACTCCCCCAAACCTTACAATTCTATTTGAGTTGCACCTCATCTAAAAGCAAAGTCCTGAATTTATATCACAAGTCCAATATTATTACCCAACTAATAATTGAACCACATTAAGTCCATTTCAGTTTATGCAATGAGAAATTGGTTACACTAAAAAAACACTGACAACACTGTTATCTTTTCTATTCTAGCAAATATAACCTCAAAAGGAAGCCTCCTCTATTCTCAGTTCAAAATCTTCATGAGTACAGGCATTATGATTCTGACATTTCTATGAATGATAAGAGACCGAAAGTCACTGAGAAAGTTTGAAGGTTATTCTTTTAATTGTCTTGTGTAAAACTAGTACTTTTAATACTTTGTGATGTACCCTATCAGACATGAATGTTCTGGGGGAGAAATTCACTTCGTTTTGATGGAATTAAAATGCAACCTCCATTCATTTGAATCTACTCTCATCTCTTTAGCCAGACCTTACCCAGTGATAACAAAAGCATCAAGAATAACCAAACCTGCTTTTTCAAAATGAACAGAGGAAACATTACAACTGAGAAATATATCTTTTTCAAAAGTTGACTTAAACGGTATTTTTATAAAGAGAATATCTAAGGACTAAGCAACCCAATTTGATTCCATATTTCATTATGCATCTAAAAAGATTCACACTCTTTAAAGAAATTCTGTATAGTTTTTGATCAAAGTAGCCTCAAAGTAGCCTCAACCTATGCTTCATCTGGGCATCATCAATATTGGCCACAGATTCAATGCAATTCTGGTGCTACCGCCAGTCTCTGACCGTTTTAACCATAACAGAAGTCTCAGACTTTTAGAAATGTGACAGAAATAGTCAACATTATTTTCATCCAAAGCATTGAGATAATTGGGATGATTTGTCCATTTCAGGCCTGGACCCTGCAAAACCAACATATTCCAAGGTCCAGTTCACTCATTTTTTCTTCATGTAATCTCTCTCCTGTGTACATTTGCATAGTGAAACCTCTTTACAAATGGGCTTGGATATGAAAACTACCTACAACAGTTTCCATGACCACAGCAGCTGCAGAATGTCTTGCTATGATGGTGGAAATGGCCTCCGGCTCTCAGTGCACAATCCAGTTCACACAAAAAATGAAATATGTATACAAGAGTGTGCAGGTTAGTGTGAGAGAAAACAAGTATGTGAATACTAGAAAGAAAAATCTCTCACACTCAGACACTGTCTGTTAAAACGCTGGTGCAGAACACTAAGGCTTTAATGCACTCAAGAGAGCATTTCCTCCCCCCCCCCCCCCGCCCGCGATACTATGTATGCACCAAGTGCAAAAAACAAGAATCTTGGTGACCATTGAACAATTATGTAGAAGGCATGTAAGAACTGATTATCTCCTTTAAAGCCTTTTTGGAGTTTTTTTTCCTATTACACTTGCACTAAAGTAGATAGCTAGACAAATGCCATGGGGCACACTATAGGATTAAGCAAAAGAAATCAATGCAATAATGCTGACTATGACCTTGCAAAGTCAACATTTTCCCTTAATGACTTAAACTATACTTAATTTTTCTAACAATTCTGAAAAGACACATATTAAGTTAACATTAATATATTGTGAACTGCTCACACGACTTTCAGAATGCAGCAGATATCAAAACCTGTCTAAATGAGAGCCACCCAGAATGGATGCTGAGAAAACAGGAAACTACTTGATCACCATTTAGTCTGAAAATCTGTACATTTATAGTAGTAGTAGTAGTACTACTACTACTACTCTGGACGGCTTCCAACACACATTAAAATACATTAAAATATCACAGATTTAAAACTTCCCTAAAAAGGGCTGCCTTTAGTTATTTTCTAAATGTCAGGTAGTTGTTTATCTCTCTGACCTCTGATGGGAGGGCGTTCCACAGGGTGGGTACCACTACCAAGAGGCCCTCTGCCTGGTTCCCTGTAGCTTTGCTTCTCGCAGTGAGGGAACCGCCAGAAGGTCCTCGGCACTGGATCTCAGTGTCCGGGCTGAACGATGGGGGTGGACAGACGCTCCTTCAGTTATACAGGACCGAGGCTGTTTAGGACTTTAAAGGTCAGCACCAACACTTTGAATTGTGCTCAGAAACATACTGGGAGCCAATGTAGATCTCTCAGGATCAGTGATATGTGGTCCCGGCGGCTGCTCCCAGTCACCAGTCTGGCTGCCGCATTCTGGATTAATTGCAGTTTCCGGGTCACCTTCAAAGGTAGCCCCACGTAGAGCGCATTGCAGTAGTCCAAGCAGGAGATAACCAGAGCATGTACTACTCTGGTGAGACAGTCTGCGGGCAGGTAGGGTCTCAGCCTGCATACCAGATGGAGCTGGTAGACAGCCGCCCTGGACACACAATTAACCTGCGCCTCCATGGACAGCTGTGAGTCCAAAATGACTCCCAGGCTACGCACCTGGTCCCTCAGGGGCACACTTATCCCATTCAGGACCAGGGAGTCCCCCACACCCACCCGCCCCCTGTCCCCCAGAAACAGTCTTGTCAGGATTCAATCTCAATCTGTTAACCGCCATCCATCCTCCAACCGCCTCCAGGCACTCACACAGGACTTTCACCGCCCTCACTGGTTCTGATACAAGAAAGAAGATACCACCTAAACATTAGGAAGAACTTCCTGACAGTAAGAGCTGTTCGGCAGTGGAATTTGCTACCAAGGAGTGTGGTGGAGTCTCCTTCGTTGGAGGTCTTTAAGCAGAGGCTTGACAGGCATATGTCAAGAATGCTTTGATGGTGTTTCCTGCTCGGCAGGGGGTTGGACTGGATGGCCCTTGTGGTCTCTTCCAACTCTACGATTCTATGATTTAAAAGAGAGGTAGAGCTGGGTGTCATCCGCATACTGATGAACACCCAGCCCAAACCCCCTGATGATCTCTCCCAGCAGCTTCATATAGATATTAAAAAGCATGGGGGAGAGGACGGAACCCTGAGGCACTCCACAAGTGAGAGTAAGTAGTAGTAAGTAGTAAGATTCTATTCTTTCAGATCACACAGAATCCCAAGTTAGATTACAAAGTTAAAAAAAACAAAGCAATAGTAAAAAAAAAACCATTCGACTATCAAAACAGTAGCATTAAAAGCCCCCCAAATCATACCATATATCTATATAACCATGGCGCAATAGTATGCCCATTGCTCATGAAAAGAAGGTAGCCATCAGATGGAAAATGGACCCTCTCAAAAGAACATACCAAAATTGCATCATCAGAGACTGAGAGGCACATTGGTTCTGAGGAACACAATGTTGGCAACCCCTTGTTTATGACATGATGTGACACCAAGAGGATATATCATGCTTGCTTGTGGGAACAATATCCTCCACCACTTAACTGAACACAAGCCACCATTTCATTGACTTCAAAGTAGCTCAACATCAGAGAGATATTTCATTCTGAAAACCACATTATTTTTTTTACTTTGGAGAACGTTGAAGCCACCAGATATGCCTCAGCAAGAAATTAAAGTTCTCTCATTTAGAAGAAACGACATCAGCTGCAGAATTTATAGGGTACATAAACTTTCACATTAACAAAATTAAATTGGAATGTTAATATTTCATTAAAGGAAATAAAGAGCAAATGCCACCTTTTATGCAATAGTGAAAGCACAGAAAGAATAAAAAGAATAATTTCTCTAGTGACCTATATCTTTTATATCGCAAAAATACAATTTTATAAGAATAGGAAATTATATAGAGACTTAATTCTATAGTGCCCCCTGACACAATGGCCAACTCAATCCACTGGACTATACTTTGCTTCCAACATAAATTAGTCAGCGCCCTGCGCCGCCGGCAACTTTAGGTTAGTGCACATAAATACTTTATGCATTCCTGAAGGATTGGACTAGCCCAGTTAAGATTCCAATTCTTTCCCTGTAAACAGGATATAACAATATAACCAAGATTTTCCATGCTTATGCTCACAGCTAGCATTCTTTGAACCTTCTCAGTCAAGGGATCCATACAACAAGAACTTAGTGATAGTTGGGAGGGGGGAGGTAGTGCAGCTTAGGGAGCAGATACATATCAGTGGTGAAGATGAAAACAAGGTCAAGCTTGATAAATTGGATGTTTCGCTTACGAACTAGCAATTTTTATGGAATGCAAGTGTTGCAACTGCTAGCTTTTCTGGCAAAATAAAGCCCAAAATGTTCCATATATTGTAGCATTGTTTTAACAAGCTGAAAGTCAAGGTGCAAGCTAATTTAGCAAGGCTCACTTGTAATTCATGAATTTATAATGGGAAAAGTGCATAACAGACTATCTTGGCAAGAGAAATCTCATTAACTATAATGGTGCAACTAATTTAACCATTTTCAACTTATACTAGCTTCCCAGTTTATCAGATGAATGAGTACAGCATTACTGTATTTTACAGAATCCAATACCAGAAGCGACATTTCTAGTAGGAGCATAAACAAGCACCAAATAAATAATAGATGGATAAACATGCTTCTTTTTCTTTGATACAAGAATTTACAAAGATGTGGTCTCTTCTTTTCCTAGAGCAATTCTCAAGCCACAATATTTTTGAAATACAGGCCACTCCAGAATATAAGGGAAAGCGAACTCAAACACAGATCTGCCCTGCCCCCACCCCTGATATTCTGCACACACAGCACAAAAGACTTCAAGAACTTTGACTTTAAACTGAGACACAAAATTATATTTCATAAATGTGAAATGATTTCAGCTAGGGAAATAGAAAGGGCGGAAATAAAAGATCTACTGTGCATTTTGAAGTTTTCCAAATGAATGGCCAGTTTTATGTACTTTTATTTATTTATTTATTTTGTACAGTAACTTGAAAAGTCACCATAATTTATTTTGTCCCCTTAGAACAGGCATACTTAGACTTTGTTCCAGCGAGATGTTATTTCATTAAACTTCATGACCTTCAACCACACATCATTATGGCTTTCTTATTGCCCTTGACAGAGAATGGAAGAAGTTTTCCCTCCAACATTCAAAGCAATTCTCAAGCCACAATATTTTTGAAATACAGGCCACTCCGTGTGTATGTGTTCTGGGTGCTGCCCAGGACTCTCTCCTGCTGTGAGTGCCCACAGGCCCTGTCCCTGCCTCCTTCCACCTGGTCTAGGGCGGGGCCTGGAAGGCCTCATAAAGGACTGCTGCCGCTGCTCTGCTGCTGGTGCTGCCCAGGACTCTCTCCTGCTGTGAGTGCCCACAGGCCCTGTCCCTGCCTCCTTCCACCTGGTCTAGGGCGGGGCCTGGAAGGCCTCATAAAGGACTGCTGGTGCTGCTCTGCTGCTGGTGCTGCCCAGGACTCTCTCCTGCTGTGAGTGCCCACAGGCCCTGTCCCTGCCACCTTCCACCTGGTCTAGGGCGGGGCCTGGAAGGCCTCATAAAGGACTGCTGCCGCTGCTCTGCTGCTGGTGCTGCCCAGGACTCTTCCTGCTGTGAGTGCCCACAGGCCCTGTCCCTACCTCTCTCCACCTGGTTTAGGGCGGGGCCTGGAAGGCCTCATAAAGGACTGCTGCCACTGCTCTGCTGCTGGTGCTGCCCAGGGGAACTTGAAACAGCACAGAGTTCTTTTTAAAATGCTTTTAAAAGAATTTATTTATGTTTTTATCTTCTTTGGGGTGGTAGGTGGGAGGGATTTTTAGTTGGGTGTGGGAATCTGTTAAATTTTAGTGTATTGGTAATTTTTATTGTTTTTGGTTTTATTGTTTTATTGTCTTTTTTGTCTTCTTCTTTTGTTGCGTTCTTTGCTGTTTTTTACAGAGGTTTTATTTTGTTTTTAAGGGGAGGGGTCAGGGCTGCCCGGGAGGGGGTCCCAGCAAGCAAAATGGCTGGGGCAGATTCCACAGGGGGGGGGTGCACTGGAACAACTGATCTCAGTGGTCACAGGTAGGAGGAGGAGTTACGCTAAGACCAGACCATGTCATTACCGAGGAGGCAGACTTAGTCGTTGTCTGAGGACTATCCCTGCCTCCAGGTCTGGTCCTGACCGGACGGATATTGGAATAGGCAAGGGATACCCACATGACCTGAAGGTGCTGCTGTGCAATGCCAGGTCAATGATGAATAAGACCACCGCCATTCACGACCTGATTGTGGATGGTGGATTTGACCTGGCATGTGTGACAGAGACCTGGTTGGAGGAAGCCGATGGGCCCGTTCTTGGCGCTGCCTGCCCACCAGGTTTCTCTTATGCACAGCAACCCAGGCCATCTGGGTGGGGAGGGGGGGTTGCAGTGATTTTTAGGAAGTCATTAGTTTGCACCAGGCGTCCTATTGGGAAGACCCAGTTCTCTGAGTGCATGTTCTGGAAGTTGGGCAATAGAGGCAGTACAGGATTCCTTTTGGTGTACCGACCTCCCCGCTGCACCAAGGATTCCCTGCCCGAGCTGCTTCAGGTCGTGTCGGATGTGCTCCTGGAGACACCTAGCTTGGTTGTCTTAGGGGATTTTAACATCCATGCCGACACGACCTTACAAGGAGCCGCTCGGGACTTCGTGGAAAGCATGGCCACCATGGGGCTGTCCCTGAATAAGTCTGGCCCAACTCATAGCCGCGGACATGCCTTGGACTTGGTGTTTACCTCTATGGATGTTGGTGATCTGACATTAAGTAAAAGCGAAACAAAAGAAGTGCCATGGTCAGATCACTTTCTGGTGCAACTGGACTTCTCCGCAACCCTTCCCCTCTGCAGGGAGGTGGGACCGATTCGGATGGTCCGCCCCCGCTACTTAATGGATCCAATTGGCTTCCAAAGAGTGGTAGGGGATGTTTTATCCCATGTTGATGGCCTTTCAGCTGATTCCCTGGTGGCCCGCTGGAATGCGGAGTTAACCAGCGCTATTGACTGTCTGGCTCCGAAGCGCCCTCTCAGATTGCATGGAGCCCGGACAGCCCCGTGGTTTTCCCCGGCGCTGAGGGCAATGAAACAGTCGTTGAGACGGCTAGAGCGCCGGTGGCGGAAAACTCATTTTGAATCAGACCGGACACGGGCTAGAGCTCAACTTCGAGCCTACCAAGTGGCAATGGCGACGGCGAAGAGGACCTTCTTCACCGTCTCCATCGCATCTGCAGAAAACAGCAGCAGGAGACTCTTCCAGGTGGTTCGCAATTTAGCGGAACCACCTGCTCCATCCGGGCCCAGTACGGGCCACATGATCTCCTGCAATGATTTTGCAAAGTTTTTTGCAGATAAAGTCGCTCAGATTCGGGAAGAGGTAGACTCCACCGTGGGAGCAGGGCCGGGGCGGGGGAGTGCTAGAGTCCTGTCTAGTCAAATTTTGTGGGATCAATTTCAATCTGTTACCTCCGAGGATGTGGACAGGCTGCTTAGACGAATGAAACCAACCACCTGTCTCCTTGATCCTTGCCCATCCTGGCTTATAAAAGCTAGCCAGGAAGGGCTGGGCGATGGGCTTCGCGGGTTGGTAAATGCTTCTCTCCATGAGGGAGCCTTCCCAGACCCGCTGAAAGAGGCGGTTATTAAACCGCTTCTTAAAAAACCATCTTTAGATCCGGCCAATATGGCCAACTATCGCCCAGTCTCAAATCTTCCATTCTTGGGCAAGGTGATTGAGCGAGTGGTTGCGGAACAACTCCAGGCACGCCTGGAAGAAGCGGACCATTTGGATCCCTTCCAGTCAGGATTCAGGCCTCATCATGGGACTGAAACTGCCTTGGTCGCACTGGTCGATGATCTCCGGCGGGCTAGGGACAAAGGTAAGAGCTGTTTCCTTGTTCTGCTGGATCTCTCAGCGGCTTTTGACACCATCGACCATAACATCCTTCTGGACCGTCTAGAGGGCTTGGGAGCTGGGGGCACTGTCATGCAGTGGTTCCGCTCCTTCCTCCTGGGCCGTGTTCAGAAAGTGGTGGTGGGGGATGAGTGTTCAGACCCCTGGGCTCTCACTTGTGGGGTGCCTCAGGGTTCTGTCCTCTCCCCCATGCTTTTTAATATCTATATGCAGCTGCCGGGAGAGATCATCAGGGGGTTTGGGCTGGGTGTCCATCAGTATGCTGATGATACCCAGCTCTACCTCTCTTTTAAATCAGAACCAGTGAAGGCGGTGAAGGTCCCGTGTGAGTGCTTGGAGGCGGTTGGAGGATGGATGGCGGCTAACAGATTGAGATTGAATCCTGACAAGACAGAAGTACTGTTTGTGGGGGACAGGAGGCGGGCGGGTGTGGAGGACTCTCTGGTCCTGAATGGGGTAACTGTGCCCCTGAAAGACCAGGTGCGCAGCCTGGGAGTCATTTTAGACTCACAGCTGTCCATGGAGGCACAGGTCAACTCCGTGTCCAGGGCAGCTGTTTATCAGCTCCATCTGGTACGCAGGCTGAGTCCCTACCTGCCCACTGACTGTCTCTCCAGAGTGGTGCATGCTCTAGTTATCTCTCGCTTGGACTACTGCAATGCGCTCTACGTGGGGCTACCTTTGAAGGTGACCCGGAAACTACAACTAATCCAGAATGCGGCAGCTAGACTGGTGACTGGGAGCGGCCGCCGAGATCACATAACACCGGTCCTAAAAGACCTACATTGGCTCCCAGTACGTTTCCGAGCACAATTCAAAGTGTTGGTGTTGACCTTTAAAGCCCTAAATGGCCTCGGTCCGGTATACCTGAAGGAGCGTCTCCACCCCCATCGTTCTGCCCGGACACTGAGGTCCAGCTCCGAGGGCCTTCTGGCGGTTCCCTCATTACGAGAAGCCAAGTTACAGGGAACCAGGCAGAGGGCCTTCTCGGTAGTGGCACCCACCCTGTGGAATGCCCTCCCACTAGAGGTCAAAGAGAACAATTACCAGACCTTTAGAAGGCATCTCAAGGCATCCCTGTTTAGGGAAGCTTTTAATGTTTGATGGATTTTTGTATTTTAGAATTTCTGTTTTTTTGGAAGCCGCCCAGAGTGGCTGGGGGAACCCGGCCAGATGGGCGGGGTATAAATAATAATAATAATAATAATAATAATAATAATAATAATAATTATTATTATTATTATTATTATTATTATTATTATTATTATAAGGGAAAGAGAACTCAAACACAGATCTGCCCTGCCCCCACCCCTGATATTCTGCACACACAGCACAAAAGACTTCAAGAACTTTGACTTTAAACTGAGACACAAAATTATATTTCATAAATGTGAAATGATTTCAGCTAGGGAAATAGAAAGGGCGGAAATAAAAGATCTACTGTGCATTTTGAAGTTTTCCAAATGAATGGCCAGTTTTATTTATTTATTTATTTATTTTGTACAGTAACTGGAAAAGTCACCATAATCTATTTTGTCCCCTTAGAACAGGCATACTTAGACTTTGTTCCAGCGAGATGTTATTTCATTAAACTTCATGACCTTCAACCACACATCATTATGGCTTTCTTATTGCCCTTGACAGAGAATGGAAGAAGTTTTCCCTCCAACATTCAAAGCATCCTACAGTACTAACATTTGTCATAGTTGATGATGTCCAGAATGTCCTCATTAGTTAACTGGATATTTAATGCAAGTGAATAATTGTTTCCTTGGACTTTATCTAGCCTATTTTTTTATTTGGAGCTACACACTTCCTCTGAATGGGCTATATGCAACTAAGTTAGAGTAGACCTACTGAAATTAAAGAACTTCAGGAACACATGTCCATTAATTTCAATGTGTTTACTCTGAGTACGCCTAACATTGGATACATAATTTTATGCAACTCTGCCTTTACTTCTGGGGATGCCGTGAATACTACAGAAATTTATTAAACTTAGGCAGTAATTAAAAATGAAGCACATTGTCTCACATATGCCGGCTTTTCCCACATTCAGAGCATTGCAAATATTTGAATTTTGGCACTTATTGTTCTTCCATTGTTAACAAATTGAATTTGAAATGTTATTACCCCTGAAAAGGCTAAACATCACCATATTTGGATGACTCTCCGTGGCTTCATAAACAATGATTTACGAAGTCACGGGCAAGCACTGAGGCTCCTCCTTTGCTTTGTGCAAATATTCTGGCTTGCATCAATCAGTAGAATGTTCCGGTGAATCAGCAGGCACACAGGACTTAAGTTCCCCCCCCCCCTATGTACTTGATAAATCCTGGACAGTTTAAAATGGAATGTTTTCTAATTCCAGACTTTGTGGCTATTTTCTGGAGTGCCCTGGCAAATTTAACCCAGTTGCCACAGAAGAGGCAAAAACACCCCAAAGGCAGAATTGTGACCGCTCCTTACCACCACTGTCTTCATCTCCATTGCCCTCCAGAACACATACACACGAAGAACAGAACGGAGGGGATAGTTTCTAAGCCCAAACGCCAAAATGATGGCATACTTACTGTTTTATGTTCTAGCTGAATTACTAAGCATTTCAAACTCAGTGATGCTGAACTGCAATTTCTGTGCTACAAATGTTGGCACTTGTAAGGAGAATACAGGAGGGCAATAGCGTGTGCTAGACTTTATGGTGCTTGAAAATAAAATCTGTTATTTAAAATTATTCTGAGAAGTTTGTCTTTTTCTCAGTTAGAACAACCTGAGAAAATCACGTTTACAGTATCAAAAAAGCCCAGCGGAAGGTTAAGAACTCTCTTAAAATGTCAAAAATACAATAAAGAAGTGGCTTTGCTATGAGTTTCACTTCATCCCTACCTACCGTAGCTCGCAGGGCCATTTGCTGCTTCTGCTGCAACAGATGAGCATGGCTGCCTCTCTGGGAGATGCTACGAGAGGGATGCTGCTTCTGGACAGCATTCAAAACATGAAATTGGTACAAGAACACCAATGTCTGGCATGCTTTAAGCACCAAGCTAAGAGAACTGGTTGGTTGAAGTGTACGGCTGCGGTTTTTAAAAAAGTCCACTGGCTTCCTGTTAGTTTTCTGGGTCTAATTCACAGTCCTGGGCTTTCTCCTCCCAGGTGGATCTTTCTCTGCTGTAAGATCCACATCACAGTAGCAGGCAGAATTGGGGGGGGGGGTATTTAGCTAACATTTGGAGGCAAACCAATCATTTTTTGAAACAGTAGGAGAACTGAAGCTCAGCTATCCCACCAAATGGATACTTCTCCAATTTTACAATGCAGTTCTCTAGCCAAGTATTGTGTACAAAAAAGCATATACTAAAGTGTGCATGAAAATGCATATATTAGTGTAAATAGCACAAAAAGTATATTATGTAAGGGGAAATTGCTTTGCAAAAATGTGTATATTGGGAGAAATTCACATTACAGTTGTACCTTGGTTTTCGAACATTTTGGCTCCTGAACGCCACAAACCCGGAAGTGACTGTTCCGGTTTGCAAACTATTTTTGGAAGATGAACATCCGATGGGGCTTCCGCGGCTTCCAATTGGCTGCAGGAGCTTCCTGCAGCCAATCGGAAGCTGCGCTTTGGTTTCCGAACATTTTGGAAGTCGAACAGACTTCTGGAACGGATTGCGTTCGACTTCTGAAGTGCGACTGTACAATGTTGGTGATATATATATATATATATATATATATATATATATATATATATATTAAAAAAGAGGAAACTGATATGGAAATGTGGAGAACTGAACTGAAGATTGGAAAAACGAGAAATTGAAATT
This sequence comes from Zootoca vivipara, assembly GCF_963506605.1. Lineage (NCBI taxonomy): Eukaryota > Metazoa > Chordata > Lepidosauria > Squamata > Lacertidae > Zootoca > Zootoca vivipara. The sequence continues at coordinate 57,589,662 of NC_083284.1, read as the reverse complement.
GACATATCCATCCTTAGGTGCCCATTCCCAGAGGGACATACAGGGGAAAGGCCCACTTTAAAGGTGGGATAGTTTTTTTTTAAAAAAAAACACATATAAACAAATATCTGAAAATTAGAATGACAGAAGGATCTGTTTAGTTATAGCACCTTACTGATGTGCATTTCTCCACCTCTGTTTGACTGTAAGCAGGAAGCCCTCAAGGTTCTAATCATGTAAAATGAGCCTGCTGCTCATGCAAGAAACAAAAGAGGTAGGCTGGCTTTTAACTGCATTGCTCTGCTTGCTTGTCTACACTGCCTCTTCAGTGATGGCAATGAGCAAATGAACATGACCCGTGCCAGCCGCTCTTCTATGTCTCCAAGAAGGAACAGCTCTTAAGCAAAAGAACATCTCCATCAGAGGACTGACAACACAACATAAGATGTCGAGAAAAAGGCAGAAAGTAATGAAAATAGGTCTCCCTATATTCCTCCTCCTGGACAGAGAATCCAAACCGAATCTATAAAAACTTACATTTTATTAAACACACACACTCACAAGCCCTAATTTAATTGTTAGCATCAGTTGTCTGCTCTCTGCCATTTCTCACCTTTCTGTCACTCCATATAAAAGGCATCCTAAATTAAATACTGAAATGGAGTAATGAAAAATTCTGAGCTGTTCTAAACATAGTGTTTTAGTGACACAGTTATTTATTACTTCCTTAGTCAAAGTTCTGCATAACAAAGCTGCCAGACCAAATGTGTCATTTTATCCCATCCATCAGCAACTATCCTCCTGTCACCAAGTAGATCAGTCATCAAATTCAGTCCGTCACTTTTTTTTCTTACTCTAATTAAGATATGAGGTATCAAAGAAAATTAAGAATGGATTTCCTCTTGCAAGACTAAGCAAATTATTTTTCATTAACCAGTAATGAGAATGCATGAAAATGGTGGGAAGTTCAGCTCGCAGGAAGGGACAGATCACATTTTTGTAAACTCCTGACTCAATGACTTGTGGAAAAATATATTTTTTTCTAAAAAAAAAGTAATACTATAATTGTGCTTTCTTCAAAGAACAATTCAAGAATGCAGCCCATCTTAGACCTTCTATGTTTGGTGGAAAACAAGGTGAAATTGAGGTCTTTATGTCAAAGCCCTGACATTTGTTTTCTTGTGACGGTTTCTCTTGCTATCTTTCATATCAGTCTTACTTCTTTTCTTCTGCTTTTGTATCCCAGCAGGAAGTTCAAAGAGGATTACACTCTAAAAACCATGTATATACACCCAACACAAAAAACAAAATCCCAAGAGCCATCTGAGATTCAAATCACCCTTTGAAGTCAAAAGCATGATTATCATTATGCAGTCGGAACACATCTCCTGGGACTTGATTCATTACAAATGATGAAGAATTTACAACAGCTGAACCAAGGGATCATCCACTAAATTATGCAAATCTATTTACAATGTTTTCCAGTATCTTTTAGACCCTCCATCCTAGCGACACTTCACTTCACTTTAACCAGACCCTACTCCTTCTTCATCACAGCTTTTCTGTGTCCTGCTCAGTTTGATTCAGGGGATACTTTTAGAGAGGTTCCAAAATGCAGGATAATGCAAAGGAAGAGGCCTGCAAACCAATTACTTTTGTATGTCTTCCTTTAAATTACTATAGTTGATGAAACAAAGCTAGCTCTCACCACTGAGGGAGACAGTTATAACAAAAATGTATATTCAGCTTTCTGTGTTTTCCAGTTATCACACACTGTTTGATGAAACAGAGGATGTTCTGAAAAGGGGTTGAACATTTCTAAAAGAAGAGTGAAGCATAAACAATTTATGTGAAGCATAAACAATTTTGTTTCCACATATGCTAATGTTTACAACATGTTTAAGGTCTTGATATTGGAATGCGAAGTCTCAAACAACTTGAGACCAGGCTACCTCCGAGAAAGCCTTACCTTATCTATACTTTCCAGGTCACCAAGCCTTGGAAGAGTCACTCTTAGAAGGGTCGTGCACTCCTGAGGTTAGTCTCATGTCCACTAAAACCAAGGCTTTTAGTGTGGCAGCACCTGCCATCTGGAATGCGCTTCCAATGCACACCAGCCAGGCAGCTACAGCATTGTTAAACAGGCAGCTGCTTAAAACCCATCTACTCACCAAGGCTTTCCCTGAGATGTGATGCAGCTATGCTGACGAAAGAAGCTATCTACTGAATTGTAATATATTTTGCACTTTTAAATGAATGTTATTTTATACTGCTTGCCGCCATATTTTTTTTCTTAATAGAACTTTTTGCAAATGAATAAACTGAAAACGAATAACCCATGCAAGTAACATTTGCTACACCTAGCTGCATTTTTAAACATATTTACCAGGTAAAAAGCCTCTCCGGAAACTGTATTCATAAATAAGTATAGGACTGAGGTGCTGGAAAAACTTTATGACACGAGCTGATTAGAATGAAGCTGGTAGTCGAATTTTCTATCAAAAATCTTGACATTGTAGAAGGTGCTCAACCCTTAGATAAAGCCCCCTGCCATCTCTTTGTACACACATACTAAAAAAGTTTAAAACCTCACTAAAGATTTATAGGGAGAGTGGAAAGCCATAATTAGTATGCAGTCTGTCCATCTGCTGGTATGGCTAGAAGACAATTGGTAGAAGTAATTTTACATGTTGAACTTTGGTAACAGACGCATTTGCTTATGTTCGCTGCACACTCCTTAGAAAAAATAGTTTCATTAAGTTCATGTGCTATCAAAAGCATGTGCTAGACACAAGTCTTTTGAAAAAACCTGCCCCAAAGGTAAATAATCTTCACTTATTTTCATACCCTATTCCTCTGCAACTTGAATTTATAGGCCCCTGTGGTGACATCATTCTTTTTATACATTGGTAGAATAAGAGCACTTACCACTTGCCCATTCTGAGGATTTTTATGAGCATAAGGGGGCCCACGAATGTGATTCCACATTTGGCCAGAAGTCATAGCGAAAACGACACACTGCAATAAAACAAAATAAAACAAAATAAAAAATGTTATTAATAGAACAAACAAAAGAAAGGGGGAGCTCTTAAGTTTGCATGTCCAGGAAATATATCCCAATAATCAAGCAGCGTATAGTTCCAAAACAGATTACTAAAGTTAGGATATTACTTAAGGCAGGTAAAGGCAGGAAGCAAAGAGAAAATATAAAGCGGTATAGGAATAAAATGAATAATAATAATAAAATGGGCCTTCAAAGATTAGTCCCTCAGAAAAAAATACAAGGTGATGCTTTAAGTTTATAGAATTGCTTGCTTGTGGGACGAAGAATTCAGCCTATCTCTAACGAATTCACATGTGGGGAGAGGGGAAAGAAAGCAAACTCTAGTATTTGAGGAGGGGTGCTGTCAGCTGGTGTAGTTGTGTCATCCTAAGATGATCCAATTGGAGAGCCAGATCTGAAAGCAACCAACACTTCACAGGCCAATTTGATAGGTGGGCGTGGCCACCCACCTGTCAATCACCTCCCATCATATAGTGTCAAGTGATTAAGGTTTGGCTGCAAAACCAGACAGGGGGACAGAAAAGGATGCCAAGTTCAAAAAAATTGCAGCATTTGGATTGCAAAGGAACAAGCAGTGGCACACTGGTTCCCATTCCTCTTTTGCAGCCATAGCTAAATTAGGTGCTTTGGGCAGTGTTGGAAATGTAAATTTGCAGGTGCCTTCCCAGACTCAGAGGCTGCTAACAGTGAGTCTGTAGTTGTGAGGTCAGAGGGGAACTATACAATGACCAGCGCTTTGTGGGGGACTGCCTCAAACCTACAGCTAGTCCTGAACTTTCCTGTTTCTCACTATATCACAACTTTACTACTGCAGTCTTGCTGGTGAAGCGGTTTAACTTGAAAATTAATGAACATACAAGGATAAAGAAGGGGAGGGGAGTTGCTGCTTGACAGACGTCCATACTCTCAGATTTCAGGGGGGGGAAACAACAAGCTCTCACCGGGGAACTTCTTTTTATCTTCTTTATAATTATCTATGCGGGGGCAAGCACGCCAACTGCTCAAGTGATAGGTATGAAAACGGAGTGGTCTTGGCTTCTCAACTATCTTAATGCCCAGTTAATGATTGTGTTGTTCTCCCTAAGACTTAGCAAGCCTAAAACACAAAAATATGCTAATCCCAGGTCCAGCAGGGAGCCACATGCAGCTTAGAGCCTTTTGAGGCTGCCGGCAGCTTCCGAGCTGTGCTGACTATTGATTGACATGAATCAAGTTAGGAATGGTTTTGACAACCGCACACCTACTGTCTGTCTGCCTGCCTGAACTAGTTCACAGACTGGACTGGGCCTTCTTCTCTCCACCTGAATCATCTATTAATAAGGAACAAGCTTGAGCATGATTAAGGTGGGAGCTAATGGGCAACATTAATGGGTTATTTGCATTCACGTACAACCTGGAGGGGAAGCAAGCTCATACCTTTAGACAAGTCCTTGAGATCCATGCATGGATGATTAGGGGAGCAGGGTATGTGGAAAGTGAGAGAAATCTGGGCATACAGAGGGAGCTGCTCTTTATCTCATTTTCCCCAGGGTTCTCTTTGCTTACCCACTACTGCTCAATTTATTGTTATCTCTTTCATATTACCTCTAAAGTATTCAACTCCACCTCCCCATTCATGTCATTAATTAAGCTGTCTAAAATGACAGTATGGGATCTACAGGCTCACAACTCCATATTATAAAGACATAATAAAAGGATATGGTAAAAGGATAGCATCTTGTACTTCGCTCCACAAATTAATAATCCGCCTCCTTCCTGTTTTGGAATATATAATCACTCTCCATTTTAGCAGAGTTTTAGTTGCTACACCAAGATAGAATTGAACACTGGATTTTCTTTGTTGTTCCTTTTTTTAAATTAAACTCTTGAATTTTCTGAACCCCGTAGGACTGAGGCTCAATGAAGTACTGCTGTCCAATCGGTTATTTTCTACTAACATCTCTGTATATGCTAAAATCATGGCTTTTTGTTCCAAGCATAATTAATAATTCTACCCTATGATTCCTCCAAAGAATCAAAAACTATGTATAAGATTACCCATTTTATTCTAACAGGATATAGGTACAAAACATAAGATGTCTTACGTTATGTTTAGGAAGAATCACTTAACTGATTGGATTTGGACCAAGCTGGATAAGTCTGATACTCTATCCAGTATATTGTGTGTGTGTAGCATTTACACACTTCTTGGTACCTTGCCTTTTCAGTCTTAAGCAGACAAGTCCTTCAAATACACAGGAACACCTCTTCCTGCACATTTCTGTACCAGCCAAGGGACAAAAGGGTCAGGTTAACACATTTGTAGACATCTTCAAAGCTTTGCCTTCTCTATTCAAAAAATCCAGGGGGGAAAGGCCCTCCCAGATACCTCTGTGAGGAAATTCCCAGAAAGTAGGAAAACAGCAAAAGAAGGAGAGAGAAAGCAAGTGATAGCCAGATAAATCAGGAGTAAACCTACTGAAATAATCTCCATTAATCTCAGTTTGGTCTATGCTGAGTATGACTAATGCTGATATCACCAAGAAAGAGTACACTGGCAGTACAAGAAGAACCTCATCACATTAGGAGTCTTGCAGGTCAGTGGCAGAGCTCATGCAAAGTGTCATAGTCAATGCCCAGAAAGTCCTGGTAGTGCTGGGAAGGGTCTCTGCCTGAAACCCTGCAGAGACATTGTCACTTGGTTTGGCTAGATTGACCCACTTGGCTAGATTGACCCAATGGCGCTAGATGGACTCTGTTCCTAAAAGTCCATGAAACCAGTATTGTGTTCCCAAGGGGGCTGTAGAATTGTTTTCCTAACTGCACTCTCTACCAATCCATGTGGCAAACTGGTTTTGAGATTTATTTTTCAGGTGATTCAAAAGCAGGTTGGAAAATGTTCAGCTGGCCTTCTGTGCCAAGGACAAAAAGTAACAAATCCCGCTGGGCTACTGCCATATCCCTGCATGGAGATTCGTGGTTATTTACATCCTGCAAGTCAGACAAGTTTGCAGCCAAATATATAGGTCAAACTATATATTATGGTGGCATGACATGAATATCAGAATGTGAGTCATGTAGATTAATGCCACAGATGAGTAGACAGGGAACCTTTCCCTCACCTTCTCTTCCCTCACACCCCAGAAAATCTGTTTTTATCAACTTTTTCCTCTCTCCTTCTGGGCACCAGAAAACAAACTGGGAGGAAGCAGTTTCTCTCAGGAGCAAGCGGAGAAATTCCAGCATTCCTTCCTGCGAAAGTGCAATTTTATTTTCCCTCCCCACTTTAAAAGAATTCAGCAACAATTTCAGGTACTGCCCACTGTCTGGTCTAACTCCCACGTCAGATTCATAATTATTTCATTTTAGCTTTATAGACTGGGGATCTACAAAGTGAGGGATAAAGCAAAGGAAGCATCTCACAAGTATTTTCTGCAGAACACAAGGCATGTTAGCAGTCCGTAACCTGTAAAATGGTGTGGGTGGAGTTTGATGGAGAAGGCAGAGAAACGAATGAAGTAGGTGGCATTTAAGAATGCAAGAAAAAAAGAAACCTGAAATGTTTCTAAAGTGAAAATAGCTAGCTTAAGATTCTTTTGGCTAAATGCAGATGTTACTTCCAAAGAGAGATATGATTTTGCGTGAATAAAAGAACTTTAAAAGATACCAACAAATCACCACCACCACCTCTTATCTTTGAAGATGCCACTATGGAAGAGTTCAAGATTGGAAATCTGCTTCAATAGACAATTTGTCAAACAATTTAACTGCATTTTCTCTCATATATATACACAATATATTTTAATGATGCATGCTTACACAATGATGCATGTATACACAAGCCCCTAAACTGAACAAACATGGGGCAGGTTCTATGGTAAAATGAGAGTAAAAAGCAAATGTATATACGGTGTCCCTGTGTTCAACGCATGAGTTAATGACTATCAAGGACCAAAGCCTACCACCACTATTACCAATGGGGACAGCTTAGCACAGCGTTTCTCAACCGCTGTTCCGCGGCACACTAGTGTGCCGCGAGACGCTGGCTAGTGTGCCGCGACGTGCGCCGACGAGAAGGGCGATTTGCATTGTCACATGCCTGGCGGCCGCCAATGTTCTACAGTGACCCACCAGAAAGGAAGCCGGCCGGGTCACGGCGCGGAGCGAGCGCAGCTCTCAACAGCCACCACCACGGGAGGGTGGTTTTAGACAAGCTTAAAGAAGCTGGCTGGATGAGCTCAACCTGAAACTTGCTGAGCAAAGGATTGTGCTGGCAGAGAAATCAGCGGCTTGTGAAGCCTTATTACAGGAGATTGCAACCAACACAGCAATTGGCAAGTGTTTCTTACAGTCATAATTATATATCGTGTTTCTCATATTATAAGACACATCTTATATTTATTTTTTCCTCAAAAAAACACACTATGGCTTATTTTCAAGGGATGTCTTATTTTTTTCCTCCTCCTCCTGCCGCGGCCGGCATTGCTGCTGCGCCTATCACTATGTCTTATTTTCGGGGTATGGCTTATATTCCTTGAATGCTTAAAAATCCTGCTATGGCTTATTTTATGGGTATGTCTTAAAATATGAGAAACAGGTAGTCAATATAGGGCGGCACAGAGTTAAATTTTTTAACTTTTTTAATGGTGGTGTGCCTCGTGATTTTTTTCATGGAACAAGTGTGCCTTGGCACAAAAAAGGTTGAGAAACACTGGCTTAGCATACTAGTTCATGACAAAATAAATAAATAAATACAAATTTTAAAAATTGTCCAATAGCACCTTAGAGACCAACTAAATTTGTTTTCGGTATAAGCTTTCGTGTGCATGCACACTTCCTCAGATACCAACTTCAGATACTGCATGCACACGAAAGCTTATACCCAGAACAAACTTAGTTGGTCTCTAAAGTGCTACTGGACATTTTTTTAATTTTTTAATTGATTTCAACTGCATCAGACCAACATGGCTACCTACCTGAATCTGGTTCATGACAGTTAAGCAACTGAACTATGCACTGTTAGCAGTGTTGTTACTTATATGTGAAGGAAGTAACAATAAAAGGAAGAGCTCAATGTAGAGGTGGGAGTATAAACAATACTCTCAGACTTGGGAGTTCTCCCAGATCCATTATTCTGTCAGGTTCATAGACTTCAATGGCGGGTGGCGGTGGTGACAGCTTTGTTTTAAAATAGAATTGCCTTGTTCTCATGGGTGCAAAGATTTTTTTAAACAACAACAAAGCAGCAGCACAAGTAAAAGACAGAAAACGACTATGCAACACAGATTCATTATAACAGATGCTGAACGATAAATGAAGGTATTTCAACAGTGGATTCAAGTAGGCTACTGAGATTTCAGATGAGGGAGCTGTACTTCAACCCACTACAGCTAAGCTCTTACCTAGCAAAGATGTCATGGAAAAGAAGTTTGGTACAAGAAACTAACATTAGCTGCAGCCACGTGGCTCATATTTTCCCATGCCAACTTTCAAGGAGCCCAGCTCTATCTTACGTTTCAGTCACTAAAACTGTTATATATTTGATAAAACAGTGATTATCATTATCTTTAATTGCATAAGCATACCCACCCTACCCCCAGTTCTGAGCAACAGTTAACTTGTGAGTTGTAACCTTCATGCCTTTGAACTTTTTTGGGGGGTGGGGGGAGAGAGAATGTCAATTTAACCAACTTCTGCCAACACTGGAACCAATTACAATTAGCCAGAGTATCGGCAACCTCTTAATTGCATGCTAGCACTGTTTACTGCCCTTGAGGTTTGGCCCAGCTGTTCCTGTTATGATTCCACAATCAATGCTGTCTCTCGCAGTGCTCTCTCATTAACAGTGCGAATGGGACTTGGAATCTTGTTATATAAACAATAAAATTAATTGAGCTTCAAAAAGGTTGTTGGGGTTTTTTTTATAAAAAAGTTGGCCTACCAGTGCTGCCATAGCCCAGCCAGTCTTGTTGTAGATGAACTCCAAGTTATTTCGCCGCAAGTAGAGTAAGCCACCAACCAGTGACACCAGGAGAGCCAATGCAATGGTACCTGAATAGTTTGGGGGCCTGAACACTCTTATCTGTAAAACAAGAAAAAGCAGGTCATGTGTTTTTCTGCTTTCTGATGTAGAAGTAGACATACACCTAGGCATACAAAATTTACATACTAAACAGAGCCAGCCATTCACAATTAAACTTGTATGCATCTAGTCAAGTAAAATTGCCACAAGTACAGATTAAAACGGTTTCCCCCCCCATTTTTCAGTGTGTGAGTGATATCATGCTTGCTGGAGGCAGGGCTTTTTTCAGGAGGAACTCAGTTCTGGCACCTCTCAGGTGGGCACCATTGCCATTATAAGAGAACAAGGGAGGTGTTCATGGTGAGTTTCAGCACTTCTTTTTCTAGAAAAATAGCACTTGCTGGAGCCAATGGGAACTGTGGTTTAAATCACACAATGGACACCAGATTGGCTGCCCCTCTTCTAAGGCTTCAATGGCAAGTACAAAACCACATTCAGATGGCAGCAAGTTTATGCTAGTCACAGCAACAGCACACAGAAGTGGCAGAGCCTGGCAAAGGGGTCTGATGGTCTAAACTCAGGAGATAACTTGAAAGAATTTCCACTGGGAGGTTCTCCTGAACTAGACCTGATGAAATGAAAGGGAACTTGTAGTCGTCAATTCATTTTATAATGTGCTGGTGAGCTGTGCCCCATTTGAGCAGTGAACCTAAAAACATTCCCCAGTTTCTTGAAAAGTCCCCTCTGCATCAACCCTAAGAAGCGGTCAAGATTTTAATTCTTCATTAATTCTAAAGAGACTTCTAGTTTTTCCTTTAGAGAAATACTTTTCCTACAATGTTCTTGCCTACTACGCCTGCATGCAGTTAAATAAAGTTGTTCAGTATATTTACCAATTGTATATCTACAGCATTTTTTTTATTTTTTAAAAAACAACTACTCAATGTTAGACTTGGGAGTTATTACTAGCAATAAGAAATATTTCAAGTACATGCTCACATTAATCAATTAATTGGTACAATATCATTCCTCATGTTCTGCTAGGAGACAGCCAGATTAATATTTTAGCTACCAAAGCAAGATTGAAATACATCGTTAATTTCCCCCCCTCTGGAGTTACCAAAGAGTGATAGAGTAGCACAGCTGACAATTTTATTATTTTAATACATTTTGTAGAGGACTCTTATGGGGGGGGGGTATCATTTGAAGGTAGTGGGGAAGAGGGAACCCCAATTCCTAAGGTCTCTTTGTCACAGAACATGAAGATAAGTGTGGATGAGTCTCTTAACTTTGTCAAGTGACTTACATGAACATCAGTTCTGTCAGCTATCCACTTAGCTAACTGCTCTGCTGCGAATCCAATTCTCTGCAGGTCAAACGTGTCAGCTCTCCTGGGCTTCCCTTTCGGAGGGAAATGCATGAATGTTGGAGCAGAGTTCATATTGAGCTATGAGAGACAACAAAGATGTCACCAAATATTTTAAAAAAGCATATCTGCGCTTTGTGAGCCTTTTGGGAAACTGTTAAAAGTATGGAAGTATATTGTATATAATATTTATAATAAACATTGCTTAACAATATATAATAAACATTGCAGTATATAATAAACATTGCTTAACAATGTGCCATTAAATCAAGCCACTAGGCTTCTATCAAGTCCCCATCTACTGTATGGGAACAATAAGGCCAGTACAGTACAGGTCAGCTGCACACATGTAATTTATGTATTTAAAGTCATTTGCAGATCACCTTCTATTGTAAAAACAAGGCAATTTGCAATACAGAAAACAGCGAGTACCAAGGATCAGGGTATAGGAATCCCCATGTGAACAGTTAAGTTTTTAAACAGTCCGTTGAGTACCTCTCATTCCTGACCCCTCATTTTCTCTGCAGCCACTGTATCTCTTATAAATATTTTGTGTTCAGGGGTACTCCCACAACAATGTGGGATGAAACATGGGGAAGGGCACTAAGAGAAGTGGGGAATTGCATCAAATCAGGTTTAGATCCTAAGCTAAGGAAATTCTCATAAGAAACGTTCTTGTCCCTTCATCTTTCTCCAAACAGCCCTTGTGCCCCATCCTTCTAACCCTCCTTGGTCATCAAATGTTTCTGCAGGGGGAAGGATGGAACAGGAAACTTTCCTTCCAATGACTTCCTTAAAGCTATGTCAGGATCCAAGCCTTTATTTTCCACTAATGAAAGGCAATATTGTATTTATTTATAAAATCTCTCTCTCTCTCTCTCTCTCTCTCTCTCTCTCTCTCTCTCTCTCTCTCTCTCTCTCTCTCTCTCTCTATGAGAACTCAGGGATGTGGACATATAAGGTTACCCTGAAATCTGAGCAAAGAAACCTGTGAAAGCAACAAGGATGGAACAAGATTGCCTCTAATGACACACACAAGCCCAGCCATTTTCATTACCAGGGCTGTATGCTCACTACACAACTAAATTATGTTACATTAATACATTATTTAAATGTTTCAAATTCAAATTATGTACAATAATCAAGCTGGATGTTAAATAATTGGATTTATTCCAAGTACAACATATTCTCTTCCTCCACGGAATATTTGTTGACAACCCAATATGTCGTGAAACTGCAAAATATGAAGCACTAGGAAATGTGGTTGGTTGGGGTTTTTTGTTTTTGTTTTTGTCAAATGTAATATTTCAGAAGACAGAACATAGCTTTGCTGAACTAGACTGCAACTCGCTTTGTGAACTAGCAAAAGTGAGGTCTTTTTAGAGAAGTAATCAATTTGAAATATATGCATTTTATGTGAACTCAATTTCTCAGGTCCATGGGGTACGCGAGAGAGGATGGAAGAAGAGAAAGAGAGCAATCAGCAATAAGGTAAAAAGGTATCAGCAAAAGGGAAGGACAAAAGCTACATATTGTGTTAGGGTGGCCATTGAAAACAGCCTCCGTGTGCCACACTCTTCTTCCCCTTTCCCTCATAACATATATATTCAATTACATCTGATGTGATGGCATCACAGTATGCATTTTCCGTCCAACAGCAGCCGATGCAAGAAGAATGGAGAACATAGGTAATGACATCAAATCTCAGACAACTGATATACATTATGGAGAGAAGGGGGAGAAAATGACATGGTGAGCTGGTTACAGACGGCCATGACCTACATTTTAGTATAAAACTATTAGTGTCAAAGTTTCAGGATAACTGGAAGCAGCAGCAGCAATCTTGTTTTATAAAAATAAACTGATCTCTTAAAAAACTTTTTAACTTGTTTACTTGTATAGCCTGGGGAGAAGTGGTAGGCTTCTGTGTGTGTTTATGTGTGGCATGTGCTGGTGTGTGTATGTATATATACTGTAGCACAGTAAAGTAAGAAAGCAGTTTATTTCACTTGCTTTTTGGAACACTAGTTATTTTTGTCTGTTGCACTAAAAAAATCCCCACCCAACCTCTGTATATTTATTTGACAGTAGCCCCATAAAACCCACTTGGGGGTTACTTTTGGGCATACTTACCTAGGTTGGGAATTCAAATCTGAGGTAGGCATAGTGAAAATTGGTCTTTCTTCCACATTAGTTAATTGAAAACACTTCTGGCTTTGCCCACTGCCCCCAAAAGATTAGCCCTGAGTGGAGCCAGTCCTCAACAGGGGTGGGAAGGTTTGTTCATCCCTGATGTAAGCCATAGTTTCACGATTATCTGAAGTGGACTACAAAAAATGAACAATGTGTACATTTTTCTGGGCAGCAGAAGCAAACTGTTGCGGATCTCTCAGAACAGCAACATTCTTCATTTTTAGTGGCAGCTAAAGGAGTATGGTGGAATTTTCTCATCAATAACCTCAATAACAACAGCAGTCTCTCCATCATCCGTGCTTGTGCTTACCCCCTCTAAAAAAAGTAAAGCATGTCTGAAACATACAATTAAGGCAACCAAGAGTATGAATATATTAGAAAGATGGACACAGAACAGCTTAGCATTCAGGAATGCACCTTCTCACCTGCTGAAAAACATCAGCACCTTCATCATAATCTACTATAGTGAAGAAAAGTTTGTTCGAAAATGCCGAAGAGTAGCGCCATGAGTTAGCCAGCACTTGATATTCCTCATTAGCTTGCCTGTAAGAGTAAAGACAGAGAAAAACACATTCAACTACCTAATAAGTGCACCATTAATAACTGCAGTAACATCGTCCTCCTTACAGCATTAGATGAACCTCACATAAAACTGTAATGTGCATTCTTTTCCACAAAATTACACCAATTTTTCTTTTTAAAAAACTTACAGCTAAACATGAGAAAAGGGAGAAATCTACAAAACTTACAACACTCAGAACACTTTCAAGGGCTTTGCACAGGTCAAGCTCAGTAATCATCATCATCCCCACATTGCAGATGAGACCCAATGCTGAAAGACAGTGACCTTGAGCAAATCACCTCCTTTCTGTTGCTGCCACCAGTGTGCAATGTGGGGAACAGTAAACTGTTGAGTAGCTGGAAGATGAGATTTTCACTGCTCCTAACCACTATAGCAGGGCTCACACAACCCCCTCCATAACTTGAAAATTGTGTGGAAGGGGCTGCTACCATCTTCAAAACTTCCAAAATCCAAAATAAAGAGCCAGTGGTGGTGTAGTGGTTAGTGTTGGATAGGACCTAAAGCCCTGCTTGGTCATCAAACTCACTGGGTGACCTTACAAGTTACCACAAGAAAACTGGACTACTCAAATAAAAGGAACTATGCTGAACACCTAGGTAAACTGGATTGCAAAATTGCTTTTTCCCCAAATTGTCCCCAGGAGACCAGGTCTGATGCAGTGTCAACTTCCTATCACTATCACAAGACTGTCACATTTTTGTTTCTGTTTTAAGCTGTCTATTGCAAGTCTGCTTACATTACCTGGTTGGTGGCATTGTGGTCAGGCGTCATGCCCTGCAGTGATCCAGCCGGGTGCAGAGATTGGTGCCCTCCTCATCACTGCTGAGCCATGGCGCTGGGCAGGGCCCTGCCTAGAAGCTGCCCTCACTACCCAATCGGCTCTGGCACGGGTGTGTGTGGCAACAGGAAAATCAAACCATGACATGACTGGAGACCATCCTCTCTCACCCTTCAGCGGATCATCCACAGGGATGAGTTGGTTTAGGTATACGTGCCTAGACACAGAACTTTCATTTTTGCATTTGATGCCTTCTGCTTTGTTTTACAAACAGAATGGCTGTGTCTTGTTATTGCATTTCACACCCAACCAAGACCATGCCAGTTGAATTTTCTTGTTCATCTTAATCCTATACACCCTAAGGACAAGTCATATGAAATGTGGAAGCATTTGCAGTTATGTATGTGGTACCCAGTGAAGTAGCTTTTCACTAGCACAAGGATTTCTGCATGCACAGTGGAACTTCCCCTCCCTCTCCTCTCTCCATGCCTTCTCTGGATCTGCCCTGGAAGGTTCGGGAAAACTCCAGAGCAGATTTTTGGGAAGGGATGAGAGGGAAGGGAAGTTCTGTTGTGTAGCCAAAAGTCACTGCACCAGCACATCTATTTTGAAGGATACTGCCCTCGGGCTTTTGGAAGTAGCTTATTCACAGGCTCCCAGGTCCTAGGTAAGTTTATTTGGAATTATATCCCCCAGTGTTTGGTGAGAGATACCTACCAGGCAAGTATGCAAAAGGATTAAAGCCAGGCACCAACTCTATACACCAGCTTTTGACAACCGGGTGCCTTCCACACAGGTTGGAGCCGATACAAGTTGTATCACAAAACGTATGGAAGGCATCAGGCGAGCAAAAGCTGGCACATTCACTGACCTGGAAGGAAGCCATACTGAACACTGCAGGATTTACTTCCAAATAATCTTGCATAGGATCAAGCTGAATGTCACTGTATCCGTTTGGACAAAATATTAAACAGAATATTTGGCCTTCAGGGGAAGAAAAGGGATAAGTGCTTCTTTGAAGTTACTTCAAGTTGGGAATACTAAATATTTCTCTCTCCCCTTTGGTTTGTTCTTCCCTTCCTAATCCTATAAATCCAGAACAGCTGTTTTTATTGCAGTACTTTTTAGGGTATAATCAGTGCTTTTCTTCCAGGAAAAAAAAGGTGCTGGCACTCACCAAGTTGTTACAGTAAGGGCTACACTTATAACCAGTGCTTTTGTTCTAGAAAAAGGTGCCAGTACTGCATACCCTTGAGTATCCCCAGAAAAAAGCACTGGTATAATAGGGTTAAAAGAGTATTTAAATAAAGCAAAAACCCATCCATTGGACAAAAAGACTTACTGGATTTAATTTCAAGTTGGGGCTAAATTATCTGACTCCAGGTTGATCTCATTTGATCTTAACTATTGAAGGAACTTCCTCCATGTCATTTGACAGATCCAGATCACCGAAAGACTCCAAGAAGCCAATACGTCCATCACGATATCTAGGAAGCCATAAATTTTTATATTCTCCTGCTCAATTTTCAAGCAGTGAGATGGAACCTCTCCATATCTGGGTGAACCATAGTTCAAAAGACCCAACGCCAAAAGACCCAGATGAGGCAGTATTTGCAATGCATGTGATGCTATTGCCGTTTGCCAAATTTCTGTAAACCATGGTCATTCTGTAAGCCATGGCCAAACCGACACTATCAGAATTATTCAAGACCTCTCAAATCTCAATTTGCTTAGAACACTTGGCAGAAGTAAAATTTGTAGGAAAGCATAATGAAGACCCTCTAGTCCAAGCACTGACAATGCATCCATCTCTTATGCCTTTGAGCACTGGGACCAGTTTTTTTTTTTTAAAGGTTAAGTCTGTATGCTCACTGGAGAAGCAAACAGAGCCATAGTTCCCTGGTTGAAACTTGACTCAAGCCACTGCAAAACATGGGTGCTAAGTGTCATTTCCTCAAATGAACTTGCTGTCAACTTAGTCAGTGGACCCACACATTTGACTCCCCTTTCATATGCTCTGCAGCCTTCCTTCCTATTCATGAGGACTGCCATCTAGCACAAACTCTGAGACCAAGATGTGTCCTGCCTTTAACGTGATCCAAGTTGAAGCTTTGGGCAAAATGCCAAAGAGCTAAACTTGCCTCCCACAACTCCAACAAATTCACACTATGAGTAGGCTTGTTCTTCGCCCAGATGCCCATCAGACTGGCATCTTGTAGTCATTACCATTCTCACCAGATCTAAGAAATAAACTGAATTCTGGAGTCTACCCTCTTAGAGATAATCATAGCCCCACAGTCAAAAGTATCTAAAAAGGTAGTAGTGCCCATTGTAATGGTCTGATCTGATGTTTTGCCCAAAACATCAGATGAATTGTCGAAACCACAAGTCCCTGTACCATGGGCTATGTGTATCAGCATTGCTGACCTCATAAGCAGAAATTTGATGACAATATTTTAAACACACAATCTAGGCAGACTGATACCAACCTATTCTGTGCATCTAACAGCTTGTAGATGAATCAGCTGCTGTGCTGGCTCAAGATGACTTTTACTTCTTTTAAATTTATTACGAAACCACATGCTGAGAGACATTCCTTGATTGCATTGGCACCTCTGACTCACTTGTCAATTGTAGTTTGACCTCAAGAAAAGATTGTCCAGAAATGGGTACACATGGTGGAGAGTACGCATTGGAGAGTGCTCTTTGGCCCTTGGACCCTTCGATGGAGTTCAATTTTATCACCCATGTTGTTTAACATCTACCGGTGCATGAAACCACTGTGGGGTTATCTGGAGTACGTTGTCAGCAATATGCTGATGAAACCCAGCTGAACTTCTCCTTTACATCTGCAGGTGAGGCAGTGGATGTGCTGGACTGTTGTCTTGCCTTGGTAATGGACTGGATGAGAGCCAGTAAACTGAAGCTCAATCCAGGTAAGACTGTAGCACTGGGATTGGGCAGTTCCCTAGACCAGATAGATGGGAGGTTGCCTACTAATGATGGGGTTACACTCCCACTGAAGGAGTGAGAAAATAGCTTGAGGGTACTTCTGGATCCGTCGCTGTCGCTTGAGGCTTAGGTGGCCTCGGTGGTACAGAGCGTCTTCCATCAGCTGTGGCTGATGGTCCAGCTGTACCCCTATCTAGACAGGGATAGCCTAACTTCTGTCGTCTATGCTCTGGTAACCTGTAGGTAAGATTGCTGCAATGTGTAACAAAGCTGCCTCTGAAGATGGTTTGGAAACTTTAGCTGGAGCAGAATTCAGAAGATAGGTTGCTCACCAGGGTAAGAGGGTTTGAGCGTATAATGCCAATCCTGGCCCAACTGCACTGGCTGCCAATTATTTGCCAGGCCCAATTCAAAGTGCTGGTCTTGACCTATAAAGCCTTAAGTGACTCAGGACCACAATACCTCAAGGACTACCTCTCCCCATATGAACCAGCCCAGATCCTGTGATCATCATCTGAGGCCCTTGTGTGCCTCCTCCACAAGAGGTCTGGAGGGTGGCAACACAAGAACGGGCCTTTTCTACAATGGCTCCCGTTTGTGCAATGCTCTCCCCAGGGAGGCTCACCTGACACCATCATTATATACCTTTATGCGACAGGCAAAAATGTTCCTCTTTAGCCAGGCCTTTGGCTAATTTATGGCCTTTTAAACTGGAAGGGGGGTGTTTTTGTTTGTTACTATGTTATGTGCTTTTATGTTGTAAACTGCCCTATGATCCTCAAATGAATGGCAGTATAGAAAATTTCATCATCACCATCATCTCTCATCATCGGTACAAGACTGAGGACTAATGACTGGAGGGATATCACACGTCTGTCCCAGGCAAAGGCAGGAAATGGACTATGGGGAGGGGGGGAGGCATGATAAATGCACAAAGGGGGGAAAAAAACTGTTTTTCCTGTCTTTGGGTGTGAGTGAGTGATGTAACACACCATGTTCTGTGTCTGCCACCTCTGAAAACAGCTGTTTTTATAACGTTACTTTTAAGGCTATAATGGGTTTAATGGATGGGTGAGTTGTTGTTGTTGTTGTTGTTGTTGTTGTTTTTAAAAAAGAACACTTATGTTAAATATGACTTTTATTGGTTAGTAATTTTTGTGGATTGATTTTCAAGATCAAGATAAATTATTCTCAGTATCAGTAACCAATTATACCTGCCAAAAAAAGAAAAAAAGAAAATCCCCCATGATCCTAATCTGCCCAATAACTTCTCACAAATTTAATTTGGTCTCTAATCCTATCTTTCTAATAATCTCCCCAGGTTCATGATTATCTCTGAAAAAGCAAAAAATGAATTCTTTGGCTGTTGCATCACTCGATGACTGCGCCACCATCACAAATCTAATCACCTAACACCATCTGAAGCACAATACTTGCCTAGCTTGCAATGTGCCAACTGATTAGGAAAGTGTGTATGGCAGGGGGATTAATTACTAAAAATATTGATAGGTTTATGTGCTGAGTATTCTCCTGCTAGTTTATTTGGTTTAGAAAGACCCACTACCTGTCTACTTTAGTGCAACTGTGTATTCGGGCCAAGAACAATAACTGTGTATTCGGGCCAAGTACAATAAATATAATCATCACTAACAGTCAGGGTTGTCTCCAGACAGTCAGTATTTTGCGGGATGGATTCAAGCACTTGCTGGAAATTTGGGTTTGTGCAACTAAAGTGGATTATAAAGCTTTATTGCCTAGCACAAAACCCCCACTTCTTGTTGTTTTTTATTGACTTTTTGAGGTTAGGAAAGTAACAGGGAAATGTATTTAAATGTGTAGGTTGACTTACTGCTTAATGGGAAGATATATAAACAAAATCAAATCAAATCTGGATGGATGCTCATCATCATATAATCTCTCAACAGACAAATCAGAACAAATGTTCAAGAAAGAGCGAACATAGTCTAACCTCCTTGGGTAAGCTTTGCAGAAGCAAATCATGATGGATGTTGAATAATCAGGTCACCTGGAAGAGCTCTAGATAAAAGTGTAAGAGACACCATAACTAAATAGAATTCCGAATGCCATTTTGGTAGAAAAATGCATTTTCCCATCAGAACACAGCAATAATCATCTGGTGAAAAGAAAAACAATATTTCTAAACTGTGTTCACAAGAAAACACAGCCTCCGACACGGGGCACTCATTTCGACTAGAAGCAAACTGAAATGTTTGCTTTTTGCTGTCAACTGGAGAGCCGATAATTATTCCCTACTTTCAAAATCCCATTTAGGGGGCAAGGTTTGAAAGCCAGGCAGCTCACTGCTACACTGAATCTGTCATTTCCTAATGAACTGGTGCTGCATCTTCATTCACAGCCTATAGAGGGCAGTCAAGCAACATCAAATGAATCCTGCCAAGGCTTAAGTAATAACTGTAGGGCATGTCTGTGTTAAACCAACTATAATAGAATCTCTGAAGTTTTAATAGATGAATAAAATGATCACATCACATCACATCACTCCAACTTGATCATTTTCTTTAACTTGTTTAGCTATACTTACACTTGGGTAATATATCCTAGCCAGTCTTTCAGGTTGCTTTATTAATTAACTCTCTGCCTAATTTAAAGTTACTGCTAATTAATTTATATTTACTATCTTTTGCGAAAGGCTTCAAACTTTTCTGGAATTTCAAGCTCATTATCTTATCATTTCTGCAAGGGATAGTGGGTCAGGAACAGTTCACTCAAAGAAAGAGGGAAATAAATTGCCAAAGACAGCTTTTATGCAGTAAAAATAACAATGAACGTGTAAGTCAGCCAGAAAAGCAACAATGTTTAGGTAAAAAGAAAAGAAAAGAAAGATTGGTATGCTAAACTGAAATCTAGCAAGTAATTCAGAAATAATATCTAGATACCTGAAAAGGAAAATAGGTATATTCATTTCTCTTAAAAGAATGACTACCCTGCACCCCATATTAGATTTACATTTCTCCTTCACTGTACCTCGGCTCAGGCTCCCGAACGATCGAAAACGGGAAGTGACTGTTCCGGTTTTCAAACGTTCTTTCGGAAGCTGAATGTCCGACGGGGCTTCCGTGGCTTCCGATTGGCTGCAGGATCTTCCTGCAGCCAATCAGAAGTCGCACTTTGGAAGTCGACTGTTTCAGAAGTCAAGCGGACTTCTGGAGCGGATTCTGTTTGACTTCTGAGGTACGACTGTACAGCATACCCAATTTTATATTATATTCTTAGAGGTTTTTGTATGCTGTCCTCTTTAGGGGCTGAGGGACGTGGACAAAAACAGTGGGAAAATATTTCACATTTTGGGAAAATTGAAATGTAATGGCTTGCAAGCAGGGCCTGCAAGAAAAATGCTGTTACAGCCAGCCATGTCCCCTTCCCGAATACACCATTCCACTGCCCCCTCTCCTAACAGCTGTCAGCCAGCATTTTGTGCCCCCTGAGCATGCTCAGCTATGACGCTCACCTGGGCAATTTATCATCTCTCAACCTTAATTTGATTGGGAGAATAAAATGGACTAAGCCTACACACACTGCCCTGAACTCCTTGGAGAAATAATGCACTGAAAATATTTCTGCCCTAAGCTGTTTACAAAGAAAATACAAAAAATATTTGTCTTTTGTTTATGGTATTCACAATTTGCTAATAAAGAAGGGAAAGTAATTCAGACCTCTAAGCAACCTCTTCTCCGAATTGCATGTAGGTAGAACTGGTGTTCAGGTGACCAGGCAATGGTAGCATTCCTCCTGCCCATTCCTTTTTTAGATCTCACACAGTCATATTAGATTAAAAAAAATTCCTCCCAGTAGCACCTTAGAGACCAACTAAGTTTGTTATTGGTATGAGCTTTCGTGTGCATGCGCACTTCTTCAGATAGCTGGCTTAAATTGGCAGATGATGGACCTGACCAAAAAAGGTACCTTTCTCCAACTTTTTATAAGATCTAAATATCTGGGCTCAACACAGCTGTATGTGCGTGAAGTGATGGGATTCTGCACACATAAAACAGTGCCTAACCTCAATTCAGGCAGGGCTGGAAGATGTGCTGACCAAAGCAGGTTATCAGTAAGAAGGAGAGCAGAAAGGGCAGAATCAAGTCCCCTGTTCTTTCACCCATATTCTCCCCAGACAGGGGATCAGCATCCATTGCATGAGCACCAACACAGAAGCAAACATCAATACACATTTGGCCCCAAGTCAGAACTCCCCAATCTAGTGCCCTCCAGATGTCTTTGAACTCCATCTCCCATCACCATTAGCTATGTTGATTGGGGTTGATGGAAGTTGCAGTTCCACAACATTTTGAGAGCACCAGGTTGGGGAAGGTTACATAGGCACTTTTTAAATTTGGAATAATTTATCCCAGCAAAAATGGGAGGGTGGCATCATCAGGCTGAAATCCCAAGCACTCCTACACCTCAGAGTAAGTCAAACAGAACTCAGTGAGACTTACTTCAAAGTACGCATGCATAGGATTGCATTTTAAGTGTATTGTCTCCCTCCCTGGCAATATCAAAACACTGGATCAAAACACTACAAGCAGCACTAGAAAATCCAAGGAGGCTCGTTTCTCAAACTCACTTTCAGTCTAGTAGCTTCCCATCACGCTTCCATAGTCTTCATGACAAACTTAATTATAGGATTCTTCCCACAACCACACTGACTGTTCCTTGCAAATTCTGCTTCCTGCAAACCCCAAACAAAAGGTCCACACTGGGAAGCTTTAGGCATAAGATTGACATTCAAAGGGAATGTGATTATGCTTCTGGTGCTGAAGCACATGGTTGCAGGATTTGACAGTAGTGGAATCAGTGGACATAATGCAGTCATACAGATGATGGAAAGAAATTTGATTGCTTGCTGTCTGGCGGCGCTCCAATAGAAAAAATGGTACAAAGACGAAGAACTGGAATTTAACAAGGCAATGTTTTTTAACGGTAGGAGTGGAACACTAATTTGTATCCTCTTTCCACTCTTGCCGTTTATTTTCACAATGTTCGGCCAATATTTTATTTCTTTTAGGTAAAGGCTGCAGTGCACCCAACTAAGTATTCTAAGAAATAATATTACCACAATCCTCCTGGAAGCTTCTAAATTTACTTCCAGTGCTATCAAGAGAGTGAAACATCGACTTTTATCATTGGTCATAGAATCAAAGAATTGTATAGTTGGAAGGGATCCTGAGGATCATCGAGTCCAACCCCCTGCAATGCAGGGATATGCAGCTGTTCCATACAGAGATCAAACCTGCAACCTTGGTGTTATCAGTTATTAGCTCTAACCAACCACTTAAGCTCTTACTTGATACATTGAGCCTTATATAGGTGCTGCAAAGCTCCTGGTGAGCAACAGGCAAGGAACAGTTCCATGCAACAAATGGGAATGCAATCTAACCTGTTCCCAAATATGTGAACGAATGGGAAAACCACTGCATGCATGAACGGTGCTCCGTGTACATTGGAATAAAGGTCGTTGGCACGCAACACGTTAATTCCTTTTCACACTTCCTCTTACAATAGCTTTACATGATCAATAGCCTCAAGTGATACATCTAGTCATGGATTATAGAACTAGAATAAGCTCACCACTGGCAACTGTGTTTTTATTTTTTTTTATGCTAATGAGAAAATTGAAAGGGTTCTTGCATTAACATGCAGAAAGAAGGAAGGCTGTTTCAGGCTAATGAAAAGAATATGGGAACCTCCAGAGTTTGTGCTGAGCCTTAAAAAGTTTTTTTTAAATGCCTTTATTTATTTTATTGCATTTATATCCCACCTATTCTTCCAAGAAGTTCAGTGTGGTGCACCTGGTTCTCCCCCTCCTCAATTCATCCATTCAACAACTGAGAAGCAGTGACTGGCTGAGAGTCATGGCTGAGTGGAGATTTGACTACTTGGTCTAGTCAGGCACCCCAACATCAGCACCATCCTGATTCTGAAGGAAGCCATATCACTTGCTGTCATTGGAACCATTTGAAAATTAGACATTCTCCCATTCTTGTCCATCTCAAATGAAGGGTAGGCAAATCCTCAGATTTTGCAATGACCCCATGCCGCTGCTTCCTATTCCATCAGTTCAGACCTAGGGGAGGAGAGCTAGGGCTTGTCTCTGTGGCTGAGCTGGACTTCAGGGCATTTAGAAAGCCTGCCAAGCTCAGTGTGTTGTCATAAGCAAGACTTAACAATCTTTTGATGCATAGGAGGAATTTGGCAAAATATCAGCCCCAAGAGGTCTAAGGAAGCAGCTGAATTGCCACACAAAAAGGGTCAGAGAATAAAGAACCGGTTCAGATTCTAAAGTGCTGAAGACATGACATATAAAAGAGTGACTAAAAACTAGGTAAAGGTAAAGGGACCCCTGACCATTAGGTCCAGTCGTGACCGACTCTGGGGTTGTGGCGCTCATCTCGTGTTATTGGCCGAGGGAGCCGGCGTACAGCTTCCAGGTCATGTGGCCAGCATGACAAAGCTGCTTCTGGCGAACCAGAGCAGCACACAGAAACGCCATTTACCTTCCTGCTGTAGTGGTACCTATTTATCTACTTGCACTTTGATGTGCTTTCAAACTGCTAGGTTGGCAGGAGCTGGGACCGAGCAACGGGAGCTTACCCCGTCACAGGGATTCAAACCTCTGACCTTCTGATCAGCAAGCTCTAGGCTCTGTGGTTTAACCCACAGCGTCACCTGAGTCCTGACTACCGTAAAAAAAAAAAAAACTAAAAACAAGACTCACTTTATTTGACATGTTTTTGAGAGGTACTTTGTTTTTTGAGAGGTACTTTGTAACTAAGTCCGCTGAGCAAATCTGATAATTTCACTTAGTTTCCTTACATTACAGAAAAAGTAATTTTCATGGGACTAATCATTAGCCTCCAGATGATCAACTGAGATTTAATGATAAGGGGCAGACCTAACAAATGCTCTGACTTCTTCCATTAATGCAGATTTCTAAAACATGGTAGGCAAAATCATGACCCAAGGACCAGCTTCCTGACTTTTTGACAAGTGATGAGAAAAACAATGCTCAAATGGTATTCTGTAGCATTTTGTAGTCAGCCATGAATGGATGTATACTAATAAATTTCTGCAAAAAACCAAATGCACTAAAATAGTGCTTCGTACCTGGAGTATGTTCAGCAAATTAGCTGGGTGACTTAATTTGCATAATTTATTCTCCTTGTGCTAATCCCAAGAAGGGACATGGATCAATGAGAAGCACTGAAGCCTTGGTCCTCCAACCATTCAGCTGTGACTCCAGCTCTATTCATGCATTCAGAAGAATGTGTGGGAGGGGCATAAACTCTGTAGGAGGAGTGGAGGCGCAAGAATCAGGCTTGATCTCAGTCTTCTGACCTCCATGCACGTTGATCTGGACAATTTAAAGGAGACTTCTAACCTTGAGCTATCAGGGTAGCTGACTGCAATCTAAACATGCTCAGCTGAATGTGCTTATAACCCCGCTTCAGACATTCCAGTTTCAAAATGAGAGGAGACATGGAGCATGCCTGATGTATGGAAGAACATTGGGGGGGGGGAAGCATGCACACCAGTTCCCCTCACACTTTTTTTTTTGAACACATGGAGAAGATAGTGACTTCTAAAGATTCCCACTTGCACTGCCCACATGCAAGATTTGTCTTCCCAGCCATACTGCCTAAAAACTCTCAGAAGGAAAAAAATGAAAATGAGAATCTCAATAAACTGTACAGTGGTACCTCGGTTTAAGTACACAATTGGTTCCGGAAGTCTGTACTTAACCTGAAGCATACTTAACCTGAAGCGAACTTTCCTATTGAAAGTAATGGAAAGTGGATTAATCTGTTCCAGATGGGTCAGCGGAGTACTCAACCTGAAGCGTACTTAACCCGAGGTATGAGTGTAATTGGTTCCAGAAGTCTGTACTTAATCTGAAGTGTACTTAACCTGAAGCCAACTTTCCCATTGAAAGTAATGGAAAGTGGATTAATCCGTTCCAGACGGGTCCACGGAGTACAGTGATACCTCGACTTACGAAGGCGATCCGCTCCACGGCGAAACCTTCGGATGTCGAAGCGTCCATTTTGCGCCTGCACAAAGTGCGATTTTGCGCTTTGTGCAGGCGCAGAATGCGCACGGGGCGAAAATACTTCTGGGTTAGCCAACTTCGTAAGTCGAAACCTTCGGAAGTCGAGGCATTCGTAAGTCAAGCTGCCACTGTACTTAAACTGAAAGTACTCAAACCGAAGCCTACTTAAACCAAGGTATGACTGTACTCAGTACCCAATGGTGTGACCACATGCCTCAATTTCCTAAAAAGAGCTGCACATCGCATCCTTTCCACTAAAAGAATAACACACTGCTACGTATTTCAGCCCCAAATATATCATGTGCCTTGCTGGCAGAGGTATTCTGGGCAACCTTGGAAGGAAAACTTTTTAAAATATTTCCATATGTTGAAGGGAATTATGAACTTTTCACAACTTAACGCATCCTCAGTATCTGAAATACCTAAAAGCCCGAGGATGAACTACATAGAAGAAACAAAAACAACCGCCCACTGAAATTTCCTATGCATTGATCAAATATGACTGTTTCAGAGCATTTCCATGCAGAAAGTTAATGTTGCATGCTTATTAAAAAAATGTTTTGCTAAAAAAGTAGAGAGATTCCAAAAGGAAAAATTCATATGAGAAATACTATATTAATATGTGGTGTACAATTACTTTGAAAACAACTTCTTGTCTAAGAGAGCTATACAGAAGAGTAGCTTCAGTCAGCGATGCATTCAGCAGTATCTAACTAAGCATTGCCACTAGCGCAGGTACTTTGGGGCATGCAGTGAACTCCCATACAACCCCTAAATTTTCTCGGGAGGGTTGGAGGGAAACCCTGAACTCAGGGGGTGCAACACAGGGAGAGGAAGTTCTGTTACACTGTCTAAAGTGCTTGCACTAGCAGAACTGTTTAGTCGAATACCGCCCATTAGGTTGTTCATAGCAAAACGCACCGAACACAGCACTCTGTATTCATCTTCTGTATTATACGTACAGCTCCTGCCTTTTAATTACTTGGTGATTGGAGTAACTTCCGTTTTATGTTATTATTTTCAGGTGCAGCGACATCAGCTTCATTTAATTCATATTGTACCCTACAGCAAAGCTAAATCTCAATTTCACATTTGTTTTAAACGTTTTGAACTAGAAGCAATGAGTTAATTGTTTCTTATTTTAGATGTCCAGCTGCATTCTGCAGAAATGACTAAGCCTGCGGTCCTAATATTTACTTGGAAATGAATTTCACTGAAATTAATGGGACGTGTTCAGGGTCTTTGCTATGCCATACAGCAGGATGAACCTTACGCCCTTTTCTCCTCCGCTGCAGTAAATGGTATCCTCTTATTAAATGACAATATTTTTACAGCATTAAATCCTAGTAACAAAAGATTTACGCACAGACCAACATAAGGGAATGTGTTACTGGCTATTTTGCATAAAAATCAGAACCACAACTATTTAAAGCTGTTCCGATTGTTCCTGAACTTCAGCCCACCGAGGATAATACAGTTTCTCGGCAACAATAAGCCACATTCCAACTGCAAAGCCAATTCCATCATGCCAACCTGTCACTCTAAGAAAGAGCTGCAGTGGCCTGTTGAGAATTCACATGCTGAAAAAAGGAGCTGATTGTGAAACCAAACAGTAACAAGGAGTCATGGAAAGGAAATGCGTAACTTCATGGAAGAGCCACAGATGATTGACAGTTTGACAAATGTTGTAACAACTGTGATTCCTTAGTGGATGTCTTAAGAGCTGTTTCTGATGTTGCATGCATACTTGTACATTGGGCATACCTGTGGCATCCCCCAAAACATATGTATTCTTAAAAAAAGTTGAACTTTTGTATGTGCCATGGGGAATCTGGGTTCCGTATTGATGTGTAGACAAAATATATGCAGTTAAAAAACAACAACGTGTTATAGGGAAAACAGCAAGTATACAAGGCATACAGCTAAGTTCTCACTCAGCCATTTGCAACGTGAAAAGCAATGTTTTATGTGCCCACGTATTAAGATTGCTTAATTGACAGGTTATTACATGGGACTGTGTCTCCCCTACAAAACAACAAGATCCAATCTACACTACTGCAGATTAAAATTTGCAACTTTTAAGGAGCATCTTGTTAAATTGGCTTGAGCAACGTTTTCCACAGCAATAACCAAGTGCAAACAATAGAAGGAAGGC
This sequence comes from Zootoca vivipara, assembly GCF_963506605.1. NCBI lineage: Eukaryota > Metazoa > Chordata > Lepidosauria > Squamata > Lacertidae > Zootoca > Zootoca vivipara. The sequence goes on along the minus strand of NC_083284.1, from coordinate 57,562,502 downwards.
TGCAGAATGTTACGAAAAGCCCTGAAATTGTATTAAGTTGTGGCAAAGGTCTCTGAAGAAACCAGTCAGTCAACTTGTGAAATAATGAGTGCCTTTTTAAAGTGTGTGTGTGTGTGTACATACGTATGTAACCCAAAGAACCTGAAATTAAAGAGCACCCAACTGTTGCAATTTGTAAATGGAGCACAAAATGTCCTCTGAATATAGAAACTAATGAATTAACATTCAACTTGTATCTCACAGATAAACGCAAACATGTGAGTTGACAACATAACTGATAAAGAACTGATAAATGTGAAAACATTGATTGAAGGCAGATGATCAAAAGAGAAGAAGACCAGAAAGTTCTGCTTCCAAGGGTATAAACGTACCTGCAAACAGAACATTGCCTCTGTGGCTGGAGAGCTGTAAACATTACAATCACCGAATAGTTGCGAGGCGGAGCCTTCACAAATCTTCTGAATTTGTCTCCATTCATGCGGATGACTGAGCGCCTTGAACTCCATTCCATAAGTTGTTCCACCTTCTCAGCTAAAAGGTTCTGAAATCAAGAACAAGCAGAACGGTTGGCGCTGCATTTTAAAACACAGCATGTCCCAGGAGGTAGCCCCAGTTCAGATACCGGTAGTCCCTGTTTAATGGACTATCAAGTTAATAGAAAATTTCTCATCTTATAGATCTTACTGGCAAGCTGCTGGAATATCGTTGTGGAAATGCCAGGGTTGGAAAAGGGTATTGTAGTAACATAGGCCTACAAAGCTTTTCTGAGCAAGTAATCTTTTCAGGCACACAGAGGCTCCCATTCACAAAATTGTGTATTAAAAGGCTACAAATGTGCATAAAAATAAAAATAATATCTTAAGGGTTGCTTTATGTGCTATGGAAATGGTACATACTGGTATACACTGTTAGAAACTCAGATATATAAGCTAGGTACCAAATGGTTCCTTAAACCAGGGTTACAGTCGCCAAAATGGAATGTCTAGTTGCCATTTTCGGGTTAGAAGGCTCAAAAGTCATATTTTTCAATACAATCTTTTGGTTACTAAAAATTTTTCTGGTTGTGCAGATAAAATACCACAGATAGCATTTTACAGGATGTGCTGTTAGCGTGTGAAAACAGGCAAGACCCAAGGATCCCTAGGCATGCACCTCCAGATGTTGGAAATAACAGGTGCCATCCTAGCACCCGGGCATCTACACTTGGTCACAAGTGGCTGACAACCATGTGCAAAATGTGCCTGGCAAATTTTGAATGCTATGAGCACAGTGCCAATTTTGTAACATGCAAATACAGTGGTACCTCGGGTTACGAACTTAATTAGTTCCGGAGGTCTGTTCTTAACCTGAAGTGTTTGTAACTGGAGATACCACTGTACAGGAAAAAATATGGTGGACATGAGGCCCCACTATACAACCAGTGTCAGACTCTGCCCTCTTTCAGTCAAGTATCACATCACTTTCCCAACAAACATTCACTGGTTACTGGCACAACTTGAATGCAGTAAATAAATCTCTCGTTAAATACACAAGGATGAAACTAGATACAAGGCAGCTGGGGCTCTGGCAGTAGGGCCAAGGCATCTTATTCCCTGCAAGCAGCAGGAATTGCTGGCCTAATTTTAACAGCTCTGCAGTGCCACAAGTGCAGATGGGTGGACAGCAATGTGGCAGATTACATCCCAGGAGGAGTCAGGTGACTGAAAGAACCAATAGGATCCCATGGGGCCTGTAAAGCCGACAACTCTGGCCTAGCTCCACAATATGCGCAACTTGTCCCTTGGGAGCAAACTGAGCTGCTTCACCATCTGCCCAACTACTACCCACTACTTTGCATGCTCAGCCTGTGGAACCCTTCACAGGCTTCCAGGCCAGCAATGCGGACGAGAGACAAGCTTCGGAACTGGAACTGTGGACCAAGACCATAAATCATGATTGGCAACTGTCAAATTAAAAGGGGGAGATTGCGCATCTAAAACGTCACTACAGATATGCAATGATGTGCCTCATGGTTCTCAGCCATAGATTTGATTGCTACACATACACAGTTTGCATGACTTCTGATTTCACTAAACTCTTTCTCACTATATGTTTAACTTCCATAAACAATCTGTAAGCTCATAGGTCCCTTCCATCCAGTTTTTGGGTTTTATTTTTTTAAAAAAATAATGTTAAAGTTATTTTCTTTTAATTCACAAACATATGCCCTTCTGCATACCTACAATGTCCATCAAATATGTAGAATCCACTACCCTAATTTTGGATGAAGAAGTTTCACTTCCAAACTGATCCGCACTCAGCCACCTGAGTACACTCTTATAGGGAATTATTCTGATTTCAGTAACAGCCACGTATTAGCACCACCATTTTTTTCTAAAAGCTTAGATTCACAATTAAGTTTTAGTAAGAGGCTGAGAGGAAGAGATTTTCTGAAGGAAGAAGATGAGTTTGGTAGTAACACACAAGGCACATTACCCAATCTTTATCCCATCCAGAGCGAGGAACAATTGACCTCTGCCATTCGCAGGTGACAAATTGAGGGTAGATATTTCAGGAGCAGGTGGCTTGCAACTGCATCAGGGAGTCCTTGTGGGTTTTTCCTTGCAGTTTTCCTCCCCCCCCCCCTATTTTTAAGCACCTATTAGAGGCACTACCTCCATTCTTCTTTCCTGGACTGACTGTGGGCAAGAAGAACAGCTGGTGGTGAGCAGAGCTCTGTTGTTGCTTCCAAAACCACCAGCAGTTTCAAAAGGGTCTGGTTTTTTATTTTAAAAAAACTTTAAAAATAAAATATAAAGAACACACTCCACAACTAAGCCCCTTCTCCTAATCATTTCATTACTCTCCTTCTGTTTCACTTCAGTAATTCAACTGAAATGCCCCCCTCCCAGACCACAACCAAGCCTCCAAAATGAAATGAGATCGGTATTGCCCTCCATTAAGCAGACAAGGCTCCTATCTGCCAGTGGATTATACTTGTGAACCAGGGAAAAGAACACTGTCGGATTACATAGTGTCTGCACACACTCTGCCTCTCTCTGCTGTAAGGTTGGGAGAAAATGCACAGATAAGTGATGGCCAAACTTGGCCCTCCAGCTGTTTTGGGACTACAGCTCCCATCATCCCTAGCTAACAGGACCAGTGGTCAGGGATGATGGGAACTGTAGTCCCAAAACAGCTGGAGGGCCAAGTTTGGCCATCACTGGCACAGATGGTACTAAAATGGCCCATTTCTGGAAGATTTTTGCTTTTGAATACAAAGTACTCCAGGCTAGAGAGAGCACTCTAAGCCAGGCATAGGCAAACTCCGGCCCTCCAGACATTTGGGACTACAATTCCCATCATCCCTAGCTAACAGGACCAGTGGTCAGGGATGATGGGAATTGTAGTCCCTAACATCTGGAAGGCCAGAGTTTGCCTATGCCTTCTCTAAGCAAAGGAGCCTATTCTACAAGGAAGAGGGAAGCACCCAGGACAAAGTCAGTTAGGCAACCATGTCAGTTAGGCAACTGTGTTAGTTTGGCAGCAGGGCTTGGAGCCTAGTGCAGAAGACTCTCCATTGTCCTTTGTAATTGCCAACAAGGGTTTTGCCACCAAGTACTAAGTCATCTTTTCCAAAGGGATCAAATACTTATTTCACTCATTATAATGCACATCAATCTCTGACTTTTGTCTTCTGGGCTTCTGGGGTTTTTCCTGTTGTTATTTTGTCTCTCACAGCTACAATAAACCTACCATTAAAATGATGGACTGGTCATTTCTTCGTCAGAGGGCTAATGGGCAAATTTAGCAGGGGGTCAAATACTTTCCCCCCTCACTGTAGTTACCGGTAGGTTTGTGGTGGGTAGCTGAATGCATGGCGACTTGTCTGCATTGTACAAAGGTTGCAAATGTTAGGTCTCGCCTACATGGTTTGCTGGACAGTGGTCCAACACAGTCACATTGGACTTCAAAAGAGAAAACGTCAAAAAAATGATGGATCTGGTGAAAAGGAAAATTGAAAGGCAAAGCAAAGAGGGTCAAATCTCCCAAGAACAGTTGGGGGTTATTCAAAATCACAATAAAAAAAGCTCAATTAAAATCTATACTGCATAACAGAAAAAGTACCAGTGGGGCCAAGATGATGTCAATGTGGTTAATGAGCAGTCAAGAAACTATTAGAGGTTACAAGGCTTCCTTCAGAAAATGGAAGTCTTGTCCAAATGAGTGCAGCAAAACGGAACACAAATTCTGGCAAAAGAAATGCAAGCTGGCAATAAGGATGCTAAAAAAAATAATTTGAGGCACACATTGCTAAAACAAACAAACAAACAAAACCACCCACAAAGATCAACAAAAGATTGTGTAAACACATTAGTAGCAGGAGACCAGCTAGGAAGGCAGTAGAACCTTTGGATGACAAGAGAGTCAAATGTGTGCCAAACGAGTAGAGAAGCTGCATCAATTCTTTGCATCTATCTTTACCGCAAAAGATACAAGGCAAATCCCTTTTCCAGGAAGGGAGTCTGAGGCCAATAGTAGTGACGAGATGATGTTCTAAGCCTTATCGGCAAATTAAAGACCGAGAAGTGACTGGATATAGGTGGCTTCTACAGTGGTACCTCGGTTTATGAACACAATTGGTTCCGGAAGTCTGTTCATAAACTGAAGCGTTCATAAACTGAAGTGAACTTTCCCATTGAAAGTAATGGAAAGTGAATTAATCCGTTCCAGACGGTCCGCGGAGTAAGCGTTCATAAACTGAAGCAAACTTTCCCATTGAAAGTAATGGAAAGTGGATTAATCCGTTCCAGACGGGTCCGCGGAGTACTTAAACTGAAGCGTTCATAAACTGAAGCATGGGTGTAATTGGTTCCGGAAGTCTGTTCATAAACTGAAGCGTTCATAAACTGAAGCAAACTTTCCCATTGAAAGTAATGGAAAATGAATTAATCCGTTCCAGATGGGTCTGCGGCGTTCATAAACCGAAAATTCATAAACCGAGGTGTTCATAAACCGAGGTTCCACTGTACTTCAGAGTTCTGAAAACAATTCAAATGTGAAACTGCTGATCATCTAACAAAAATGTTAACTAGTCACTATGATCAACTTCGGAAGGACTGGAAAGGGATCCAGGGAGGAACTGTGAAATTACAGACTGGCTAGTTTAATGTAATGGCAATGGCACCCACCTAGGAGGTGCCAGAACTGAGTTCCCATGAGTTTCTGATGGGAAAAGAGCCCTGCTCTCAACCTTTACATTTATAGAACAACTCAAATATTACACAAAAGGCAATAAGATGCAAGTAAAATTCTTCCAAAGGAAGTCAAACCAAGACCAAGCGCTGTTACCCTGCTGTTACCAAGATGCTTTGCTTTACTGTCATTTCAAGTGTACCCAAGTGCCTTGACCACCAGTGCAGCCTAGCGTAGCAGGAGAAAACAAGCTTGCTCCATCTTCCGTGTGATAGCATTTTAGATATTTGAAGATGGCTATCATATCTCCTCAGTCTCCTCTTTACCAGACTAAACGTATCCAGTTCTCACAACTGTTCTTCATAAGGTTTGATTTCCAGACCCGTGATCATCTTGGTCACCTCCTCTGCACATGTTCCAGCTATTTAATATCCTTCTTAAATTGTGGTGCCTGGAACTGGAAAAAGTACTTGAGGTGGGGTCTGATCAAAGCAGAATAGAGCTGTAGTATTACTTCTCTTGATCAGGGCACTGTACTTCTGCTGGTGTAGCCTAGAATAGAATTAGCTTTTTTCTCCTGCTGCACCCTACTGCTGAAGCTCCTATGAAGCCTATGGACTACTAAGAAACCTAGATCCTTTTCACGTGTACTACAAACAAGCCAAGTGTCCCTCATTTCATATTTGTGCTGCTCGTTCTTTCTGCCCGACATCTGTTCCTACTGAAATCCATTTTGTTAGTATGGACCCAGTTCTCCAATCAGTTAAAGTCACCATGAATCCTGGTTCTATCTTCTGCAGCATTAGCTACCTCTCCCAGTCCAGTGTCATCCACAAATTTGATAAACATCCCTCAATGTCTTTATCCAAGTCGTTCATCAAAAACATTTGCACGAGGATGTGAGAATGGTCCTAAAAAAATATGCAGGCAAAATACACACTGGTTTTCTGCTTAACTTAAGGATAGACCTGGAAAATCTAGCAGTAGGATGCACAGCAGATAAATGAATATGCAAAAACCACATGCTTTCCTATGGTGAATGCAATCTGTAACAATGGCAGCCAGGAACAACTGATTCTCATTGTGTCACACTGAAGATGATATTAACAGATAGCACACCACTGGCTTTGTGATTTAACACCTGTAACAATTTGAAAAGTACTTTTTCTTTTGACCGTGCCTGTGATGTGTTGGCCTTATTGTAGATCTGCAGCAACCCCCCTTCCAAAAAATAAAAATCAATTACCAACACAAGGTGAAAAGGTACATTAAGAATTGTCATCAAAATATTAATTTGTCTAAAGCATCTGAACATATGGTTTAGAAGATCAATAAAACTATGGAATCCAAGCATTTAAGTATACCATAAAATATGTCGTCAAAGTAGGCTCGTCAGCCAGATGGCTACTTACCAGGACTTTATTTTAAAAATGCCATCTGAAGAGTGACTACACCAGTATTTGCATACAGAACATTCTAGATTAATGGCTGGCTACCAATTGCTGCAAAAACAGTAACAGGTTTTGGGCTCCACGCTTTGCAGAAATACCTATCTACAAGTGACATCCCTGCAATAATAGGACAATATTAACAGCTTGTGACATAGTGCCAGTTAGTGCAACCCATCTTAGAATTTCTTTTCTGGCTCTGCAAAGTTAATTAGTATCATCCGGTCATTTCAAATGCTTGTGTTGGAAGCAGGAAAGAGCTGAAGTTGATATGACAGAACCATGGTCCATACACTTTGCTTTTGTCATATGACCCCAGTTTAACTGGCTCTGTATGTTGTTTAACATATGAAGCTGTCTTTGGCTCAACTGTCATTGTTCCAACTAGTCCAGTAGTGCCCATTCTGAAGGATGGAGGTTCTCCAAGAGCTTTCCCAGGCTTGCTACCTGGGACCCTTTTTAACTACATCTGCTGAGCACTGAACATGAGATCTTCTACATTCCCTTGCTCAAATCACAGACTCTTTTAACACCAAATGCTCCAATTAAAGCATCTTGAATTTTGAAATATTATTGTTCCTCAGAGAAGGCATTTTAAGTGCTTTGTACTCAAAAAGCACTCTTTGCACTCTTATTAATGAGTAACATTAATAATATGCAAGTGTTCTTGTTTAGGGTAAAGGTAAAGGGACCCCTGACCATTAGGTCCAGTCATGACCGACTCTGGGGTTGAGGCGCTCATCTCACGTTATTGGCCGAGGGAGCCGGCGTACAGCTTCCAGATCATGTGGCCAGCATGACAAAGCAGCTTCTGGTGAACCAGAGCAGCACACGGAAACGTTGTTTACCTTCCCGCTATAGCGGTACCTATTTATCTACTTGCACTTTGACGTGCTTTCTAACTGCTAGGTTGGCAGGAACTGGGTCCGAGCAACGGGAGCTCACCCTGTCACAGGGATTCAAACCGCCGACCTTCTGATCGGCAAGCCCTAGGCTCTGTGGTTTAACCCACAGCGCCACCCGCATCCCTCTTGTTTAGGGTACCAGCTAGTTATTCATTTCTCTCCTCCTACTTCCCGTTACATTTTACTTTTCCAATTGCTACTGTTCATTCTGTGGCAGCTGAGTATGCACAGTCTTAATTGTGCTATTGTTTTGGGCTGGGGTGGTATATTCAGTTTTCATATTATTATTATTATTGTTGTTGTTATTATTATTTTAAAGAAGATTTTTAGTTTTAGTTTTTAGTTTTGTCTCTCATTTTATCTACAATCCTAGTTGCAACTGACTTTTTTAAAAGGAAATTATTTCAGTTGTAAAACCATTTACAAAACTACCGGAACAGACCTTCCACCACAAGAAATGAAGAGCAGCATGTTTTAAGGACTTTACATCAGTGGTTTTTATCAACTGCTCTAAAAAAAAAGAAAAAAGACTCAAATTGCTTCAGTAAGTAACTAACCACAATCTACTCCAGCAAGGTCAAAATGTTCTCCTTGTTTTATTGGCCACCAACCTTCGCAACCTGCTCCATGAACAAGTCGAACTCATTAATCCAAGATTTTTGCTGCATGACCCATTAACAATTTTACTATGGAAGTGTGTACTATGAACTATGGAAGTGTGTTAGCCAATACCGAGAAAGAAAGTAAATTGAGAGTACATGCTGTTCAGTCCAGGATAACATTAATGCAGCAAGGGCAAGGTGTTGTACTCAGTGCCCAAAGAAGAGAAAGGGCAAGATGATGCAACAACTTAGCTGCAGAGACAGTGAGCAATTGTACAAAGAAGAACCAACAGATTGCTGGCTTCAGTAACAGTCTGGGAGGGAAGCTCTCTTTGAATACTGGATACCACAGACCGCAACCACAGAAATCGGTCATCCCTTTCATGCACTGCTTGTGAGTTTTCCAGAGACATTTAGTCCAACACTCTGAAGGAAAGAGAATGCTGGACTGGGTGGACTTTTGCTCTGATCCGGCATTACTCTTATGTTCTTACAAAAAGAGAGTCAAACACCACTATGAAGCAACCTATTTTTAGGAAAACTAGGTATATGGGTCGTCAATTCAAACAGAAGTGCTCTGTTATGTGAGATCCTTGAACTGTTGCAAAGAGATCTGAGGCAAGCAGGGGTCCCCCTGCCTCAGTTCTTCAGGCACACACACACATAGACCTCCATTATCTGCTACCCCATACACTTCTCTGAAGCAAAAGTATAGGGTTTTTTGCCCTTAGGAGTGGAATGGGGTAGCAGCCAAGAAGAGGATTTCCACCCTTGGGCTTCGTGCTCAAATGTTTGAAGAGTTTTCTCAAGGCTCACAACCTTAATAATCACGGGTACAAATGTGGGGGGCACATAGCTGCCTGCCCTTCTCTAAAAGAAACTTTAAGTTCATATCTTACGTATGTCATTTTATAGGAAAAAAGGTGCCACTACTTTCTGATTAGGTAGTTTCAAACCTGCAGGTGTACTTTTCTATTTTAAAGAAACCTGTATTTAGTCATTAATGATATTTATTTATTTATTTATCTATCTATCCATTCATTAGCGAAAATAAAATTTCCCAAGCAATTTCCCTTCATCACTTTCTGTAATGAAAAAAAGAGAAGCAACAAACTTCATGTTACACTTCTTGGAAAAGCTGGAAATTAATCACTTCACACCTAAAGGACATACACAAGTGAAAGATGAACTAAATAGTTACATTCACTATTTTCAAGTGGCCCAAGTTCAGATGCTATGTCTTCTGAATGTATTGGGGGGGGGAATGAAGTAAGCAAGTTGTGTAAGAAGAAAAATTCTATTTGGTCATTGACACTGAAAAGGTCTTGGAAGTCCATGTACCAGTTCATAAAACAAAGGAAGACAAAGTAATTTGAGAGATAGATAGAAATCATATGACTCTGAAAGGTAAATATTTGCAAAACTGAAAAAAGATACTAGAATCTTTACTGAATTGTCTAGTATTAAAGTCTCCTGTGATGTTACACAAAGGGATGCAGGTGCATGTACAGAAGCAGAGTCTCTGGTTTGTAAACCACTTATGAGACGTGCATACAAAATTATAGCATAAGAAATGGACACAGTTAACCGAATCAGAGCATAAAGATATTACGATTTCCCATAACTACTGCTAATGTAAAATGCATTAGAGCACTTAACTGCCGGAGTTCCAAACCATTGGCTCAGGTGATATTAACACAGTTTGACAAGAGATATTGTCTTCAGCATGAATCAATCCTCTTTCATTATATGCATACGTGTAAACAGATTGCTATAAGGCTTACCAATATCTTGTAAGCCATTGCATATGCTATACTAAAACTGACCCTGAAACGTGGTACCAACATACTACCTAGAAGTGGAAGAGGAGGATACCAGAGAAGCCATAATTGCCAAGTAATGTACCAAGTGATGTAGTTCCTTCTTCTCTTCCAGTCATTTAATGCAGCTGCCATAGAGAGCCAGACCACTAGTCCATCCTATCCAAGATATTGCATGCTTTGTTAGTTCTTCATGGTCTCATTCATTTATTAAACACACTTACAGTACACTCATCTTTCATACCTCTGAGAGCATACAGATTACATGATCTTTCTCAAACAGTCTACCATACTGAGACCCACAGTTGCTTGTGTGCCCCCAGATCACACTTGGAGTACTCAGAGTCCCTGAGCTGGAACAAAGGAGTCTCTTCTTTCCATACCAGATCTCTGCAAACCAAGAAGCAAGGGGGAAAGACTAGGAGGAAACTCAATGACCTGCAAGGGGTGAGGGGAATCTGATGCACCAGAATACGATGCTTAGGTTACAAATATATGGGTTTTGGTTATTAGCCTCTAAGTTGAAATCCCAAGTGCTAGCCTGATGCTTTTCCAACATGCAACTATAATTCACAATCTGAATGTCAGCTTTTAAAACCTGATTTATTATTATTAAACTCATTCTTTTTCTTAGTTTGTGCATGTCTGTCTTTGTGGCATCAACCTGATGTCTCTTAACTGTTGCTTCAGTGTATTATTAAAAATGTGCAATTTTCCATACTCCATTTCCCATCTAGGCTCTATAAATAGTTCTGGATCTCCATACTCCTCTCCTCCTTTTACTAATTACCTCTAATAAGTATCATTTGTGACTATCACTTCAGCAATGCTACACAGACCACATAGAAAACTGACAGTAAATTTAAAAAGTAATCCTCTGATTCTACCTGAACTGGAATTCCAGAATGCTTGCCACTGTACTGGAACTGGGGGGAAAGAACAGCAACCAGAAAATCAGTATGAACCAAACACGAAAATGGTTGTTGGTAATGGCCATCACAAAGCTTACAAATGTAACATGTAAGGGGGAGCCCACTAGTGCCAAGTAATATGATGAATGGAATGGCAGGAAGAAAAAAATATCATGAGTCTTTGAATTAGGAAAATTACTGGTCTTTACTGGTCGTGTAAACATTCCAAAACAAACCAAGCATTTGAGGCATAGATTATGGTATTTAGATGGTTCAGTGGTTTCATTTAATTTTATTTTACTTTCCTGAAAGCCATTCGAAATAATAAATTTCAAAAATATTTTCTATAAGATATAGAAGATTATTATATAAGATGTAGCAATGGCCAGCAACCTGGATGGCTGCAAAAGGAATTTAGACAAAGTCATGGAAGATGATGCTATGAGTCATGAAGGCTTGTGGTACTATGTGCCAGAGACAGTGTGCCTTTGAATACCAGTTTCTGGGAATCACAAGGGACATGAGAACTGGTGAGCTCATGACCTTCTTCGCTTCCCAGAGCGAAGTCTGGCTAGCCACTGTAAGAACTACAAGGGCCTTTGGTCTGATCCAGCACAGCTTTTATTATTTTCTTAAAATAAGAAAATTCTCCTCCTAGAAGTACAGTGGAACCTCTACTCATGACCACAATCCGTTCTGGAGGCCCATCCTTATGGCGAAACGGGTCGCTGGTAGAAGCGACATTGTGCACAGGTGCATTCAGTGGCAGCCCACTTCTGCGCATCTGCAGACGGCGGCAGCCGCTTCTGTGCATGCACAAATCGCATCAAACCCGGTGTTTACTTCCGGGTTTGTCACAGTCGTGACTTGGAACGGGCCTAAGTAGAGCGGGACGTAAGTAGAGGTTCTACTGTACAGTGATAACTCTGGTTACGAATGGGATCCATTCCGAAAGCCCAGCCGTATCCCAAAATCTTCGTAACCGGAGGTGCCCTTCTGCACATGTGCATGCGATGAAACCCAGAAGTATACACTTCCGGGTTTGCTGCATTCGCAACCCAAAAGTTACATTACCCGAAGGTAACGTAACCCAAGGGTCCACTGTATAAAGTTAGCCAAAAGAGCTCCCTTTCTTGTCCACTAACAAAATATCAAGGGAGTGAACAGCTTAACCAGTTCCACTGCCAAGCCATGAGACACTTCTTTAAAAAAATCAAAATCAAAAATAATTTTGTCCATGAGATATGCTCCATGCTCCTAAGTAAAAGGAAGACAGATAAATTGTACTTTCCCAGCGAGGTTCAATAATGTTTCCAACAACTTGCTCACCTTTCTGCTGGCCTTGTCCTCTATACAGGATTTCACACAGCAAGTCTGTCATTGTTTCCTTATGAAGGTGATGAGAGGGGTCCCAGATCTTCTCACACAGAGTGTGAGTGAGTTGTGGGGGATGGATATTCCCTGAAGTCATACAGGACTCGTTCAATGATGGGTCTCCAATTCTAAGAAAGGAAGGCTGGGCTGGCTGTTTTGGTAATGAGAAGCCAATGTGCAAACAATACTGGAAGAAGCAAACACGCCTGGAAGAAGCGGACCATTTGGATCCCTTCCAGTCAGGATTCAGGCCTCATCATGGGACTGAAACTGCCTTGGTCGCACTGGCCGATGATCTCCGGCGGGCTAGGGACAAAGGTAAGAGCTGTTTCCTTGTTCTGCTGGATCTCTCAGCGGCTTTTGACACCATCGACCATAACATCCTTCTGGACCGTCTAGAGGGCTTGGGAGCTGGGGGCACTGTCATGCAGTGGTTCCGCTCCTTCCTCCTGGGCCGTGTTCAGAAAGTGGTGGTGGGGGATGAGTGTTCAGACCCCTGGGCTCTCACTTGTGGGGTGCCTCAGGGTTCTGTCCTCTCCCCCATGCTTTTTAACATCTATATGCAGCCGCTGGGAGAGATCATCAGGGGGTTTGGGCTGGGTGTCCATCAGTATGCTGATGATACCCAGCTCTACCTCTCTTTTAAATCAGAACCAGTGAAGGCGGTGAAGGTCCTGTGTGAGTGCTTGGAGGCGGTTGGAGGATGGATGGCGGCTAACAGATTGAGATTGAATCCTGACAAGACAGAAGTACTGTTTGTGGGGGACAGGAGGCGGGCGGGTGTGGAGGACTCTCTGGTCCTGAATGGGGTAACTGTGCCCCTGAAAGACCAGGTGCGCAGCCTGGGAGTCATTTTAGACTCACAGCTGTCCATGGAGGCACAGGTCAACTCCGTGTCCAGGGCAGCTGTTTATCAGCTCCATCTGGTACGCAGGCTGAGTCCCTACCTGCCCACTGACTGTCTCTCCAGAGTGGTGCATGCTCTAGTTATCTCTCGCTTGGACTACTGCAATGCGCTCTACGTGGGGCTACCTTTGAAGGTGACCCGGAAACTACAACTAATCCAGAATGCGGCAGCTAGACTGGTGACTGGGAGCGGCCGCCGAGATCACATAACACCGGTCCTAAAAGACCTACATTGGCTCCCAGTACGTTTCCGAGCACAATTCAAAGTGTTGGTGTTGACCTTTAAAGCCCTAAACGGCCTCGGCCCGGTATACCTGAAGGAGCGTCTCCACCCCCATCGTTCTGCCCGGACACTGAGGTCCAGCTCTGAGGGCCTTCTGGCGGTTCCCTCATTACGAGAAGCCAAGTTACAGGGAACCAGGCAGAGGGCCTTCTCGGTAGTGGCACCCACCCTGTGGAATGCCCTCCCACTAGAGGTCAAAGAGAACAATTACCAGACCTTTAGAAGGCATCTCAAGGCATCCCTGTTTAGGGAAGCTTTTAATGTTTGATGGATTTTTGTATTTTAGAATTTCTGTTTTTTTGGAAGCCGCCCAGAGTGGCTGGGGGAACCCGGCCAGATGGGCGGGGTATAAATAATAAATTATTATTATTATTATTATTATATTACTGAGAACTGATGTACACACCAAGCAAGACCTTCCTAAATGCAGCAAATAAGGTTAATGCCCTTGAGCTTCTAGAAATTAGATCACCATTACATGCGGGCACCAGAAGTTGCTAGTATTCTGAAAAATTCTGAAAGGAGCTGTCCTCAAATGCACCACGTTTAACAACACATTTCAGTTTGCTCAATCCCAATTAAATGCACCACCAGGTACACTCATGCACAGTGGACTAAGCAGGTATCCTGGACTAGCCCCAGGGATAAATCAAGTGGCAGTTTAAGTGAACATCTGAGAGCCTTTTTTTTATACCATGCACAGTGGGGGAAATGCTAAGGCTAGGACAAGAAGATAACAGAATGGCGATAGCTCAGGCTATGGAGCATGAGACTCTTAATCTCTGGGTCATGGTTTCAAGCCCCACATTGGGCAAAAGATTCCTGCATTGCAGGGAATTGGACTAGATGACCCATGTGGTCCCCACCAACTTTACAATTCTATGATTCTATGCTTCTAATCCTGTCAGGCTCTTTTCCCTTTGACTAGTTTTGCAGTGACCTCTACTTCCAAACTCAAGGTAAAAGGTTAGGCAGCTCAAGACAGTGGCTAGTGGGATCCAAAAGCTTTAAATGAAGCCCTGAGTCTATTAAACTAACAGAGATGAGAAAGCATATCTAACTTTTCCCTGCATTTGGAAGAATTGCTGACAAGTGTTTTGGTTTTTGCATATATATTTTCCAGAATGCCACAGAGACTGTGTTGCAACAATTACAAAGAATGATTCAGCTCTCATTCCAACCATTTTTTTAAAGCCAAGCTTTAGGGCAAGAATGATGCATTTTAAAAATCGCATCTGCCCTCTACATTTTTATTAGTATAATTTATTTGTAAATTAAGTAGTAAGTTTTACTTTTCAACAGCTTGTTACCACTGAAAAGGAAGATGCTCTGATATGGTTATGTTTATTGTATAATACATTAGACTTTAAAGAAACAACTGCCAATGTTAACATTCAGACACTGGATCTACCATTGCCACTAATCAGCAGGACAGATTTTGCATTATTTTTTATGTTGTGGAAAGGGGAAAGGGAAAGGACGACAATCTGTGTGGAAATAAAAATAGATTCCCTAGAAAACTGTTTTACGTGGAGCATATGGACTGCAGATGCACCTACAGCAAACCCCATCTTTTAACCAACCTGGCTTTCATAAAAGTTGAGGGTCTCCATTTTAAACGAATAAGGTTTTTGCTTGTGGACGCTGATCTTCACCGGTGAACCATTTAGTCATTCAAAAAAACCTATTTTTAGAAAGAATTACATTCAAAATAAACACAATTCTATGTATTGAATTATCTGTCTTGCACAAGGCAAACACCCACAATAGAATTTTACACTGACGTGGCATTTTCTCCCTGCATGGCTCTTTGATAACAAAATGCAATACATTTTAAATTCAGGGCCCCAACCAAGTAGGAGCCGAACAATTTGCTCTCCAGACATTTTTTTTTTATGAGTGTTCAACTTTTAAGAGACAGATTGGATTTTAAAACAGGCTCCGCAGTTTGAACCACCATACAAGTCTATCTCCCCTATCCTACATAGGCTTCTCTGCACATTGGACAATTTGAGAACAAATTAAACTGGCTGTTGACGCAGGGGTACTATTCACTGTACAGAAATAAACATAAAATACACTTAAGAACATTAAAAAGGAGGAAGAGAAGAACATTACAGCGAGAACAACACGTTATGAAAAGGGATAGTTGCCACGTACTTGGCAAATTGACTTTGATGTATCTAGATTCTAGACAAAGAGGAAAGGAAAGAGAAACAGATACATTGAGCAGAAGGGGAGATGGAATATACCTGTTACGTGTATATTTTACAAGTCAGTGCACAAATCTAATTCATTTAAACTGGGGTTTGATTAATTTACTTTGTTCGGCCTTCCTGCACTTTTTTTTTAAAGCTAGGATCTCTGTGGCCTTCCAATGCATTTTTAATTTGCCATGCCCAAGAATCTCTTGGGCTCTCTTGATGGAGAAATATTAAGGGAGAAATAATATGTTTTAAGGAGATCCTGAGTATTCACTCTTCCTTAAAAAAGTATTAGTGCCTTTTATGTGCATCAAGCAACATCATGGGTGGGGTTTTCCAGCTACTCCACCCTTGGCTCTTGGAAGCCTTACAAGTGGCTGCAGGAGAGAGTCACTGAGCAGTATCATGGGAGTCTGTTCCTAGGACTAAGGTGAAATTGTGAAGCTCCCTTGCTCTGTGTTTTCCTACAACAGCAGATGGGCACTAGCACAACAGATGGGCATGAAGAACAGTGCCTTTTCTGTGATAGGGTCAAGGCAACAGAAGGCCCTGCAAAAGAAGCCCACTAGGCTCATCACTGCTCACTTTTCAAGGCGCCTTGAAGACATAGCTTCCCCCTCCCAATTTCCTGGTACTGCTTTTTAAATTGTTTCTTTCTCCATGATGGCTGCCTTCCCACCCCCTCCCATTTACTGCACTCTCAAGGATTATGGGTTTCGTTTGGCTTCTTTAAAAAAAAAAACCCAACATCGCTGCATTGTTGCAATGTTCTTTATTTTTATTTTTCATTGTTAGTGGCCTTAGGTAGTTTAACTATAGAATTTGCTACCAAAGAATGTGGAGATGGTCCCCAACCTACATGGTTCTAAAAGGGCACCAGCCAAATACATGGGAAATAAGGCTATCACTGGCTACAAATTGGGAAACAATGGCAGGAAAGGAATAGTGCTGTCATGTCTTGGCTTGTGCATTTCCCATAGGCATCTGGTTGGCCCCTATGCTGGAGTAGATGGGCATGGTCTGATTCATAAGGACTTTTCTTATGTACTTTGTGTAGAAAGGTAAATCCAACCTATAGCCCAAATTGGTACAGTTCAAGAAAATCATTTGCCTTGAACACATGAAGCGTGTCTGCTGCCAAGCTAGAAATTGATCCTGACCACCACAAAAATAAACCCAGGCATGCCAAAGCCCTCATGTGAGCTCCATATATTCAAGCATGTTGATATTTCTGCTTTAAATAGGTACTTCGGCATTGTCAAACTGCTTCCACCCACGCTAAACAGTTCCTTCAACTACTAGATAGATAGAATACATGGGGATTTACTGGGTCACAGGAGATCTGCAAGAGGTTCATGAGCAACCATTTTGCACCTGCCTCCATTGGTGGGCAGGAGGAGGAAAAAAGATATAGACCCTGCATGCCTAACTCTGCCCAACCTCTACCTAATACCTGAGAGGTCTAAATACATATTTTCAAAAGCAGGCTTGAAAAATAGGATCCAACCCCCTAGGGTGCTTTTTCTACCTGTCTACCTGTACTTGTTCCTGACATATATATTTATAGCTACCCTGTTTCTCATATTTTAAGACATATATTTTAAGAAATATAAGCCATACCCCGAAAATAAGACATAGTGATAGGCACAGCAGCAATGCTGGCCGTGGCAGGAGGAGGAAGAAAATAATAATACATCCCTTGAAAATAAGCCATAGTGTGTTTTTTTGAGGAAAAAATAAATATAAGACATGTCTTATAATATGAGAAACACGGTAGATGTGCAAATATATACTATATCCTCATGTTACATTTCCTCATTAGGAAGCAGGATCATCAAGCCATCAAGGCTACCACTCCAGGTTTTAAAAGCTATCATAGGCATCAGGCATAATGTTGAAGATGTAGCAGAAGGAATCAGGCAAG
This sequence comes from Zootoca vivipara, assembly GCF_963506605.1. NCBI lineage: Eukaryota > Metazoa > Chordata > Lepidosauria > Squamata > Lacertidae > Zootoca > Zootoca vivipara. The sequence continues at coordinate 57,544,950 of NC_083284.1, read as the reverse complement.
GTAACACAGGGATCAGAGAAGCTACACATTTGCATTTAGCTGCCCATCCCAGGAGAACAAGCAAATGTTATATGGGATAATAAAATAAATAAGTCTATTTTACCATCAGACTCAAGGAACAAGGAACAAAGTTACTATAAAAGTATTTTAATAAATGAAGTCTATGGAACTGACTATTTGTTAAAATGGTGGGTTGGTCTACATTCCTATTGCACCTTAGGAACTCACATTTCAGTTGTAAACCATCCTTTTGTCTGCACTCTGCAATTTCAGAATTTACATATAAGTTACAAAATACAACAACACACTGCAGAATGAGGTTTAGCACCACATAGTTTAAGAAAAACCATGTTTCCCAAGATAATATTGCATAGAAAAAGGGCTCTTTAATTTGGGGGGGGGGAAGAGGGGAGGAACGTGTTCATGTAGCAACAGTACAGAACTTTAATTGCTTTAAAAAACAAATTGCTGTTTCAGCTAACAAACTTATAATTTACTCTCCAATAGCAAAGTAAGCATGAGTTCTGCATGAAAGCACACTGCATTAACTGTTCATTTTAAGCAAACAATTTCCCCTCCTCTTGTAGGTTTGAGTTGACAGAAAGGCAAAACCTAAATATAACCTGAGAACCTGCCATCTTAAAAAGAACAAGCTCATAAGTTTTTCATTTTCCAGTGCAATCTTCAGAAGCCTAAGGGATCCATTCAATAACAAGAAGCTTTCATGCAGCGCATCTAAAAGTTCAAAAGTACTTCATACTCCTACTCTGAAAAATCCTATCCACAGTGATGTAAGGTAGGTTGGAATCATTATCTTTATGTTGGTAACAAGAGAGATTTGAAATAGAGGTCTCTTCACAATGGCCCAGATTGCACATAACCTTAAACCATAGTTTAGCTCTACACTAATGAGGCTGAATGAACCTGAGCATCACATCAGATGTGGTTCTTCCCTTTCTTCTTCTCCATGGGTGGGAGGAAGACTTTGCAAAGCTTAGTTTCACATTTAAGAAATCTCAGCTTAGCATTATATTGAAACAAGGGAATTGATTTTTTCTTTTCTTTTTTTCTTTTTGAAACTGACTAGATCTTATTTTAAACCAGAATCCCTAATTCAAATGTGACACTAAGCATAGAATCATTAAAAGAAATTGAACCTATGGCCCAGCCTTCGTCTTGGCCATGCAAGAGGAAAGAAAAAGTACGCAAGCCCAATACTTTGCTCTGGTTCTTTCAGGTTCATCCACACAATGCTAAAGCAATGGAAATGCCCTTCGGACTGCAGATTCTTTGCTCAAAACGTTTTACGTTTTCATTCTCCCCACCCCATAGCTCTAATTAGATTTTTTTCGAGCACACTCATTCAGATTATATACAATCATATTTTGGGCTGTTTACTAATTAAATTCGTAGCTATTCAATCATGTGCCTTTTACTGGATTAATTGAATTTTTTTGAGTATCGGTATAACCTCAACAGTAGTGCCTTTGAGATTAAGTGAAATAGAAATGCAATGCAATGAACAAAAGCTACCACTCATTAGAAGGAAATGCCATGTTTAATATTCACTTCTTTTGATCCCTGTTACAGCAACAGGCCAAAACAAAAGTAACCTCAAATACAGCCTCGCCAATTCTGCCCTCACTAATAAAAATTGTCCCCCCGATTAATCATCTAACTCTTTAGATGATTAATCTACCAATTAAAGATCCAGTCCTAATTGCATCCTAAATTTATTTACAAACAGTCTAGGCTATCTTCATCACATTACTTCTTCTTTCTTCCAATTAGTGTTTAGAAGTTTCTGGGCAGCATCCAAATTATTAGTCCAGGTCATAAAGCTTTAAGTAATATTTAGAAGCAGCTCTTGGGGAATATTAAAGATCTACAAGCATTATAAACAGGCTGTTTGACTATTCTTTGTTATGCCACCATCAAAATTCCTTTCGTTAACATAAACACACACACAGCAACCAATATAGAAACTATATTGACAGAAACCAAGACTCAGTGCCAATGCGGGAAGATACCCTGACATTACCCCGTTTGGGACATTAAACAAAGATGGACATCACCATCATGTTCTGGGAATATATTAATGGATATTTGGAAACACAGCGCATTTTTACAGCCAATCGTAAGGAATCAATGCATTTCAATTATCATTCTGTGTCATTCTTTTTAGTAAGTTTTTGGCAACAATTTTAGACTAGATAGATCATTCTTCCAATGAAGCAGGGCAATTTTTATGTTCCTGTCAAAGTGTACTGTAAGTATGTTTTTTCTAAAAGAAGTTTGTTCTCATTAGTTGTTACAATGGTATCCATAAAATATCTAAAAGGAAACTTTGTTTAGTGCACATGCACCACATATTCTGAGCTCTTCTGTCAATTTTTTTTCACAGACCGACTGAAATTAATGAATATAACTAATTCAATGGGTCTGAGTAAAACGTAGTTGAATACTACCCCATTTCTCCAATTCCACTGGATGGTTTTCAAGGAAATTTCAAACGTTAGTTCAGGAGTTCTGTGAGGGCAGTTGCCGAGAGCAAAATATCATCACACGTGTGCCCTTTGGAATTATGGTCCAATTTTACAATTTAGAGTTGCTTGGATCCAGATTAGTCCTTCCATGAAAATAAAAAAAAAGAACAACCACTCAGCAAAGGCTCATCTAAAGGAAAGGGATGGAAGGTGATGTTCACCACTTCCCCCTACAGCAAAGATGAGGAACTGTGGCGCTCCACAATCCCTGGCCATTGGCTGAGGCTGGTAGGAGTCAGAGCCTAACGACATATGGAGTTGCACAGGCTTCCCTGTCCTACAGCCTCCTCCCATTCAACCACCCAAAGCAGATTTTCAGGGATGCATGGGGAATCAGGCCATTCTGTGAGCTTTCCACAAGTGCAACTCCACTCATGAGTTCTCTGGATCCACAATGCACATTTGCCCCAGCACCCCTTCTCAAATTTAATTTCAGTTTCCCATTGCTGTCCCATACAAATCTTTATACATTGGCCTTACATGCAAGGTTTGGGTCTCACCCACCACCCTCTTAAAAATTGCCTTTTTTAAATTGCTGATATGGAACACAGAGGCGGGGAGCTAGGTACATCTCTGAGAGATTGGGAAAGGTATGAAACTATCTCCAGCTCATCTTCCTCCCATAAACAATTAGCCAGAATGCCGTAGTGAAAGAGTGGAAATGTCAAAATAAATAAAATCAGCTTACCTTATTTTTTAAAATAAATAAGTAAATCAGAAGAATCAACCATGGGGAAATTTATCACCTTTTAAAGAAGGAATCAACTTTGGAACATAATACAATGAAGCATTCATCAGGCTGCACCAGCAACTCAGTCTATTTATAGAGACTGAATACATGAGCTGATAGAAACATCCCATTACCATCTGTTTCCAGAATAGCCGAGCCCTTTTATTGCTACATGCTAATAAGCCCAATAAAGCCACTTCTAGTTCAAAAAATGGTTATTTCAAGAAATGGGTTCAAATCTATGTAGCTTTCCAATTCCATATTTAATTGCAACCTTGCTCTGCTAATGAAAACATCTGCAATGGTCACATCTGTCAGTCATGTCAATGTATAAAGGTATTTGTCACTGCAGTAGTGCAGCAATAGGTATATGTAGGATAGATGCTGTCAGCAGGTTAGGGCCAGATATAGATCAGGAGAAGAGGTTTCTTACATAAACCCAGCTCTTTCTTCCCACTCTACCACTTTGCCATTGCTCAGAACTTCCTGAGGATTCATCAGCATTCTGATGGCTTCGGAAATAGTCGTGCTAGTGCACATGTGCCCTCCCCATCCCCCCATATGTAGGAAATCTGAAGGACTCATCAGAGAAGGGACATATTACTCCAGGAACTCTACTGCTATTTTGTAAATGGCACCCTGCCACCATGTTGCTCATCCTTCCCTTTTGCTGGTTGCTGGTAAATTCACCATCTCCACAGTGGATTGTATTCAATAGTGCCTTTGCCTCTGTGGAAAGGGCTTTTCCTTGAGCAAAGTGGAGCCCCCATTTTTTTATTTTGCTGATTCCTCTCTACCCAGCCTTCCTTTAAACCTACTTTAGAGGGTTAGGGCACCTTCCAGAACAGAATGAGAAACAGCCTGGGAGCAAACTGTCTGAAAGACTTCCTGAATTTATATGTACCTGCCCAAACTTCAAGATCAGCACTGGAGGTCCTGCCCTCTGATCCACCCACTATTAGGTTAGTGAGTCCAGGGGACTTGGTCTTCTGCGTGACAGCCCCACAATCAGTGGAACAACCTCCTCAGGGAGGCACACCACTTGTGTGGCCTTTAGACAATCCCTGAAACTTTTTAAAATATTATTCCCATCTGCTTTTTGGTGATTCGATGGCACCTAGTTTTATCATGGTATTATCTACTGCTATTGTTTCAATACTACTTAATGTTGATGTGGGTTTAAATTAGCTTGCGATTAGAGATGGGAGAGAAATTTCATTTACTTCCTATTTAAAGGTGAGTTTAGCTAACTTGGCCTTCCTGAAGCAATATGAAACCTGAAACATAGCCATTCTTCTAAAATTCACTCAGAATTTTTCAATGCAGTTCTCCAGCCAAGGAATGTATATAGAAATGCACATACTAACACTGAGTATTCCTAAAATGCATTGTTGTTGTTTAGTCGTTTAGTCGTGTCCGACTCTTGGTGACCCCATGGACCATGGCACGCCAGGCACTCCTGTCTTGCACTGCCTCCCGCAGTTTGGTCAAACTCATGTTCATAGCTTCGAGAACACTGTCCAACCATCTCGTCCTCTGTCGTCCCCTTCTCCTAGTGCCCTCAATCTTTCCCAGCATCAGGGTCTTTTCCAAGGATTCTTCTCTTCTCATGAGGTGGCCAAAGTATTGGAGCCTCAGCTTTACAATCTGTCCTTCCAAGGAGCACTCAGGGCTGATTTCCTTAAGAATGGATAGGTTTGATCTTCTTGCAGTCCATGGATAAAATGCATATATTAGTGAAAATAACAGACAATGATACATTAGGGAGAAATGTTTTGCAAAAAAATGTGTATATGAGGCAACATGGGGGGTGTACAAAGATGATGACTTTTCATGAGGACTTAAAATAATAATAATCACAAGCTGATGTGGAAAAGTGAAGAACTAAACTTAGGACCGGAAAACTGAGAAGAACCAAAACTGACAGATTCACCCATCCCTACATGTGATATTATATTGCTGGTTCACATACTGCTTTGTAAGCTGCCTTCAAAGGCTTACGAGGGGTGTTCATTAAAAATTTCCCCTGACATACTTCCCGTGGACTGAGACAAACGAAACTGGGCACAGTTATTAGTCCTTCTTTACATAGCTATCAGCAAGAGTCAAATACTTCTCCCATCGCTTTATGCAGCTGTGGAGACCTCATCTGTAAAAGTCAGCAGGTTGCGTCTGAAGCCACGACTTGATGTCAGAAATCAGCATTTCATCATGTGGAAAAAGCTTGCCCTTCAAAAATAACTTAATGGTTGGAAAGAGGTGGAAGTCCAATGGGGCGAGGTCGGAAGAATAAGGGGGGTGAGGAAGTCATGGGACCATGCTTCCATCTAAGCAACATGCAAGTTGTGAACTGGGGCATTATCCTGCAGGAGGCAGACACCTTTGGTCAGCATATCACACTTCTCGATTTTGATGGCCTTCCGCAATTTCTGCAGCAGTGAAGCATAGTATGTCCCAGTAATTATGGTACCCTTTGCCAGGAAATCCATCATCACTACTCCGTGCTGGTCCCAAAAGACCGTAAGCATGACCTAGCCCGCTGACAGTTGGACACGTACCTACTTTGGAGGTGGTGCGATGGAGTACTTCCATTGTTTGAACTGGGATTTAGTCTCTGGGTCATAATGATGGACCCATTTTTCATCCTGAGTAATTAGTCTAGCGAAGAAATCATCATGGATTTCGTGACACATGGCCAAAAGAGCCTGTGAGCATGTCACTTGTTCCTGCTTCTGGAAAGGTGTCAGCAGCCAGGGAAACCACTGTGCAGACACCTTTCCCATGTACAAATATTGATATTGTACACCTGCAGCTAGTTGGCGAACGGTTATGCGGCGATTCTCCAAAATGCCAGCCTCCACTTGCTGGATGGTGTCTTCATCAATGGAGGACTGTGGTGACCCAGGAATGGGAGCCATTCCACCGAAGTCCGACTACACTTGAACTGACAATGCTAGTGCTTGACTATGTCATATGATGGGGCATCTTTCCCATAAGTCCCTTTCATCTCATTGAACGTCTCCCATGGCATGCGCCCTTTCATGTACAAGAACCTGATGACCGCTCTGCATTCAACTGGTTCCATTATCAGACATTACTCCATGTTAGCACCCATATCAGACAAACTGTTAGGAGTTCAGAGCTACAAATTATGTTACCTATGGAGAGATGTATCATTATACATGTGCAATTTCATCCTCCTATGATATCTTTAATGAACGCCCCTTGTAACACTCTAAAATGAGGTTAAAAAAACACCTAACTAACTAACTAACTAACTAAGAATGGCATGGAAACCTAACTAACTTAATAACTAAGAAGGAAATGGAAGGCCACCATAGGTAGAGATAAGAATAAATGAAAAGCAGATGTTCTGTGCAGAAGTGCTTTTGTTTAAACAATCGGCTCCAGCCCAATATATCCTGTTGTATGAATGATTCAATGAGTCTGGAGCCTGAGCTGTGATTTTCATACACCTTTATAAGCAGCAGGCAAAACAGTGTTTTGGCTACCCATTGTTAATATTTGTTCTCATGGGCCTCTAGCATAGGTGGGAGAGGAAGAAAGGAAGGTACACTGCAATTACATTAAACAGCATGTGGTCACATTTTTCTCTCAGACACTTAATTTAAGTCTCCTCTCCTCCCCTAAAATAATCCTAGCCAACTCTTGGAAATGAAAATTGGATGGCTCGTTGAAATGAATTTTGAATAATACACTACAATAGAGGGGAGGAAGCCTTGGGGTGTCAAACCTAGCATATTATAACTTTCCACAAGATTAACGTACCAACAAAAACTGTTAAAGCTTAAACAATTTATTCAGAATACTCTCTGCCACTCAAAGCTGAACAATGCAACACAGTTGTGGAGGGATGATCTGTGACTACTTCAGGCCACAAATGAAAGCATCCATGAGACATGAACATATAAAGAGTTAGGCAATATTAAGGTTCTGATTGGCCAATGACTCCAATGGCTTGGCAATCACAAATTGGGAGGGGGGGGTCATTGCTCAATGTCAAACCCAGATATTTGATGCAAACATGGGGGAAAGTCTCAGGAAACTGTTCACATAACTTTAGCCAGAAGAAACACTTCTACGATTTTGTGGTGGCAGGGAAGTAGAGAGCCAAAGGAACTCATATCTTTCCAGATAGCTGGAAAAGATGAGCAGCGAAGCAAGTCAAATCAACTGGATGCTCATAAGTAAAGATGGACTATTAAAATATTGGGAATTCCAGTCATTTGGCGGTATAGTTAGAGAAACTGATAAACTGCCTGGCCCCAGGTTTTATATCAAGCAATGATGTAGCAAGTGCAGCTGCAAACTTTAAGAGAGATTGGAAAGGCTGTAGCTCAGTGGCACAGGCATTGCTATCTGTGGGAGTCCAGAACTACAAAAAGACTTACGAGGTGAAAAAGAAAACGGCAGAATGAGAAACAGAATATCTGAGTTGCATGCTAAAGGCATTTTGTTTTGCAGGGAACAGGAAAGAGATGCTTATACAGTGGTACCTCGACATCCGAATGACTCGACTTCCGAAGGTTTCGACTTACGAAGTTGGCAACCCCGGAAGTTTTTTTGCCCCGCACGCGTTCTGCGCCTGCGCAGAAGTGGCACGTGCGGTCTGCACATGTGCAAAACGGGCGCTTCGACAACCAAAGACTTCGACTTACGAAGAGCGCCGCAGAACGGATCACCTTCATAAGTCGAGGCACCACTGTACAGGACAATGAAGGAGAGGGCAACGACCAAGCCGCAATGGGAAAGGGCAGAGCAAGGTAAAGACTAGAGCCAATAAAACTAATGGGACCCAAGGAAGTCTGTGTCAGGGGACCACCAGGGGTCAGCAGGGAGCCCAATGGGATGGTGCAAGGGCTCCAAGATGCTGCTGCTTCAGAGCATTGTCCCAAATGTGGTGTTGAGGCTCTCGCAGCAGAGGAGAGCTCAGGGGATGCTGATGGAGGAGAACTCAGGGGATGCTGACGGCTCACAGGAGCAGTGGGGAAGGTCGGAAGTGTCGGACCTGAGCGCTGTGGAGGGTGAAGTGTCAGAGACTAGAGAACCTGCTCAACAGTTGAGCAGTTCGGGGGGGGGGGGGGGACGTTCCCCGCCCCTTCATCCCAGGAACGCAGGGGGGGACAAACACCGGGAGCAAAGTGGAAGCTGAGAGCTCCCAAGTTCCTTTGTTGGTGCCAATCTAGACGCGTGCCACATCCGGATTCTGACTAAGACTAGACAGTCATGGTCATTATCTCTCTGTTTTGTACATATGTATATAAATAAACGCTGGGGGGAAAAGAGTTAGAGTTTGAAGCATGATACTCGTGTGAAGGCAACACAGCACCCTTACTTCCTGTGACTTCCCAGAGATATTTAATTGTCCAATGAGCTGCTCAGACAAACAGGAAGTCCTCAGTTCAAGTCTGTCCACGGCTGAAAACCTGAATGCAACTAGCATTCATAGAAATAGAGAAAAACCAGCTCATACCCCACCCCATTTTGTGTGCCTGCTATGGAAGGCACAAGGGCTATGTCAGCTTTTGAAATAATATTCTGGGGCATGAAGCAGGTGAATCATGGATAAATCAAAATATCAAAATTTCATTTATTCTTGCTGTGGAACTGCCATGGCCCCTAAGATTTTCTTTTGTATTCTGCTATAACCCTGCATAACAAAATCCACAGTATCTGGTTGCTGTGTTAGCAAAGGTCAGAAATGTCCATTTAGAAATGGGTGCCAATGCAAATACAATCTTATTTTGATTCATAGGTCTGAGGACCAAACTCTAGCACTGTGGGGTGAGATCTAGCCAAAATTAAGCCCTAGGCATTAATAACATTTGGGATTATGCTAAAATCCTCTTCCCTCACAAAAATTGTAATGAATCTGGGAGAAAGCTGACAAGAACATCTGCTTCAGGCTGCGCATCCTTTATACAGCAGTGGTGGAGAACCTGTGCCCCTGCAGAAGTTGATGAACTACAACTCCCATAATCCCTGACCACTGACCATGCAGGCTGGGGCCAATGTGTGTTGAAGTCCAGCAACATCTGGTTGGCTGCTGGTTCCCCACCACTGCTGTCCTTCTAATACATCTCTTAGGGATTATGGTTTAGATCCGTGGTTCCCAACGTGGGGTACACGTTCCACAGAGGGGCAATTTGATTATTAAGGGGGGCAATTCGAGAATGAGTTAGACCAAATTAATGGCCTTTTAGGCTTCCTCCACATGAATAGGAGTTCACTTTTTGAATAATAAGAATTATATGTCACCGGGGGGGGGGGGGGTCAGGATTTTAGAGATGCTTAGGTAGGGCATGGCCAAATATTGGTTGGGAACCACTGATTTAGATATTTTAGATAAAACTTGGCAAAGATCATAGAAAAAAATGACAGCAGTTTTAAAATGCTAGTGATTTTTTAAAATTCTGTGTGCATGCAACACACATACATCATTTATAGATGGATGCAATGCACAGGTTCATGCTGAAGCCAAAAGCCTCAAACTATGAGAAGAAGGGTACTAAAAGCAGTACATGGTTACAAAGGGCATCATAGTAACAGGTCAGAACAGTGTAAATTGATGGAATGTCATTATTCCTTTAAATAAATCAATACATGGTGTAATATGTCATGTGTTCTTGCTCATCTGAGGTTGCATTTTCCTAATTTTAAGACCTACTAAGGAACAGATGGTTGTTGTTATTATGTCCTGAGGTCTGTATCTCAGGGTATATATGCATAAATAGGTTATCTGTACACAACATGCACAGAATACTTCTATTTCCTTTTTGGTTGAAATGACCAGGATGGTCACAAATAAACTTAATACTTTTTCTGTTATGTGAAACCACTGAAATAAAAGAGAATATGCTTTCTTTCCCCCATGATTGTACTTGGGAGTCCCAAGACTTATACCCTAATAACTTTGTGTCTACTCCGGTCCAGTTTGAAATATTAGCTGAACTTCCTGTCACTTTGGCTTTCTTCTTCTACCTTTATTTTTTTAAGAAGTCAGGAGGTTCAGCTGGAAAGTGCAAGCCCGCAAGTATAGGGCAATTAAGGGCTTTGTTTTTTACTGATGCGACTCATTTTGACTGTGGCTCCTCCATTAGAGAGTCATCTCAGTCAGCATGGCAGAATTACCCATTTATTAGCCTCTTTTGTGCCTGTAAAAAAGAGTTGACACATAGCACTAATAGTATGAGGTAGTAAGACTTTATCCACTTCAAATGCCACCTTGAGGGCCATTTTAAGTGTGGCAGGCTCAGCTTTCTTGCATCATCATATCCCCCCCCCCATATAAATTTTTGGTTCAAGTTTTATCTCCACTGCATAGATGGCTCAGTGGTATTGTTTCATTATCTACATCACTCAAAGGCAAGGAAGGGATTCCCTACCTGTGATACGTGGGACATTATGGGAGGAGTCATTTGGTTAATCGTAGTTAAATATCTAGTATAGATATTAAGCGGGCTTCAAAAATAAAGATGGTGTATTGGAGGGAAGGGAAAAAATAAATGTTCTGAAGGGAGTTGTTTAAGAACAATGTATAAGCTTTTGGTAATGTATGAGCCACTGGGCCAGTAAGACAAAATCTAAATCAAATCCCTTATGAATACACAGTGGAAGTGAGGAACAGGTTTAAGGATTTAGATTTGGTGGACAGAGTGCCAGAAGAACTATGGATGGAGGCTCGTAACATTATACAGGAGGCAACAATGAAAACTATCCCAATGAAAAGGAAATGCAAGAAAGCAAAGTGGCTGTCCAATGAGGCCTTACAAATAGCGGGGAAGAGAAGGCAAGCAAAATGCAAGGGAGATAGTGAAAGATGCAGGAAATTGAATGCAGATTTCCAAAAAAAAGCAAGGAGAGACAAGAAGGCTTTCTTAAACGAGCAATGCAAAGAAATAGAGGAAAACAACAGAATGGGAAAAACCAGAGATCTGCTCAAGAAAATTAGAGATATGAAAGGAACATTTCGTACAAAGATTACCATAATAAAGGACAAAAGTGGAAAGGACCTAACAGAAGCAGAAGACATCAAGAAGAGGTGGCAAGAATACACAGAGGAATTATACCGGAAAGATATGGAGGTCTTGTACACCCCAAATAGTGTGGTTGCTGACCTTGAGCCAGACATCCTGGAGAGTGAAGTCAAATGGCCCTTAGAAAGCACTGCTAATAACAAGGCCAGTGGAAGTGATAATATTCCAGCTGAACTATTTAAAATTTTAAAAGATGATGCTGTTAAGGTGCTACACTCAATATGCCGGCAAGTCTGAAAAACTCAGCAGTGGCCAAAGGATTGGAGAAGATCAGTCTACATCCCAATCTCAAAGAAGGGCGGTGCCAAAGAATGCTCCAACTACCGCACAACTGCGCTCATTTCACACGCTAGCAAGGTTATGCTTAAAATTCTACAAGGCAGGCTTAGGCAGTATGTGGACCGAGAACTCCCAGAAGCTGGATTTCAAAGAGGCAGAGGAACCAGAGACCAAATTGCAAACATGCACTGGAGAAAACTAGAGAGTTCCAGAAAAACATCTACTTCTGCTTCATTGACTACACAAAAGCATTTGACTGTGTTGACCACAGCAAACTATGGCAAGTTCTTAAAGAAATGGGAGTGCCTTATCATCTCATCTGTCTCCTGAGAAATCTCTATGTGGGACAAGAAGCTACAGTTAGAACTGGATATGGAACAACTGATTGGTTCAAAATTGGGAAAGGAGTACGACAAGGTTGTATATTGTCTCCCTGCTTATTTAACTTATATGCAGAATTCATCATGTGAAAGGCTAGAGTGGATGAATCCCAAGCTGGAATTAAGATTGCTGGAAGAAATATCAACAACCTCAGATATGCAGATGACACAACCTTGATGGCAGAAAGTGAGGAGGAATTAAAGAACCTTTTAATGAGGGTGAAAGAAGAGAGTGGAAAATATGGTCTGAAGCTCAACATCAAAAAAACTAAGATCATGGCCACTGCTCCCATCAGCTCCTGGCAAACAGAAGGGGAAGAAATGGAGGCAGTGAGAGACTTTACTTTCTTGGGTTCCATGATCACTGCAGATGGTGACAGCAGTCACGAAATTAAAAGACACCTGCTTCTTGGGAGAAAAGCAATGACAAACCTAGACAGCATCTTATAAAGCAGAGACATCACCTTGCCGACAAAGGTCCGCATAGTTAAAGCTATGGTTTTCCCAGTAGTGATGTATGGAAGTGAGAGCTGGACCATTAAGAAGACTGATCACCGAAGAATTGATGCTTTTGAATTATGGTGCTGGAGGAGACTCTTGAGAGTCCCATGGACTGCAAGAAGATCAAACCTATCCATCCTGAAGGAAATCAGCCCTGAGTGCTCACTGGAAGGACAGATCCTGAAGCTGAGGCTCCAATACTTTGGCCACCTCATGAGAAGACTCCCTGGAAAAGACTCTGATGTTGGGAAAGATAGAGGGAAGAAGGAGAAGGGGACGACAGAGGACGAGATGCTTGGACAGTGTTCTCGAAGCCACCAACAGGAGTGTGACCAAACTGCAGGAGGCAGTGGAAGACAGGAGTGCCTGGCGTGCTCTGGTCCATGGGGTCATGAAGAGTCGAACACGACTGAATGACTAAACAACAACAATGTATGAGCTATAGTTTAATTTTTTGGTTGTGATAGATGATAGATAGATAGATAGATAGATAGATAGAGATAGATAATCAATCTCCCCAATGGGTATACCAGAGTTTTAATAATAAGATGGAAGCCAAATCACATCTCCAAACTTACTTTAAAAAGAGAGAGAATTTCAACACTGATTACAGGTTGGGGCAGTTCTTGGGAAGATAATTTGCAGCAGCATCTCTTAAACTGGAAAGAGCAGAGGCAGACTCAGTTCTCACATGCTAGTTTGGAGAGAGTGCCCTTTGCTCCTGGATAGTTCCTTGCTCAAAGAATCATATGCAACTCAATGTTGTGTTTCAATGTTGTAACACACCCTGAGACCTTAGGGTGAAGGGTGGGTAATTAATAATTACTAAATAAAATAATAATAACTACAGTAGTGCTTTCCATCTTAATGCCCTCACACTCACACAAAAAACTCCCCCTTTCCTCACACTCTGCTGTGGATCCACTAATTTTTTCTAAGTTTTTTTTAAAAATAAGATTAAAGTGCAATACCCACACATTTTCTCCTGATTTTATTACCAAGACTAATGCATCAAACCAATTTTATAATAGGTTTTACGAGCAACACACACACACACAATTTTGCTATGACAGAATTGTCCAATTCACTTTACTCATCACAATCCAAAACCAGAGCAAACAGTCTCTATTTTCCACGTGGGTGCCCAGGCAGTGCTGCATAAGTACTTGCAGAACAGTTTGATAGGAAAGATCAATTAAGCTGCTGATCTGTCTTATAGAAGCTATGCTGCCAAACTAGAGACATCTGGGATGGGGAAAAGTTTCAGGCAATCTAATTACAGGAGTACTTTGGGACTGCTATAAGCACCATATTTTATTTATTGTAGATGACAACAACAACAACAACAAGCTGCATCACCAACCACTGAAAAACATTTGGCATTGCCACCCTGGTCTCCTCTGGGCTAAAATGTGACAAGATATCATATTAAACAATTGTGTTCTACCAAGTCCCCGCGCAAACACCGCTGTCACACACATTCACATCCTGTTTGATTGCCATGGGAGCAATATACTTCAATCCTGTTGACTGGATTGCCAGAGAATATCCAAATCACTGAAACACAGGAAGTTGTATGCATGTTTAGAGATCCATGTATAATAATTCCTTCCCATAGATATACAAGTTTGATGGATCTGGCTGACAACAAAGCACACGATGGGTGGTTGCTATCTTGCCACAAGTTTTCACAAAAGATCTGTGTGGGCTTTCATGTGGGAAACCCAAATTCAAATTTTCACCCCACCTAGGGAGTTCAAATATGCAAACACAATTTCTCAGCCTTACCTACTTCATGGGGTTATCTTGTTTCAAAGATAACTGCTCCTTGAGCTGCTTGGAGAAAGGGAAATATACACAAAAGGACTGTTCATTTGAAGCCCTCCATACATGTTTCCAATGCAAGGAGGCAGAACATTGTGCTCCATCACTCCACCCAACATTCATGCATTCAGTGTGGCATTTAGAACAGGAGTCTATGCAGATTTACATGATACCTATTATCACTATTTCATTCCCTGACAATTGCAAAAAACCACAATTTATGAAGCACTCTGTACATTCAAAGTAAAGTAAAGGTAAAGGGACCCCTGACCATTAGGTCCAGTCGTGACCGACTCTGGGGTTGCGCGCTCATCTCGCATTATTGACCGAGGGAGCCGGCGTATAGCTTCCAGGTCATGTGGCCAGCATGACAAATCCGCTTCTGGCAAACCAGAGCAGCACATGGAAACGCCGTTTACCTTCCCGCTGTAGCGGTTCCTATTTATCTACTTGCATTTTGACGTGCTTTCGAACTGCTAGGTTGGCAGGAGCTAGGACCAAGCAATGGGAGCTCACCCCGTCACAGGGATTCGAACCGCCGACCTTCTGATCGGCAAGCCCTAGGCTCAGTGGTTTAACCACAGCGCCACCTGGGTCCCTTACATTCAAAGTACTTCCCATATATTGCCCTAGGGTCCCTACAACAGCCCTGTAAGGAAGGTCAGACGGATGGTAGAGTGAGCTTGCCTGAAGCTACCTAATGAATTTGTGGGTGAGATTTTACCAGGGGATAGCTTGGCTGACAGGTCACACATCTACTATACTAAACCTGCTAGAACCTGTTCTCCTTCATTAAAACATTCAGATTCCATCAACCATCTGCCATGTCACCTCACTAAGCTCTTCCCTGTTCTTAAATCTATTTCCCCAGTGATCCATCAGCAAAATTGCCACCTCACTTTCTTCTCAGAGCTATCAGGAATACTTGCCAATGGTAGAAGAGGTATGCTGCTGTTTGCCTCAAGAGGCATGGACAGAAGTGGAAGTGATGCATCAGCAGAGGCAGAAAAGCAAAAAAGGCAGAAAGGCTTCATTAAGCCTGGACTTTAAAAAACAAAACAATGCAGTGTTGGGCCTCAAAACAGACTGATAAATGACAGACATGTTGAAAAAGAGGTGATCATGCAAGTCCAATAGGTGCCCAAAATGTTCCTTGTAGGGTTCCCCAATAAGCTTGCCCAATAATCCTAGGATGGCATAATTCAACTAAAAAGGGAACGTTTTCTAAGGGGCAAAGCCTCCCACCTTCCAAGTAAGAAGCTACGTTCAAAAGGCCAGCTATATTTCAACTGTCAGCCATTATGAAGAGTGGGTAGAGGACAGGGAATCACTGCAGCTTACGCATTGTTTTAAGGGGAGAAATCTAAACCTTGAAAAATTCAGGAACGACTTTAATCAATTGTGGCTCCTTTTCCAGAATTAAAACTAACAGATGTACAGTAACTCCACAGCCTTGCACATCCTATTTTACAGTTTCCAACTCCATTAGAACCATAGCTTCATGACTGATTATCTTCAAGATTTATTTTTATATGTATATAAGGAAAAGAAGCACACACCAACACGGAGTTAAGCACGCCTACAGCCTGTAGATTTTCATCCATCTTAAACATGCTCTGCATTGGATTGCAGCCAAACAACATTTTCAGAGGCAGCTAAAAAGAAGTTACATTTAGATCTAGCATGAGAACAAAAGAGATGAAACTGATGTTGGAACAATGATAAGGTAATATATAATGACTTTATTCAAGTTTGAGGTATGGAAACGTTTAATGTCTAAAAATTAATTGTTTCATAAAAGTCATTAGTAAAAAGATGTTGGTCAATGCAATATGAGGCAAGTTTGGCAGTTTCAAACTTGTAGTTAATGTTCTTCTGGTGATTACACTTAGGAAAAGTCTGATTATATGTATGTTTTATTGATTTTTAATCCGCTGCAGCCAATTGGAAGCCGCGTCGGACGTTCAGGTTCCAAAGAATGTTCGCAAAGCGGAACACTCACTTCCAGGTTTGTTCGTTCAGGAGCCAAAATGTTCAACTTGCAAGGCGTTCGGAATCCAAGCTACAACTGTACTTTCATCTCCTCTCAGGGCAACTTCCCATAAAATTCCTGTAACATGGACACCTTTTGTACACCTTTTCCCACAGCTAAATGTTTCCATCAAAGTGTGTCTACCTTTCAGTTTAGCCCTAAATATCTTCAGAAGGAATTAAACAACACACATATAAAAAAGGGGAGAAACTTTTAACAGTGATTTAAGGCAGGAAACAAGACGGTAAATTAAAGAAATCCACAATATATTGCCAAATTTATTTAGTCATCTAAAGAAGTGCAAGCAGCAGCTCAAGTGTATTGTGGAAAAATGATAACTCCTGCTCATCGTCACTCTTACATGTATAGTTCAACTAAAGGTAGCTGTTGTTTTTAAGTTCCATTATATGAACACCCTTTCTGTTCACCCATCTCTATAGTAGGGTCAATTGTTGTTGTTTAGTCGTTTAGTCGTGTCCGACTCTTCGTGACCCCATGGACCAGAGCACGCCAGGCACCCATCTCTATAGTAGGGTCAATAGTATGTTTGAAATATTATATGGATTACTTCAGTACTATCATTCTCTGCTCCTTCCCAATCCACCCCCTAGTTTAAAATATTTACTTTGCGGGATTTTTTTCCAAAAGCTTTTGTACACCAGGAAAGAGACTCTTCTAACCTTAGTTCATAAATATATTCTGAAGTATTTCAAAATGGTAGGTGTAAGAAGTCAGATAGCCTGTACAAAGGGCAACAAGATGTGAAGTAGAGAGGCAAATTTCCTCCAGAGAAGATTTGTCTCTGTGCTGCTTTTGTTTATTTTGGTTTGTATTTTTGTGTTTTTATATTGCAGACCACCCCATGATCCTCGGATGAAGGGTGGTATAGATTTTTTAAATAACAACAGAAATAGTTCCACATCTAAAATTAGGGATTCCTCTACCAGAAGACAACAGACATCACTTATTTTGTTTTCCAGGGCTACTTTCACCAAGAATCTCTGCAAACATCTTCTGAACTTAGTCCAAAAATGCAAAAGAGGACACCTTAACCTTTCTGCGCTTACCTTACATTCATTTGCTCTCCATTAGTACTACCCTGGCCAAGAGTCAAATCTAGCACAATTAAGACAAAATTGATCTAAAGGCTGATCCTGATATTTTTCTGCACATGCTGCATTTTCAGCTAGATTTCTAAAGAGAAGGAAGATCTGGAGGTAGAATCACAGGCCTTTTGCATTTTTCAAAGGAGTGTTTTGTCTCCAGAGTTTATACTTTCCACATGCAGACGGCCTAAAGCATGGCTAGGAAAGCAGATGAGGCAATTCATTGCACTGAATCAACTGCATTGCAGAAAATAAAGGTTTAGACCAGCCTTCATCCACCTGGTGCCCTCCAGATGTTTTGGACTACATCATCTCATCTCATCCCCAACCCAAACCCCTGGCCATGTTAGCTAGGCCTGATGGGATATACAGTCCAAATACAACAGTAGAGTTGAGAGAGAAAGGGCCTTAGAGGAGAAATTTGTGCTTCTATTTGGCAATGTTCAAAGTCACATTTCTTGATACATAGAGCACAATTTTTTTTCTGGATTAAAATTGGAGGCATTCTCTCTTCAGTGCTCACAAAAAACATATTACTTTCTCAGTCAGTTTCAAGAATAAAGGTCAGACATCCTTTTGCACCATACCCACCCTGTTTACCCAGTGCTTTCTGGGAAATGAAGAGTCTTCAGAGATTCTCTTCAGCTATCAATTGAAAAGGTTGCGATCAGGAAACCTCAGTGCTTCCTTACTTTCTCTCCCTAATGTAATGAGGCCACCCCTCTTCAACAACCCTAGAGTAGTAGTTGCATAAAATATAACTGCTTAATTTTCCAAACTATGCTTTGACCCTCCTGATGTACTCTATCTAGCATGTCGTTTGAGCATCACTGGTTTAAAGCACACTTTGTGCAATAGATCAAATAATTTACAGAAACACAGTTTGTGCTTTTGAAGAAAATGTGTGAGATCCATGCCTGAAGCCATCCAGACTCCACAAATGTAGCCTCGTGCAAAATGCATTAAAACTTCACTTCTTGAACATACCCTTTCTTGCAATGTATACATTGTCTCTTTGGCTATAACCACTGCACCCACTACAGAGTTGTCCTAGCTATTTCAACCGAACTACAATATGAATTAACAGATTAACTTTCCAACCAGTCAGATATCACCATTACTTATTAAAACAGCTGAATTAAAATTGAAATACAAATCTCCAACATCCATGTCATCAATACATCTGTTCCACAAGGAACACTCATGAGAAAGTTCGTGAAACTGCTGATCACAATCCTTTCCATGCCAATGCTATAAAGGTAGCCTCCTCAGTTATCATTTTCATCTTTCAAGCAATGCATTTTAATCCAAAGAGGAGAAAGTGAAACTGTAGCACACCATTCCTTGTGAGAAAAAGGATCAAAACACATAGGGTTCATAAAAGACAAGTGTGGTAATGTTCTTTGTGAAAACACGCAAACTGTGTTATTGCAATTTGCAAACAAATACTGTTCTCAATACCAAGGCAGGTGAGATCAACACATTAAAAATAGAATCTGGCATATCAGACCGCCAAGGCCAGATGCAATTCGCCCCATGATCTCTAAGGAACTGAATAAAGAATTGGCTCAGCCACCAGAAAAACCAGGAAGTGTTCCAAAGCTTTTGAAGGCCAATTAAGTATCCATAGCTAATGAGTGGAAGGGGGAGAGGGTGATAGATTTTCAAGTACACGTCTAGGTCCAGTAAAATAGAAAGTTTTGATACAGTCTCTCTTTCCCCACCCACCCCATCCATAAGGGTTGAAGAAGTTCACATTAAATTTAAAGAACTGGAGTGAGCTTTAGGAACAACAACAAAAATGACTTGATGACTGGCCACCTGGAATGATGAAGCAAGCACAAAGCAAGCATCTCCTCCTCCAACGAGCGGCAGTCTGTATACAACCTGACAGTTGCCTTCCCTTACACCCTCTGTCCCCAACTTTGTTCCTTCAAACTCAATTAGCTCAACTTATCTACATTTGGTGGTACAGCAGCAAGATTTGGCTGCTGTCTCATTTTCCTTAGTCCATCAAACAATATACTAAAATAATACTGAGACTGTTTTTACCCCCTCCAACACATTCATAGCACATGTCCTCCCTTGCCTGCAGGACTAAAGATCTACTTAAGACAGTTCATGTTACACACACACACACACACACACACACACACACACACACACGGATATTGTTTTCTCTTCCATCTTTTCTGTGCCTACACTGATTTTCTTTTATAACATGAACAACACAACTTACAATAGAAGCTTGTGACTAGTTTCAATGCAATGTATGCTCTTCAAAATTTATTATTCACCCTAATTCTGCTTCCCTCTTTTCCTCTGCTTCTATTCTCTGTCTTTTCTGTCCAGGGTGGATTTGATTTAAATCAAACTGATTTAAATCACGATTTAAATCACGATTTAAATCACTAGTCAGTAAGGCTTGATTTAAATCATAGTTGATTTAAATCATAAAGACTAATTCTTGCTGGTATAACTTTATTATGCAAGTAGGTGAAGATTTTTAGAATAACAACTTTTCATATTAGTTTTTTTATCCCCAGTTTAATAGGTTAATCATTCATATTTGGACAACTTTACTGTTGTACTTAGGAAGGAGAAAAATAATCATTACCTTAATAATAACAATTTAAATAGATTTATTCAACTGAAACAACATTTCAGCAAATGTTATTTGCTTAAACAAACATCCATGTTTGTTAACTAATTTGGCTAAACAAAAACAATATATATATATTTTAAGAAACTTAGACTGTCAGCCCAGCCTACACATGAAAAACTTAAATACTGTCCACTCCAAACAATCAGGAAAATATTGTTTCTATTCTATTCACTGAACTTCTTGAAACTTAGCACTGAAGGGGTTGATTCTGTATTCATAGGTTTGTAGAACAATAGGATTAAGGTCTTTTTCTCAACTCTGTTCATGTTATAACATTTTTGCTGTGAAGAAGAGGCATGTGATCTCTGTTGAGTCAAATTCAGTTTTGAGAACTGCAAAAGTAAACCAAGCACCTGTGATAATATCTTGTAGGCAGAGAAACTGCCCAATAATCTTACAAAAACCTCTGGAAGAGGTGAATGGATTAATGGAATTTATTTACCCCAAAAATTAAACATATACAACCTTATACTACATAATTAAAAAACTAATCTTTATTTCATGATGGAATAACCTTTGGATGGTAATATGTTTTCCTCAAAAAGCATTTTATTAAAAAAAATCCAATTTAAATCAAAAAAATCGATTTAAATCAAAAAAATCCGATTTAAATCAAAAAAATCCGATTTTTTTGATTTTTTTAAAAAAATCATTGATTTTTATCCACCCTGTTTCTGTCACGCTTTTGTTCATGCTCCCTTTCTTTCCCATGCAATCTTCATCCCAGCATATCTATCTCTTTCTGTTAGTTTCTTCCTTTCCCACAAAGTTCTTCCCCATGTCAACATCTTCTTATTTAGCCTCTCCACAAGTTTTACAGCCTTTTAAAAACACAATCTTGTCCTCCCATTTCTCTCACTCAATTCTAGTCCTTTACCCTTTGCTTTTCATCTTTTTAACCTTTTGGGACTTAGAAGCAGGTCTTAATCTGAGTTGGGGTTTCCTAGTTAAACTATGGATTTTACCTCCACATGGTGTAGTGATGGCCCACCACTTGGACAGCTTTAAGGGAGGAGTGGAAAAATTCATGGGGGATAAGCCTATCAATCATTACTAGCTACAATGCAGGAAGTATATGCCTCTGAAGAGCAGTTGCTGGGAATCACACATGGGGAGAGCACTGTTGCAATCAAGCCCTGCTTGCTCATTTCCCATAGGAAGATGCCCTTTAGCCTGACCCAGCCAAGCTCTTCTTTACATTCTTAAGAGCACAGCTCCAGAACATTTTTCTATGGAAAGGCCTTGTAGCAGAAGAAAGAATAAATGAAGGTATAGGCAGACCGCAGTTACTCAGTAGAAAGAAAAAAGGCAACCACAAGCCACATGAAGCAGGAGGAAGGGCTCTGCTTTCCAAGTAATCATCTTGAACCATGGCTCTCTGAATTAAGTGCTGACTAAAAGGCAGCCTGGCAAGGGCTAAGGAGAAGCAGAAGCTATAATAAAACCAAACAAGGGCAGGATCTCTTTTTTCACTGATGCACTCAGGTCTCCATTTCTATCTTACCTCCAATCTAATTGTAACAGCACAAACCTGTAGATATGCCTACACAGGAATAAGTCCCACCGAGCTCAATGGGGCTATTCCCAGGTTAAGCAGGTTAAGGCTTGTAGACCACACTTTGGTAAAAGCAAATGACACCCCACTTGGTTTATAATAAAGATTCAAATTAAAATAATTCAACACTTTACAGAAATATCACCAATTTCAGGAGACTCACTTTCCTACTGGTTAACTCTTAACTACTGAAGTCATAAAATACAGCACTTGGCTCATAAAAAAACCCCTGGATGAATCAGAAAGATACATACATCCTGTAATACATAAAGCAATGGAAAAATAATGTTGAAACTTCCTAAAGATCCTGACCCTAAATTCGTCAACATTTCTTTATTTGCAGCAGTAGCCTGATGGGGAACAGATAGCTACTGAAGCAATGGTGAGGACTTGCAGGATGTTGCAAAATTGTTTACAATTTCATTTAGTATAAAAGCTAGCCACACCAAGATCAGCAGCTACAGTGTTTCTCATTATCTCAAACAAATTGCAATAGTTTGTTTGGGTGTAAATCATGTGCCCAGCATGTTGTGATCACAAAGGATAGGGTAGAAGACATTTAATGACCACGAGGCTCACAAAGTAGAACACTTGAATTCTACTTCAAAATCTCTTGATTTATAAACTTCATCTTACAATATTTATATATTATGAATAATTCCAGTGTTGTTGTATACTAGCTATTCATATACTGGTTAGAAGTTGTCCAGTCACAAAATACATGCTACATGCTGAATACATGCTACAAAGCCAGAAAGTTAAATGTTTTCAGAGGTAATTAATCCAGGTTCATCGATATAAAATATTTTCCCACCCCTATGCATGTTAAATGGTAAAGCAAGGAGTCTAATCCCAATCAGTAGCCAATGGTGGCCAAGAGACTTGAAGTATAAGTGTAGACGGATGCAGACCTACTGTCTATTATGCAGTTGTCTGAAGACCTTATTGCCCTGGCTACATGCAAAAATATAGGCATCAATCTTGTGTGGATACCTATTTGAAAATCTGAAGAACTCATACTTACTTACATGTTTAATTTTAGACCCATGTACTGATGGTCATGGTATTCACAGTGAATTGATGCTGATTTGATTTACTGTTATTATCTGCATTAGTATTATTTGTATATTTTTTCTTCTCTTTAATTATAATAACATAATCAAGTAAGTAACATAGAGAGACAGTTAATTCAAGCCAAGCACAGCAGTGTCATTTTATCTCTGCAACATAGGAGCTTCCCCCGTTTTTCAGGGGATAATACTGGATGTCTGGCATTAACTGCACAAGGGAATGGAGAAGGGGGGAAATGGCATGTATTGATGGCAAAAAGACTAGGGAAGGATCCATATTACAGAAATATCCAACAGCAACATTGGATGAACTACTAATTTATGAAAACTTAAGAGGCAGAATTATTGCTTATATTAATTTAACCACAACAGCTATTTCAATATATAACATTCTGCACTATGCAGCAGTTAGGAAAGGGTGTATATATGGGACAAATGTAAGGACAATGACCAACTAATAGGAAATTGTACAAGTGATCAAGGTGGGCTTAAATGTCACAGGTGGTTTCAAAACATAGTGAGGAGAACAAGGGAGAAAGGAAGGAAAACAACAACAAAGCAGTAATTAATTCCTAAAAGGATGCTCCTGCTGTGTGAAAATCACGCAGCGTGATCATGAATGCCTTTCCACTTATTTCCAAATAGGTGCTTGTGTTTATGTCAGAAGAGACTTTCATCACATGCTCAGAAGCACTTTCTTTTTCTCCACTGTAACACCACATGTTCCATCGATAAAACAAGTTGTGGGATATGAGATGTAGAACTGATTTTGCTTACATGATCTAACATTATTTTTGAGGGGTGGGGTTTTTTCTGTAAATAATTCAAAAACATATTAAACAAAAGAAAACAGTTTCTGGGTTTAAACACTAGTTATGTCTCTTATCTTATACAGCTTTTGCATTGGTGGTTCAGTAGTAGAATTCTCGCCTGCCACACAGCTTTTAATCAGCAGACCTGAGCAAGGCAAACATCCACCTAACCTTCTCCACATTCCTATTATTATTATTATCAGTGGGGGTTTTTTTGGGGGGGAACCGCAGGGGAACACATACACCTAAACATTTTGTGAATCTTTACTCCATTTGCTGTATTTATTTATTTTCCCCAATATGAACTATAAAATGGTGATTTTCTTGAGTCAAAATGAGAGGACCCCAAAACATTTTTTAAAGAAAAAAAGGACTGATTATTATTATATACCGCCCTTCATCCAAAGATCACAGGGCGGCTTACAACGCACACACACACACACACACACACACACACAAAACAACCCACATAGCATGATAAGGAACATTCCTAGGCAGAAACCTTAAGAATCCATCTTTCCCACATGTTCAAACTATGTTTGCCCCTCAGAGGGATGGATGACTGTGTGGAGGGAAGAGGCAGCGAGAAGGGGGGGGGGGTGATTCCTATAAACGAAACCTAATATGAAATCTTAAATGTGGGCATTCATATTGTATAAATAAAACTGTAAATATAAAACAACAAACAAATAGAAAAGGATATAAAAATATATATACCAACACACAGGAGCTGCAGGGGGGAGGGGGGAGCATATATTAAACTCCTAAACAAAGGGGGTTGGCGGGGTGGGTGTTGAACCCGAGGTATCTGACCCCCACCCCCCTTGACACACACAGGGAGGCAGAAGGGTCGCGCGGGTGGGGCGCGTGGAAACGGGAGAGAAGCGAACGGCTCTACCTCCTTCTTCTTCTGGCCTCCCCCGAACTGGACACAAAGGAGGAAGAGGAGGAGGAGGAGGGGAAGGAGGCTGCTCCCCACAGGCAGGTGCGGCGCGAGGCGCCGTGACGGGGCCATGGCTTCCAACGGGCGCCGGCGCGTCAGTCTCCGCCACAAGCACCTGGGAAACGCCGTTATCCACGCCGTTCTCCTCCGCGCCGATTGGGCCCCGAGGAGCACCAATCCAGAAGCAAGCCTGCTACTGGGCAAAGCCTTCTGGGAAATGTAGTCCGTTCCATTCCATTCTGTTCTGTGGCGTTGGTTCTCAAAGGGTGCGGAGGGCCGCGCTGGTGCGGCAGGAGAGGATGGCAGGTGTGGCGGGACCGGCTCAAAGAAGCGTTTAAACATTTCTGTGTACTATACTATACTATACTATACTATACTATACTATACTATACTATACTATACTATACTATACTATACTATACTATACTATATATGCGCGCGCGTGTGTGTCTATTATACACACAGAGACACATACATATACAGTATTCGCAGAATGTGGAATAGGCATTTTTTTCAAAATCAAGCACTGCTTGGAGTTGTTGCTTTTTCTTTCCCAATGTATTTCTTATTGATAAAAAATAGTGAGGTATGAGCAAATTATTATTACTATTATTATTATAATAATTATTAAATATGTTTTTGTTATTAATTTTAATATTTATACCCCACCTTCTTTACTTTTTCCATAAAATTTTGATCTTCCAATAAATCTTCATTCAATCTCCATCTAAATGTAGTTTGACTTTCTTTTTGAATTTCCATTATCATGGAATTTTGATCCAACAATGTTCTGGGATTGATTTCTATTTTAAGAAGTTTGTTGTTTTGACCTAAGCTCAATTTATCTACATAGGAAAATGAATGTACACAGTGATATGAAGCTGAGAAAACATCGGCAGCTTGCCTTTAATGCGGGGTAGAGAGAAGTGTGTGTGTGTTTCAGCATTCTGTGCAACTTAAAACTCACTATTTGATACATGTCCACTCAGAAGTAAGTCGAGTTGAGTTCAGAGGTCCTTACTCTGAAGTAAATGGATATTGGGCTGCTGCATATATAGTATATGACCACCTTTATCTAGCCCCCATACATTACAATTAGTATCATATAATCATATAATTGTAGGGTTGGAAGGGACCATGAGGGACATCTGGTCCAACCCCCTACAATGCAGGAATCTTTCCCCAATGTGGGTCTCAAACCCATGGCCTTGAGATTAACAGTCTCATGCTCTACCGACTGAGATAAGAATGATGACGATGTCACCAACAGTATCGGAGGTGATTGCAGATTTCTATGCCTTTAACAGCTGGCCAGCAGACAGAAATATAGCAGATTTAGATCCCCCCCCCCTTCCAGAAATAAACGTTGTAGGCTAATTTTCTGTCTATGAAATAGTTTTTGAGTGCCCAAAAATCTTGCCATAAGAAGGTTCACAGCCAACTCTCATAACCAAATTAAAGAAGGATCCTGGAATTTATTGCTGGTTTGTTTGTTAAATTAAATAAAGTTAAAGCTCGTCATGATTAAGATAAATGAGCAATGGATGTGCTATTAAAATATTGTTCTCTTTACTCAAAACAGAAACTGGCGATAATAAATGTGATGGGTTGGATATCCTATGCAGCACAATCCAGTGCATGTCTATTCAGAGGTAAGTGCTATTGAATTCAGTGGGACATTCTCTTAGATAAGCGTGTACAGTGGAACCTCGGGTTACGTACCGTCCTCCTTATGAATGCTTTGGGTAATGAGCTCCGCTAACCTGGATGTAGATGCTCCCGGTAGCGAACTTTGCCCCCCGGGATGCACGGAACCAGCAAAAGGCCCCATTAGCGAAAGCGCACCTCAGGTTAAGAACGGTTTTGGGTTAAGAACTGACCTCTGGAACGAATTAAGTTCGTAACCAGAGGTACCACTGTATAGGATTTCAGGCTTTGATTCTCACTCAACAAAAATTTCACAAGCCTCAGTATGTCATTATTTAGGATATGCAACAAAATGTTTTTGTTGTTGTTGTTGTTATTGTCAAGACTATGTTCTTGTTAGGGCAGTCTGATATATAAAGAGAGAACTGGCATATTACACCAGGGGACACCCCCCCCCCGGCTTCTTCTGTCTGCCTTCTCACAGTAACCAGTCAAATGTCTCTAGAAAGCAGGGCATGAAGACAACATGCTTTCCTCCACCTTCTCCCAGAAACTGCTATTCTGTGTATTCCCCACCCTCACCCCACCCCAAATACAACAACAACAACAACAACAACAACAACAACAACAACACTATTTTACACCCAGCCACCCTGGGCAGCTTCCAGCAAAATATAAAGACATAATAAAATGTCAAACATTATTCCATGTTCTGTGGAATACTGTCTCCATGCTTAAATGTTCTACTAACCTACCATGGCTAATAGTTACAGGTAGACCTAAGCTGCACTAATTTATCTAAACCCCTTTTAAAGCCATCACCACATCTTGTGGCAATAAATCCCATAATGGCTGGCTGGCTTATGTCGCAGAATTGTTCTATGATTTTGCCTCTCCTGAATCTACTGCTTATCAGTTTAAATAAATTACCCTGAATTACTAATATTGTCTACTTTCCTGCATCATACAGTATATAGTTTTTCAAATGCCTACCGTGAGCCCCAGTCATTTCCCCCTTCCCCTCAGACCATGCCCCCTTTGCCCCTGACCGCATCCATTTTGCCTCAGAAGGTTGGACAGGTGCAAATCTGACTCATGGGCTGAAAATGGTTCTCTCCCTGCCCTAATCTAAAAAGCTCCAAACTCTTGACTCCTCTTTGTTCTTAGGGAAACTACCCCCTCCCCAATTCTTTGATTATTTTGGTTGATGTTTTGTGCATCTTTCCCACCTCTGTAGAACTTTTTTTGAGATAGGGCCCTGTTTCAAAATAAGACCGCCAGTCGTAATAGATTGTTGTGAGTTTAGCTGTCTGGTTATTCTGAATGGGTCTTCTGTTATGGTTTTACTTGGGGTTGTGACAACAGTACTTAAAAAATGAGTGTCAAATTCTCGCAAAATAAACATATAATAATAATAGCCTGGCTTTCTACAATATGTACCTGAAATTGAAACAACAAAGCTACAGATAAAATAAACTGTAAAATAATAAAATTGCAAACATATAAAAATATGTAATATTTAACTAGAAGCACACTGGAATAAAGGCATCTGGGTTGGACCAAACATGTTGTCCTGAGTGGGGTTTTCCATAATCTGGATATTGTAACTGAAGAGCCTCTCTCTCTTGACCCCACTTGCCACTCCTCATGCAAACTTGGGTCCCACAAAGTTCTCAAATCATTTCTCATGAGTGGAGAAGGTGCCCAACATGCCCTGGTGCCATCCCTTGACTTTCAAGGTCAAAACCAACAGCAAGTTGTTACTAGTGAACCGGGTAAGGGATTGAAGTAATGTATTCAGATCTTTGGGCTTCAGCCAACCCCCTGGCATCCACATTCTGAACCAAGTGAATTGTCTGAATTGTCTTCATAGGCAGCTCAGCATAGAATGAATTACAGTAACCCAACCTAGAGGTGACTAGGGCATGAATGACTGAGGCCGAGTCAAAATAACTTTAATGATCCTTTAATGGTTTTTATGTTCTCTTCAATAGGAAATCTAGCTGCAGGGTGATGGGACTGATACCATTGCTCAGTGCAAGGAAACAGGAGTTTTATGGTTTGATTAAAGAAGCTGAGAGTTTAACAGGGAGGGGTAAAGTCTAGTAGAAGATGTACTCTCTCTAGATCCAATTCAGACTTATTGAATGAGTTCTTGTCTGATTCAGCTATGCTGTACTTACGTATTTGTAATTAAAGTTGATTTTACAGTATGACTAGTAATCTAACCATACACAAGGACTTAAAAAAAAAACAAAATTCTCGTTGTCAAACTGTTAAGCCATGAAAAACAACTGGAAGGAACCAAAGTAATACTTCCCCCACTTTTATATGTCTTTAGTGCAAGTGGAATATGGGGTTATTTTATTTTAGCATTTTGTTTTCTAATATCAACTGAGCTTTTATGGCAACGCAAATTGCTTACAGGCAAAGCTTTCATTCATTTATCCACTCACATTCACAACATTTCAGGCCCTGTGGGTAGTATCCCCAGCTTCATGTAAATTGCCCAAGCTGTGCATCAGTGCTTTAACTATATGTAGCCATGATGTTTAAAACTAGACAATTGACTGAACCAACCTGACAGCCGTGCTAGAAAATTCTTCTCAAAAGGAACAATTCACTTGCACTATAATCAGCCAAAGCAGTGCAATGTTGCAGGGGTGCAAGCAATGATCAAAAACTGAGTGGAAACTTAAAAATATAAACGGCGTAGAATATTTTATTTGTAGGTTTTTCCCCCGATTTGCCATAGCTGAGAAAGAGCATGGCCCATCTGGCCCAGCGCTAATAGCTAAGGGAAAATGGAGATAGCATTTGTTTATAATCCACAACCCATGGAGTTCCAGGAATTGCAAGATTTCCCCTTCATTCTAGCCACTCTCAAGATACAGTAAGTCATTCGTCTTCTAGCTTGCCTCAGAGCATCAGAGGACAGCTGGAACTCCTGGAAGTGGCCAGGTAATTCTCAGGTGTTCTATTTGAAGGCCTCTCAACCAGCTGGGATGGTTTCATGGTCTTGCCTATATGCCCTATCTTCATGGGAATCTGTAAATATTTTACAAACAGATGTGTCACTCTAAGACTACTCTATGAGTAGTATTGCATATCCTGAATGCTAGTTTCTGTAACTGGTTTCTCCAGTCAGGCCCGTCCTAACCATAGAGGCTAGTGGCGCGGTGAACCACGGCGCCGGGTGCTGGAGGGCGCCAGGGAAGTGGTCCGGGGGCCACGGCTTGGCAGCGGCGAGCTGGGCATGCAGCGGGGCGGGTGAGGGGGCTCATGAGCTTGTGCAGAGTGCCCTTTCTCTCTCCCGGCCTGGCTGGCCTGGCCCCATCCCACCCGTGCCGGCTGGGCGCGGCGATTGGCTGTGTGGCGGCATCGCCCTTCGCGACGGGGTCTCCGGTGTGCCTCTTGATGGGCTGCCCCTCAGGCGCCGCCGCCCGCCTGGCTGCCCTCCCGCTAGCCCTGCTCCTTGCCTCCCTCTCTCCCACCGCGGGTTTGAGTCCCTGCCTCGGCCTGGCAGGTCGGGGGCATGAGGAGGAGGAGAGGCTGGGCGCTGCACGGCACACCCCCCCCAGCAGAGGCCTCTGAGCTGGAGGAGGAGGAGGCGGTGCCCCAGAGGATGACCAATCAGCCCGGCCCGCCCGCTGCGATGCCCCTGAGCCCGGCCCACCCTCGGTGCTTGCCCCGCCCATGCCATGTCCCTCCTCTGTGTCCGCGGTGAGTCCGGGGGGCGCGCAGCGGAGGGACCTTTGCGCCACAGCGCTCGATGTAGTTAAGACGGGCCTGTCTCCAGTTATGTTTCCGAGCATAATTCAAAGTGTTGATGCTGACCTTTAAAGCCCTAAATGGCATCAGCCCAGTGTACCTGAAGGAGCATTTACACCCCCATCGTTCAGCCCGGACACTGAAGTCCAGTTCTGAGGGCCTTCTGGCGGTTCCCTTACTGCGAGAAGTGAGGTTGCAAGGATCCAGGCAGAGGGCCTTCTCGGTATTGGCGCCCACCCTGTGGAACGCCTTCCCATCAGATGTCAAGGAAATAAAAAAACTACTGTACCTGAAGGCAGCCCTGTTCAGTTAAGTTTTTAATATTTGATGTTTTATTGTGTTTTTAATATTCTATTGGGAGCCGCTCAGAGTGGCTGGGGAAACCCAGCCAGATGCCTATCAAAATCAGAATCCATATCTTGCTTTACAGTGAAAAGAAAGAAAAGTCAGGAGCTCCGATCATGGACCCCTCACACCCTGACCCTCCCATCTCATACAAGGCAATCCTCGTGTCCTCAGCCGTTTGTGTAATATTATATAGAGACGGTTGCTGTGAACTGCTTTTATAAGTCGCTGCAAAATTACGTCCCACAAATAAACTCCTAATTCATACCACTGCTGTAGCAACTTCAGGGCATTTTGCAGATGGTTCTTGTAGCTGCTTCAGCCTCTAAAATTTCCTGCTAAACCTGGAGCCTGCTTAGAAAGCCATTTAGAAATCCCATATATACTGTGCAAGCTACTCTCCTATGGAAGGGTGCAATGCAAATGAGTAACAAAAATATTACCGTATTGGACCGAATATAAGCCGTACCCAAATAAAAGCTGCACCTTTAAAATTGGAGGGGGGGGGGAATACCCAAATATAAGCCACTCCCTTTCTCACTGCTCCTGGCAGCACACTGGGCGTGGGGGGGGGGAGCCACGCTGCAATGCCATTGCCCTTTCCTCTTCCTTGCTTTCTCCTTTCCTAGCCTTGGGGTAGACGATGGGGGACTTCGCACAGGATGGGCTCCGCTTTGCCGCGCTCCTGGCACCGTTTGCCCCGCGCTCCTGGCTATATACTATAAGGTCACAAATATAAGCCACACTTTAACTTTTCACGGTTGGAATTTTGGGGGGAAGTGTGTCTTATATTCGGGCCAATAGGGTATTTTAAATGGCTGGAAAATACTGGCTTTCATTTCTTTTATTTATTTATTTTAAAAGGCTTTAACATGAGTAATTATTTCAGAACAAGTCTGGTAATGGTTACAACTCATGATGAATATACAGAAGGATGAATGTGTGTGTCTGTGTGCACATTCCCTAGCTCCAGGATTAGATTATCCTGTGAATCGCCCTGAGACCTGCGGGTATTGGGTGGTATACAAATTGAATAATAAACAGATAAGTAGGCACAGTATGCCCCCAAAGAGCAGGTCCTGGGGGACAGCAGCATGAGAGGGCTATTGCTGGCATGTGCTGCTTGCAGACTTTCTATAGGCCACTGTGGGAAAGAAAATGCTAGGCATGATAGATCTTTGATCTGATTCAGCCAGGCTCTTCTCACATGCTTGAGACAACCAGGGCCAGAGGCTTGCAGACAGTGGTCTAGGGGGACTAGGCTAGTCACCTAAATGCATCTGGTAAATTAGAGTATTAAAGCCTGACGCCTTCACAAAGCCTGGGAAGCTTCTGCCCAGCTTAGGGAGGGAGGCACGATGCTCTGACAGGGCCAAGAGCCCTTCTGCCCTCTTCCCAAAGCCTGCCCAGATTTGGAAAGGAGGCAGCAGGCCTCCAGCATCTTGTCAGAGGCCTGGTACCTCCTTCTCAAAGCCCAGGAAGCGTCTGCTCGGCTTAGGGAGGCAGGTGCAACGCTCACACGCATGACATCAGGACGTCACGATTTTCCCTGCACCACCACCGCCAGCATTCACGCTCACAAGATTGAGCCTCTGGCCCTAACTGTTCCTCTATGAAAAATTTCACCTCACGCCACTGAGTCCAGCACAGGATAAGTTCTGGAAGCCTCCTAATTATTCAGGTGCCACTCGAGTTCCTAACAACCAAGCCAAAGAGCCACACCTGGAAGTTGGCAAGAAAGCAAAGTAAAGTTGCAGGTGACATAATTTTTCATTCTGCATGATTGATGATATTGTGTGTGCTGGAATGACAAAGAAGTGAAATGGAGGCCAAGTTGGAAGAAAAATTACATCTGGGTTCCTACCTAAGTACCAATTCTGTGATGGGAATATTAATCATGGCACATCATATCCAAATGAACAGTGCTTAACAAAGTACCTGAGAGCAAAATCAAGATTCAACCCCACCCTTATTTCCCACCAATCCTGAAGGCTCATCTTATTTGACAGCAAACTGTCCTCAAAGCACTGAGCCAAGAAGAATATGTTTGGCAGCTATCGGAAACAAACAGCTTCTATTGGATTCCTAGTCAATAGAACAGAAGGTGAACCTTTTCCCCCAAGTATAAATCTCTCAGGTTTATGATTTCTCAATGCTTTGGGATGGTGCGAAGGTAATACTGATAATCTCCCAGCTATGGTGAGGCAACTGAGGGTTTCCATTGACCTATTTGCTTCTATTCAGGAACAGCAGCAACACCTGGCATCCTCGGTCAGCTGAGGAGGATCTGAGCCTCGCAGGACCCTCCCAAGCATATGTGAGGACTGAGGATTAGGCCTACTCGCCCACCCATAAGCACAGCTTTATTTTTATTTTTTTATTTTTTTAAAAA
Organism: Zootoca vivipara; assembly: GCF_963506605.1. Taxonomy (NCBI): domain Eukaryota; kingdom Metazoa; phylum Chordata; class Lepidosauria; order Squamata; family Lacertidae; genus Zootoca; species Zootoca vivipara. The sequence continues at coordinate 57,512,295 of NC_083284.1, read as the reverse complement.
AAATCATTTTAAATTTCCAGAAGGGGGAAGAATAACAGTTACCACCTTGAGCTTCTTGGAGGAAAGGTGGGGTATAAATACAGTCATACATTGGTTTAAGTACGCCTCGGTTTGAGTATTTTCAGTTTAAGTACTCCGCGGACGCGTCTGGAACGGATTAATCCACTTTCCATTACTTTCAATGGGAAAGTTCGCTTCAGGTTAAGTACGCTTCAGGTTAAGTACGGACTTCTGGAACCAATTACACTCATACCTTGGGTTAAGTACACTTCAGGTTGAATACTCCGCAGACCCATCTGGAACAGATTAATCCACTTTCCATTACTTCCAATGGGAAAGTTCGCTTCAGGTTAAGTACGCTTCAGTTTAAGTACTCCACGGACCATCTGGAACGGATTAATCCACTTTCCATTACTTTCAATGGGAAAGTTTGCTTCAGGTTAAGTACGCTTCAGGTTAAGTACAGACTTTCGGAACCAATTGTGTTTGTAAACCGAGGTACCACTGTATAATGATAGATAGAAAGAGAGAGGGGGGGGGAGAGAGATGATAGACAGATAGATAGATAGACAGACAGATAACAACTCAATAGAATTAAAAATTGCAATAAATTAGTGGAGCCTCAAATGCAGTCCTTGCCTGGGGCACTGTTTGATCTGTGGCCATCCTTGGTCTCTGTTGCACTAGAACAGGCAGTTTAGAGACTGCAGCCATCAAATTAACTTGTACATAAATGGTCTCCATGTAATTTAAGTTTTATTGGCAGGCTCCCAGAACTAATCAAATGAAAATATACACTTACGTGCATAAGGAAGAGATTCTGCTCCGGATTAGGGAAAGCAAATCAACTGCCATAGTAGTACAAATAGCAAAACTAACAGAAGATTAACTTTTCAGAAGCGCTTGCCAGCTTATCATTATGAACAGAAAAAGCTGAAAAGAGCTGGAATAATACCTAGAATAATGGCTCGGGGGTGGGGGGGAGGGATCCTCAGGATAAAAGGGCTGACTTTTTGCCCCAGTACCAAAAATAACTAGGAAAGAACCCAAGAAGCAATTAATATAGATGGCATTCTCACAAAGCTATTATTAACAGGAGAATCTTTATGGGTCCCGTTGCACTAAAAAAATTGTTCTACCTGAACTTTAGAAGAATTCAAAAAAATCTGATATGTTTACCTTGAGGATCATTTCAAAGGGGGCTAGCTGACACTGCATATCTCTGTTAATTAATTTAAAAATTGCGTATAATTGATGCAGCTTTCAGGGCCTGCACATGCATCCCTGACAAAAATGTAGCATTTTTCAAGTACCCATAGTGGCAGATGGAAAGAGAATGGAGGAGGCATAGTGCTTAATTTCTAGACATACATTGAATCAGTGAGTTTCTGGAGTTGAACTCCTGGGTTCTAGGAAGAAACAAGGGCATTACGAGCTCTGCTTCAGACTAAATCCTCAGGAAATCTCATTGCTGAATTCATCCATTGCGTTTTCAATCTGAAACATCATTGTGGCAGGTCTGACTGGGGACAACGTGTCACGTGGTTCCATGCCTGCCTCCTTCCATTCAGAAAACATGTCAGATATAAAACTCATGGTTGCAACAAACTGGTCATTTTATTTACTGTGTTGCATTTTCAGGCCAGCTCACCTTGAACATTATAAAAAGCTCACCTTCCCCCTAGAGCTTTGATTTTTCCTGACCTCCTCTACCACTGAACAAATTGAGTCCTAATTCCTTGCAACTCTGTGGTGACTGGTGAAACCAGCTAGAAAGAGGAGCAATGCCCAGAAAAGGCTATTGGGAAATGCTTTTAATGAGAGAAAGACATAAAGAGAGGTCTCTCTCTCTCTCTTTCTCTTTCTCTTTCTCTTTCTCTCTCTCTCTCTCTCTCTCTCTCTCTCTCTCTCTGTGTGTGTGTGTGTGTGTGTGTGTGTAAAGGAAGGTAAGCAGGTCTCAGTTGGGGATAGTGGAATAATTGTTATCCTTATTACTACAAACTATTAATTCATTGGAATTCAATGTTGGCACTTGTGAAATTATTCCAGGGCAATTAATTCATTAATGTGTGTGTGGAAGTAATAATCATTACGGATCATTATAACGGAGCAATTATTAGTGCATTTGAAGTCATTGTTGGTGCTTGTAAGAATCATTCTAGGGCAATGAAATAATCTTTTAAAAATGTTTTTAAAGAATTAATCATATGCATTGGTAAGAGTTTCGGTTTGGCTTCAGCCCTCCCAGCTTTGGCAAGTGACAACCCACCCTGCAAAGGGGGAGGCTTTGCAACAGAAAATGGGGTGCTTGGACCAGAAAAGTTTCACTACCCCTTGCCATACAGGGTGAAGTTTCCAGAGTACGTTCTCTGGTTCTTGGCCTGTGACTAATTGCCTGTGGCCTATGCACCCCTACTCCATGCATTCAAAAACATTGCTGTGCAGAGTGTTGCTAAGAACTTCTATCATTTGTACTCACCACTCCAAGCCTTTCTCAGACTTTGAAACTGAGTACTGTATGGTCGAGTTTAGATGCCACACTTCTGGTTCTCCAAACCATAGTTCAGGAACATGATACTTCCTCATTCTCCCTTCCATTTCAGCCAAACTCTGGCAAATACTGACTTCAAACCATGGTTTTGAAGTCCATTGGCTAACCATGGTTTGAAGCTTAGCAATGGCCATAGTTGCCAGATTTGAATGTCATTGTAAATTAAGCAGCATGGTGGAAATGTTGGATTCTGCCTGTCTGACATTGATCATAAGGTGACTGCGGGAATAGCTGAGTTTTTGGCAGCAGTGTCTCAAGGAGTAGTTTAATAGGAAGAAATCTCAGATTTTATATATATATATATATATATATATATATATATATATATATATATACAATTAGTATATGCAGTTTACTGTTGCCTCTTTGTATGCATTTTAAATACTTTTGTATGTGATTCTTTTTCTTGTGATTCTGTTTGTAAAATGCCCAATAAAGGTTTGATATAGTAATTAAGATTGGAGCAATCTGGAAATGCAGGAGAAAATCCGTTTTTGAGAGAAGAAAGAGGTGGTTATGGAACAAGAAGGATTAAGGCTGCCGGTCATAATCAACAGTCCTATTCAGAGTAGATCAATTGAAATTAATGTAGATGACTAACTTATGCTCCTTTATTACAATGATTATACTCTTGAGCAGAACTTAGCTGGATACAACTCAGAGCATGTGAGCCCATGGTGCAGCTTCAATAGTTTGGCGAAACAGCTCAGATGAGCCAGTGTATGTGACATTTCAGTGATATTGATACTTGAGAAATGGGCTATCAGACATGTTTCCTACCCTAGTCTGGAGAGAGTTTAGCAGTGTGGTCCTGCATGGGACCCAGGCACTACTTAAGCCGTTTCCTGCTCAGGCTAGCAATCCTCTTCTCTTCTCTTCTCTTCTCTTCTCTTCTCTTCTCTTCTCTTCTCTTCTCTTCTCTTCTCTTCTCTTCCTCCTTCTGCCTCATTATTCTTGAATTATGTCTGCAATTGAAATTGTTTGGAAGGCTAGATTAATTGCCTTCCCCTCATTCATTTATGCTGACATAACATCAGTGGCACTGTCTGTGCATTTCTCCACTTCTGAATAGAGCACTGCCAGCGCATTCAAGCATGAAGGCAACTTCATCATTGCTCCTGAATCAGCCAGAAGGTTTTGTTTGTAAGAGTTGGGTTAACATACAGAGAGAGCATGAAGATGCTCTCCTTCCTTTGCGTAGCATTATGGGGTATGGGAAGCGGCCTTGTACCAAATCAGGACATTGGTTCATCGGGCTCAGTATTGTCTACATTTAAAAGCAGCAGCTCTTTGTCATTTCAGACAGTGGTTTACACTGACTGGTAATATTTGTCCAGAGTTTCAGAAAGGAATCTTTCCCAGGCCTATACTTGATGATGTAAGAGATTGAACACAGGAGCTTTTGCATGCACACCATGTGCTCTGCTACTGAGCTGCAGACCTCCCCCAAGTGGTCCCGATGATCCCATGTGGAGCGATAAGACTATTTATAGGCTTATGGAAATACTCCTGTCTGACCAGAGCAAACAGCACTGGCCTGGCGATGTGCTGGAAAAACAAACAAGCACTTTAGGGCATTTTCAATGTGACTTCATTCCATAGGCATCCCTGATAATAAAAAAGAAAAATGCTCTCGTTTCAACCTTACAGCTACCTGATGCAAGATTTGAGGTGCCAGCCATAAAACCTAGAAATGTCCTCATCAAACTAAGACAGGTGGCAATGCAGCTGCTTCAAAAGCCCATCCAAACATATGTATCTTTTCTTTCGGCAGTATTAGTATGCTGCGCCTAACTGTTACTAGGCAAAGTGATGTTAACAGCACCACAGATCACTTATTAATGTGGCGCATCTGTCCTCTTTGTGTATAGAGACAAACAGCATTTCCATCAAGGAAGAAACTTGTGTACCATAAATCCTGATGAACCAGATGGCACGGGGATTTTTCCTCCTTCCTTTTGCAGGGAGGGCAGGAAAGGGAGCGTTGGTTTTAAATCCAGACAAAGTGACAGTCGGTTATCTCCTCTCATTATTTCACTGCCTAAGAACAGATACAAGATCATTTTCTAATGGTGCTCTTGGTATAGGTTGGAGCCATTCAGATGAACTACAATATGTGAATTCAAGGTTTCTTTTTCCTTCCAATTCTGAAACCACGTTTTCATGGGAAGGTTAACTATGGGCTACATTGTCTTGTTAAAAACTATTATATACAACCCAAGTTGTATGGATTTTCCATATTCTTATGTGGGGAATGTTCCATATCCATCTCCAGTTATAGATTCTCAACTTACAAACGTTTAATAATAATAATAATAATAATAATTTATTTGTACCCCACCCATCCGGCTGGGTTTCCCCAGTCACTCTGGGCAGCTTCCAACAAAGACATTAAAATGTCACAGATTAAAAACTTCCCTAAACAGGGTTGCCTTCAGATGTTTTCTAAATGTCAGGTACAGTGGTGCCTCGCTAGATGAATTTAATTCGTTCCACGGGTCTTTTCTTATAACGAAAAAATTCGTCTAGCGAGTCCCATAGGAATGCATTGAATTTTTTTAGAATTGTTTTTTGCCCATAGGAACGCATTAATTGAATTTCAATGCATTCCTATGGGAAACCGTGATTTGCTAGACGAAAACGCATTCGTCTAGCGAGGCAACCTCCGCTCGAAAAATCCTTTCGTTAAGTGGAAATTTCGTTAAGCAGGGCATTCATTAAGTGAGGCACCACTGTAGTTGTTTATCTCTTTGACATCTGATGGAAGGGCATTCCACAGGGCTCCACTACCGAGAAGGCCCTCTGCCTGGTTCCCTGTAACTTTGCTTCTCGCAGTGAGGGAATCGCCAGAAGGCTCTCGGTGCTGGACCTCAGTGTCCGGGAAGAATGATGGGGGTGGAGATGCTCCTTCAGGTATATTGAACCATTTGGTCCAAGGCAAATGTTGCATTTCAATGTTCTGAAGTCTGCTCCACTCTGCATTGATTGTGGCCACTTTTATTGATGATTTGCACTGTTTTGTCCAATCCACTGGTGTTAAAACCACAACATTATGTAGGTTGTGTATAACAATCCCATCAGAATAGGACCATTGAGAGAATTCCTTCAAGGATTAGGTGTGGGACCCTCAGAGAAACCCAGCACATCTGGGGACCAGGAAAAACTTATTGTAGTCCTGTAAAGGTAAAGGTAAAGGGACCCCTGACCATTAGGTCCAGTCGTGACCGACTCTGGGGTTGCACGCTCATCTCGCATTATTGGCCGAGGGAGCCGGCGTATAGCTTCCAGGTCATGTGGCTAGCATGACAAAGCCGCTTCTGGCAAACCAGAGCAGCACATGGAAACACTGTTTACCTTCCCGCTGTAGCGGTTCCTATTTATCTACTGGCATTTTGACGTGCTTTTGAACTGCTAGGTTGGCAGGAGCTGGGACCCAGCAACGGGAGCTCACCCCGTCACAGGGATTCGAACCGCCACCCTTCTGATCAGCAAGCCCTAGGCTCAGTGGTTTAACCACAGCGCCACCTGGGTCCTTGTAGTCCCCAGGTAGCCCCAAATACCTAGTCTCATTGACATGTTGCTTGATCCCTTTAACAGCCACTTCAACCACATCCTTCCTCAACCCCTGATTCTCCTCCTTTGTCCCATATTCAAGATCAAACGGGACAGCAAACCCAATAGGAGAATTGGAGCCTGAGTGTTCATTTGATGTCCAGGGGTCTATCACCAGGGTTTTCTTGGGGAGGAAGGATCTACTCAGCAGGAGGGAGGCTTCAGAGAGAATTCAGTTGTGAGCTAAAACCTGGATTATCAGATTGCTTTTATAGAAACAGCAGGTCCTTTGCTCAGCTGCCACCCTAGGTGGTGGTCATGGGCACAGTGACATTACTGCCACTTTTGGGACATAGAAGAATGTCAGGTGCTTGGTTGAAGGACTGGGGCAGGCTAGGCAAGCAGTATAGCTGTGCAACCCACCCTAAGAAACAAAACTCCTGACAGATCTGGGGCTCTATAGTAGACAGCAGCATAAAATTGGCCCTCACTAAAAGAATTGGGGCCTTTGTTTCTTCATTTGATATGCCCGCAGTTACCTCTAAGACCGGTCATAGACTAAATAGCACCCAAGTGAGGAACTTCCTTGGTATTCTCTCCATTTCTTCAACTTTTGAATGCCATATTATTTATTCTATTTGTAGTCTATTTAATGGGTTTGATTTATCACAGTCTCAATATGATAAATTTGCATTTGTGGGTCTGGGCACAGTCTCCCTCTCTCACTCCCACCCACACCACTACAATTTATTGAATGGTGGTGTTCTTTTAAAAAAGTAAGAAAATTTACAAGAAGAAATCATATTAACACAGTGCTGGCTATGCTTTACATGTAAGGTTTGTATTAATCACATTGATTGTTACTTTGACAGCTAAATAGATAGACCATGGCAAGGAATCCCGCCCTTCCTTGCAAGGCCACCATCCCCAAGCCTGGCACTCTGAACAGCAGTGCCTGGAAACTGACTTTGGTCCAGACACATCTTTACCTGCCCCCAAACCAACAATATCTCCCAAATACTGGCACCAAACACAAAGAATGGAGACCTAAAAACTTGGAGCAAAACTCTAATAGTGAAAACATCTTAACCAAGACAATATAGCTCAGTTGGTGAGAGCATAGTGCTGATAATGCCAAGGTTGCAGGTTCAATCCCCATAAGGCACAGCAGCATATTCCTGCATTGCAGGGGGTTGGACTAGATGATCCTAAGCGTCCCTTATAACTCTATGATTCTATGTCTGATTTAGGCTACAATCCTATCCACACATTGATTTCAATGGAGCTTACACTGTCAGATTTAATTGAAGTTGTTCAAAGGTACCGATGAAAAATAATTCTTTAAAGGTTACCACACAGAGATCAGGAGCTAAATCTCCATACAACACAACTTGATAGGGGGGAAATCCACAATAATCTAGTTCCTTTCTTTTTATTCTCCTCTTTTGAGAAAGGTTATTCCAAACATCAAGCTCCACTGAGCTTTGTAGGCTCATCCTGCTAACTTATCCCTGTTAGAACAACCTAATTAGACGAAAGCTTATTTTGGGATTGTTTGTAATCAACTAGGGAAGGAGAATAAAAGCAGCCATATTATCTGAAATTTTAAGGTGTATGTTTCCCTATTAATGCTAATTACATTTATAAAATGGAAATTGTTTCCCTTTCCTAGTTTTGCTATATACAAATGTGAATATGCCAGTTGCAATGCAAGGGCACACATAAACAGAAGCAAATAAACTACAACAATTGGTTGTAAACATAATTTGTTGCATTCATCCAAGGGTGGAGAACCTGTGGCTCTCTAGGCGTTGCTGGTCTACATTTTCCACCATCCCTGACTATTGACCATGCTGGCTGGAGTTGATGAGAGTTGCATCCAACAGCATCTGGGAAGACCATAGGTCTGCCACCACTGCATTAACCAATACTGGGAATACTGGAGTATTGAGGTACAGTAAAACATTAGGGATAGTTGACACAAAACCTTGGTGATTTTTGCGACTGTATAAGATGCAATTTCCAAGATCTCAGACCCTGAGGCACAGCACATGGTGGCATGTTGCCTAGCACACCAATTGCTGGGGATAAATTGCAACAAAACATAGAGTCAAGGCAGGTGACAAAGAAATATCTGTACAGTATTTAATACAAAATCTTAAAAGAAGAAGAAGAGTAGTTTGGATTTGATATCCCGCTTTATCACTACCCGAAGGAGTCTCAAAGCGGCTAACATTCTCCTTTCCCTTCCTCCCACACAACAAACACCCTGTGAGGTGGGTGGGGCTGAGAGACTTGCCCAAGGTCACCCAGCAGCTGCATGTGGAGGAGCGGAGACGCGAACCCGGTTCTCCAGATTACGAGTCTACCACTCTTAACCACTACACCACACTGGTGTAGAGTTATGCATGCAACCACTTTTCAGGCACCACCAGAAGTGCCAAGTTTCCCCTAAGATTCAGGGGGCTTGGCTTGCATCACCCGCACGGCATCTCATTGTCTGGGGGAGGCCGAGCCCTCTGGAGGAGCCGGCCACTGAACCTGCAATGCATGATGCACGCTGGGCCCCTTAACAGTGAGGGGGCCCAGCCCCCTTCCAACAAATATTGAGGGGGCTGACATGTCTTCAGCCCCCTTGCCTGAACCAGCAGCTTAATTGAATAGTTCACTTGCATGACCGACCTTAAATGTGGAAATGGACTCGTGTCAGATGTAGGATAAGGCTGTTACCAGTTACCCTAAGTAGTGGAAGGTATACACCGAATATACACAGAGTGACTAACATCTAGTTCAATTGTATTAGAGTGCAGGTTTGATGCTGGGCGCCACAGAACAAGGCACATTAGCAGTTTCAGGACCATGGATAGCTACACATGAGCATCTTGCTCCAAGAAAGATTGAGGCCAAACTGATCCATTTAAAGCCTCTGTCTCTAAACTACCTCTCCCAGGCTCTTCCCTCTTGTGACCCTTAAAGGACCAACCCTCTGACCTAAAGATAAGCACTTCTCCTCCATTCCATTTTGGGCAGCGATGGAGGTGGGGATGTCATTCAGCTGGACTTTCCAAAATGAGAAAGTTCCTGCTGCTTTGCAACTACAGTGGTACCTCGGGTTACAGACGCTTCAGGTTACAGACTCTGCTAACCCAGTAATAGTACCTCAGGTTAAGAACTTTGCTTCAGGATGAGAACAGAAATCGTGTGGTGGTTGCGCAGCGGGAGGCCCCATTAGCTAAAGTGGTGCTTCAGGTTAAGAACAGTTTCAGGTTAAGAACGGACCCCCAGAACGAATTAAGTTCTTAACCCGAGGTACCACTGTATAGGAAACTCTCTCTGTGTCATTAGAAGAAACTTCCCTAGTGGCTAATTGTTTTACATACATTTCACCAACAACTTGGCAACTTGAGTCTAACAAAGAAGTAATAAGGCTCTGTATAATAAAATAAGTGTTAACAGAGTTGCTTTCATTTATGGTTACTATGGAAGGAACACATAATTGGCTCATGGGGAACAAAAAGAGCATATTTCTTGCAAAGATCTCTGAAAAGGAATTGTCTCCGTTTCTTGTCTAAGCCATATCCCTGTACCTTTTTTTCATTAGAATGAACTCCAATTTGCATTAGCCTTTCCTATGAAAACCCCTTTTGTTTTCTAGAAAGAGCCTTTGTTATAAAGGCAAGAAGAACATAAAGACAACTTAATTCCACAATCCTATGATGTATGTTGATACAATTTCTACTGCACGAACAAAGGCAATGATTTTTTTAAATTACAATCTCCCTAATAGGACATCTCCAATTATATGGTGAAGAACCCAACTCAGTGGTAGAGGAACTAATTTGCATGCAGAAGGTCTCAGGTTGAATTTCTGGTTACTCCAGGTACGGCTAGTAAAAATGTCCTGCTGAAATGCTGGAGAGCTGCTACCAGTTCAGTGTCGACAAAACTGAGATAGATCAGGCCCAAGGGCCATGTTAATTTCTGGGCAACTTGCCAGTGGTGGAGTTGGGCAGGTGAAAAAAAAGTGGGCAGAGCAACAGATGTAAATGTGCAGTAACTACTTTGCACAGTAGGCTAGGTGTGCACTCACACACCCCATGAAGGCAAGCAACAGGCATTATCAGAGTTCCTCCCTCTGAATTCCTCCCTCTTCCCTCTCTAGCAACAACACTTGCTTCTACAGCATCTGTCTGTGGACAATTGTCTCTGCTTTTTGTTCTAGCAACCTTAACGAACACCACGTTTTGGGAGAACGGGGGTCAGGTGTGCTGCGCAATGATGTTATCAGTTAGCTGCTCTATCTCCCCTCCTCCTTCTCCTAACACAGCATAACTCGGCTGATCGCCTGTCTCTGAGCTGCTATCTTCCTCAAAGCCCTGCTGTAATTTGAGATTGCCTTCCTCCTCACTGTAAGCTACAGGAGAAGGACAGGGAGGCCTCCACCATTCCTCTTCTTCTTCAGTACAATCCCTGACATTATTATTATTATTCTGCGCATCTGACTGGGTTACCCCATCCACTCTAGTCAGCTTACAGCATATATAAAAACATAATAAAACATTTCACCTTAAAACCTTCCCGATACAGGGCTGCCTTCAGGTATATTCTAAAGGTTGTAGAGTTACTTATCTCCTTGAGATGAGTGGGGTATTCCATGGGGCGGGTGCCACTACCGAGAAGGCCCTCTGTTGGTTCCCTGTAACCTCACTTCTTGCAGTGAGGGAACCACCAGAAGGCCCTTGGAGCTGGACCTCAGTGTCCAGGCTGAACGAGGGGGGTGGAGACGCTCCTTCAGGTTTACTGGTCAAAGCTCATCACAGCCTTCAATTCAGATGCCATCATTCACAGTGATAAAACAACAACCTCTAAGTAGTTATTTATCTTAAAGATGGTGCTTCAACTTTGACAAAGTTCTCTTTCAGGTATCGGATTGCTAGGCATTCTGCATTTCTTCTCAGTAGGATTTATTACTTGACTCTGTAATCTTTAAATTATCCTGTTGAACACTTGCATAAATAAAGACAGCGCTGCAAATGTATCATTTCTTTTGGTGAAATCTACTACATAAATTATCCCAAATGGCTATGTCATATATAAACTTAAAATGAATAATTTAATTGCAGATCTGTCGTGATGAGGACTGATATACCTTCCTACCTACAAATAGGCTAAATTAAAAGCTGTGGTACCATAACGTTCAGTTGCATATGCTAGTGGTGTCTTGCCAGGTTATATCAAAACCTAAAGCAGGGATGGGGAACCAGTGAGCCATCCAGATGGTGAACTCCAACTTCCATCAGTCCCATCCAGAATGGCCAAAGGCCAAGAATGATTGTAGTCCAACAACATCTAGAGGGCTGCAGGTCCCCCATCCCTGATCTAGAGAAGTAATGTATTCATCTCAAAGCAGATGTAGATTTAGCATAACATCTAGTACAGGCATCCCCAAACTTCGGCCCTCCAGATGTTTTGGACTACAATTCCCATCTTCCCCAACCACTGATCCTGTTAGCTAGGGATCATGGGAGTTGTAGGCCAAAACATCTGGAGGGTCGCAGTTTGGGGATGCCTGATCTAGTACTTTCAACAGCCTCATACCATTTTGAATTGACTAGTAGGCTGCTGAATGATTTGCAGTAGATCAGCAATTGGCTCCCAGTTGCTTAGCACTAGCAATAAAACCCTCTTTTTTCCTTCTAATCAGGTGTCGGTTTGCACTTGTATTGTGTGGTGGGTCATTCAAGCACTAGGTAATTTGCTCCACCCCTTGAATTATTTTTGCATCCAGTTCCACTCACTATTTTGTACCCCTCTTCAGACAGTAGCCCTTAGGGTTTTAGTAAAACAACAAAGTAGACCACACAAACCTGATGTCTGCCCATACCTTTATAAGGTAGGGCATGGCATCTAGCTTTGTCTTAAAAAAAACCAACAAAGGAAAAGCAATGACTAGAGCAATAGCAATAAAATGTAAACATTCAAGTAGTCTCATATATTTTGAATACAACCTGGCACATGGATATATCACAATATCTAACATTTTGAGGGATAGGCTTGTCTGACAGCATTCTTGTCCATGTCTTTTTGATGGGCAGATGGAAGCATAGTTTGTTGACTGTATTAAAATTAAGACAGCTGCTTTATTGTTTTCTTAATAGCATGCAACTCTGGGATCAATAAAATTAAGGAAGGGGAGGCTAAAAATCAAATCAACCAGGAACATGATTTAGCCCCAAATAAAGTGGTTATTTTTTTCCTTTCTGTTTTAAGGAGAGGAAGGTAATATTAATTAATATTCTAGGTCTTGCCAAGTCAGTCTTGTGGCTGCTTAGATCTTGACACTTCTTCTGTCATTTCTTGGTTAGTCTCAACTTCTTTTCGTAGCCTAGGGTTAAACTTCCATATTCGTGCAAAATAGATTATGAAGGTGATGAAGCTGTAAATTGTTTCCTTAGACCTTGCAGTTTCTGAGCTGAAAAACATAAAATAAAATTGAATGTATCCTGATATAAGCATGGTATGTAACAACTCTGCATTGTATAGATGATGCACAGAGCAGCAAAAGAAGATGAGTTTACACAAGATGAAAGCAAAGCTGGCAAATGAAACAAGGGGAAAGGACTTTGAAATAATTTTTAAAAGACAGACAATGTATGACAAAGAAATGTAAAGGTGGAATAGTGGGGATGGAAGCAAAGAAGAAATTACCAATAACAGATAAAACAACAAGAAGAGGAATTCTGTTTGTTATGTTTAGAAAGGACTAGCCTGGCAGTTTTATTCCTCAGCATTCCACACTAGTCTTGGAAGGCAGAAAAAGGTGGTTGATTTCTTTCCCATTCCTGGACAATTTTAAGTAGAGCTTAGATTTCCCTTTACTGAACTTATTTATTAAAAGGATTTATTAATCCTTTCAAGTCATTTTTTAGATTCAGGGCAGCATGAAATCTCATTCATTTGTGACTACAAATAATGGCTGATATGAGACCAGAAAACTGAATAGTATGAACTAGTCATACAAAGCAATTTTTTAATCATAAATGTTTGCAGGTGTTGTAACTCAGATTTATATTTTTGCATGGAGTATCCGAACTGATATATGCTTTGTCTGTATTATATAGTGTGTGTTCACTATAGTTCAGAGATCACTGCAGAAGACAGTTGGTTGAAATGCATTTGATTAATTATATTGTTTTATTTGATCCCCCCTCCATTAATATTTATTGGTTATGTCACAACTGAGTTGTTGAGTTGGCATCCATCTATCTCGGGAGACAATGGAGGACTGCACCTTTTGGGGAGAGGGCAAGCTGTTGGAAGGTTGCAGTGCCTGCTATGGCTATAGAGGCTGATGCAGGAGAGACATGTTTTGTTGCAGCTAGGGCAGATGAAGGCATCCAGTTGTGTTGCTGTAGATACACCATGGTGTTTCTCCTCTGGTCACTGCTATGGATACATGACTTGACTGCCTATCTCCAGGCACTGCGGTCGTCTGTAAGGGATTCCCACATGGCAGGGTTGATGTTGCCAGACTTCATGTCATGCTTGCAGAGATCATTGTAGAGTTGGTCCGCCAGTTGGCCTGGTGCACCATGTCACATTTAATTTATTTGTATTTATGATATAAAATTGCTGTATATAACTGGTTTATACTATTTTGTGGCTTTGTGATGTTCAGATCTCAATTTGCATGCTGGTTTTCTACCTGTTGAATTGGGACACAATTTCCTCTTTGTTGGGTTTGATGTGAAACCAGCACCAAAACATCTCTTCTCTTCCTCAATGAAGCAAAATGCACGAGGAGGTGTCAGTAGGATTTTTCCTGTGTGGGAGCAATGTGATAGAGTTGGAGTGGGGAAACTCATTTTGTCGGGGAGACATTAGGCGATGTGAGGCAGTCACCCATCTGTCATAGCATGTAGTTCTGCTTGCTGGTGTAAGTGCAAGTAATAATCTATGTGCAATGTCTCTTCAAGACCAGCAACCAGCTTTCAAAAGGCACTTTAAAGTGTTTCTGAAAGTTCAGTGGGGGAAGCTGCAGTCCAGGGATTGTTGCCTAATTGTTTAAAAGGGTTTCTGGCTTTCAGAATCTTGCAATCACGTCAGCCTCTGGGTGTTCAGAGCAAAAGTAGAATAATAAGACCCTCATTCTCCCAAGTCTATAAGTAATCACAAATCACACAGGGTGTTCTGAGAATGATGGAGTGTGGCTGGCAGTGGCGGAGCTTCATGTTCCGGCACTGGGGCTGGGGGTGGGGCTGGCGCCCATTCTGGGGGCGGGGCGCGCCTCCTAGAGGGGCGTGATGTGCCTCCCAGGGGCACGTCGCGCCTCCCGGAGGGACATGGGGCACATTCCGGGGGCGGGGCGTGCCTCCTAGAGGGGCGTGACATGCGTTCTGGGGAGGGGCACACATTTTGGGGGCGGGGCGGGTGCCCGTAATGGCGCCCCTTGGAGCCCGCCGCTCGGGGTGGCCCGCCCCCACCGCCCCTATCTTCCTACGCCCCTGGTGGCTGGAGACTGTAATGGGCTGGATGAGGGCCAACAAAATGAAACTTAATCCAGACAAGATGGGTGTAACCTCCATATTAGATTACCGTAATGTGCTCAACTTGGGGCTGCCATTAAAAGCAGGGGCCCAAGGTGGCACACGTGGTTCTTCCTCCTCTCGTGTTATCCTCACAAGAACCCTGTAATGTAGGTTAGGCTGAAAGTCCACCCAGTGAGCTTCATGACTGAGTACAGGAGTATCGAGACAACACAGGGTGTTTAAATTTTGTGCCCCTAACAATTTTGCACTCAGGGCAACTGCCTTTGTGCCTCCCTGCCTCTCACGCTACACCACTGCTGCCCAGATGTTACGACCCCACTCTTGGCCTTGTTGATGTGGTCCTAAGGAAAGCAGAGCAATACATTTGGCACCAGCTTGGCTTCAGGAGTTGCTGGAAAGAAGCGTACAAGACGCTATCCAACCACCTTAGGAATTCTGCACAGTATTTGTGTAGGGTTTACTTCTTAGCCCTTTCGTCTCCTGAAGATGTCATGCAAGGAAGCGAGTAATGGTTATCGTCTAATTTTTATCAGAGGGAATCTTTCATCTAGAGTCCTCGGAAGGTTTGATCTGAAGTCTCTTGCCATACAAGGTCTTCAGCAAGGCTTAAGGTTTTAATTTAATTGGATGTGTGGGGAAAGGGTTGATAATAACTCTTGTATTTATATTCTTAGGTAAGCTGGTTCTTTGTTCATACTAGTGCATTTTGCAGATTTTTCCTTTGATGAATTAGAGCACTTGCTTTCATTTTCCAGAATTGGATGTAGAAGTAATATCTAGATATTATTTTATTTTGGAGCAGGACGGGAGCCTTATGATAAGAGTCCAATGCGAGACACGGTAGTTCTCAAGAACAGTATCAAGAGTATGGCAAGGAGCCATATTGTTAGTTTGTGGCACTCATCTTAGATGGCATGTAACTGCGTATAGGGAATACTGCAGACCTTGGAACTACAATAAACCCCATAGGCTTGCACTTTTTATGAACTTGAGATCCATCACTATGTCCTTTACTATCAGCTCAAGATGCCATTTCTCCTCAAGCACTACAGGAACACAGCTTTGCCACATTGCAGAAATGTCTCTGCCTTGGCAAATGTGTCTCTGTTTATATTGTTCTCCCTCAAATGCTCAATATACAATTTTTAAAATCCAATCATTCCATTAAGTTCAGCTACATTCCATTCTTACAGGCAAGTCCTTTGAGGGGTGTTATTGGTGAATGTGCACACACAGAAACTTTACAAAATTTTATTTTGCCAAGAAGAAGCAGATTTTATTGGTCCATGTCTATGCAACCCAGGAACACTTAAAAGTTTTATTATTATTATTTAAAACAGACTGTCTAGCAAACCTACAGGTATATTTCACAAAGATATATCCAAAACACAAGGAAAGGATAGTAGAGCATAGAATCTTATACTTGGAAGTGACCCCAAGGGTCATCTAGTCCAACCCCCTGCGATGCCGGAATCTCAGCTAAAGCATCTAGTCCAACCCCCTGCGATGCCGGAATCTCAGCTAAAGCATCCATGACAGATGACCATCCAAAGTCTGCTTAAAAACCTCCAAGGAAGGAGAGTCCACCACCTCTCGTGGGAGTCTGTTCCACTGCCGAACAGCTCTTACTGTCAGAAAGTTTTTCCAAATGTTTAGTCAGAATCTCCTTTCTTGCAACTTGATATTCCCAGAGGACTACATACAGTGAATTGGAAGCACAGATTACCCTTTGAGCTCAAAGCTGTTTCCAACGGTCTGGGTGGGTTTTTGCAAGTAGAGGATCAGAGTGAGAAGGGATAATAAATGCATTCCTTTAAAAATGTATCTATCGTCTTTTTAACCCAATCTTCCTCCAAAGACCTGAGAGTGGGCTACATAACCACACAACTCCTCTATTTTATAACAATCATGTGAGGTGCATTAAGGTTAGAGCAGGCATAGGCAAACTCCGGCCCTCCAGATGTTTGGGACTACAATTCCCATCATCCCTGACCACTGGTCCTGTTAGCTAGGGATGATGGGAGTTGTTGTCCCAAACATCTGGAGGACCGGAGTTTGCCTATGGGTTTGCCTGGGTTAGAGGTAGCAAGTGACCCAATGTCATCCACTGAGAGCTTCATTGCTGAATTGGGATTTGAATTGTGGACAGTAGCCCTACTCAGATCCATTGAAGTTAATGGTCACAACTACCATATTCATTTCAATGGGTCTCCTGTGAATACGACTTAGCTCAGGCATCCCCAAACTGCGGCCCTCCAGATGTTTTGGCCTACAACTCCCATGATCCCTAGCTAAGAGGACCAGTGGTCGGGGAAGATGGGCATTGTAGTCCAAAACATCTGGAGGGCCGAAGTTTGGGGATGCCTGACTTAGCTGAATACAGTTCTGAGTCTCCCTGGCTCTCACCATTGGCCTCTGGGAGCCAGATGTCCTTTGGATGCATATCTGGTGGATTATAACACAACATGAAGATGAGTGTGTTAGAATAAGTACAGCACAAGCCCATACTCATACAGAAACCTAGAATTAGATTAACCTGAGATGGATAATGTATTAGATGTGCTTAACATGCAGCTGCACAAACAGGGATCTCACTGTGGCCTTTTTAAAAAGGAATTTGTTAGTATGACTCTGATAAGAATACAGTGTGGTATTTAGTGTTCCAAAAATATTTTGATTGTGTGACTGTTTCTTAAATTTATGAGAGGTATTTATCACACAGAGAACACTCAGAGATACTCAACCATCTCTCTTTAGCTTGAGTAAAGTTGCCTAGATAGAACACTTCTAGAATCACCTCTGGCCTTTCCCTTCCCTTTTTCTTCCTTTTTGCCTCATTACACAAAAATAGGGGTATATAGAAAAGATCTTCCACAGCACAAGAGATCAAAAAACAAACAGTTCTGTAAAATCATTCAACAATTCTTGGCAAGAATTCCTAAAGGTAGGCATACTATACTAGCAGAGTACTATGAGGCAGAGGTCATCGTAAGGGAGTCACAGCCAATTTCCAACTCTGTCTGCCCCCCCCCCAAAAAAAACCCACATTGATACACACTCAAACGTATTGTTATGTTACAGATCTGGAGGTTCAGTAATGTGGAATACCTGGGAAGAAAATGGTGAAAGTTGTGAGGTTGAGATGCTCTGAACAAAAGGTTGGCACTACCTGAAGATCCAACAGAGTTCCAAAGAACATAAAACATCTGTCGGAGATGAACAGCGGGAACAATATCTGAACAGAGCCACGAGGGGGAAGGCAAATTCCTTTTTCAGGTGCTTTTTTTAGTTCTATGAAAAACAAGGACCAAAAGCCACATGAATCAAAGCTTCATAAGCAAACCCCGAAGAGATGGCATGCCTCAATATTAGCTAGGAAGTTAGGAATGAGAATTTTGTATTTCCCCACCATATTTCAAAAGAATAGCTGCTATTATTATTATTATTCAGTTATTATTAATTGCATGTCCATGGTGTTTCATGAAGAACAAAAGGGCAGTTTCTGAGAAGCATATGTAAACCTCTTAGTGATTAAGCGGTATATATAAATCAATTAAATAAAAGTTCAATACGGGGAGACTGTGGAGCGAGAGTTCAGTTATACATGCTTTGGCTTAGTCACAGTAGTAGGGCATGTTAATTTATCCACCTTTTCCCTCTTCACCCAGTGCAGTGATGGAGAGTAATAAATATTTTGGAGAAACATCCTCTACAGCCTCATTTTATTCTCACAGCAAAGTCTCAGGAGGTCAGGGTTGACTGACTCTAGCAATGGTCCCCAAGCACTTACTCTGCCTGTTGCCATAGAAACATCCCAGAGGAAGGAGTAACCTGTAGTCTGTGGTGCTCTGGCACCAGCGCTGGAGATGGTGGGAGTGGGGTGGGGCATTGCAGCTATAAGCTCAGCAGGGGCCACGTGGCATGAGTCACCAGTAGGACTTCATTTGGTCCTGTCACAGATTCTGGCAGAACTTGTCACTCAAACATAGAGCAAGCTCTCCAGCTGCCGATGATTACCTGCTTATGGGCTCATCTCAAGACCACCAACCCTGGCCAGAAAGTCATAGGTTTGAAATAAATAGGAAGTCTAATGTGATAAGCATGTGCATCATTTTTGGAGGGAACATTGCATGTAGCTATTTTGGCAAAGTGACCCACTTTCCATCCTCTTGTAGTGAGTAATCAATGCTAACTGTGATCCTAAGGGGGGGGGAGTTATCTGCCACACATAGAGGGTTGGACCTGGGAATACAGCACAATCTAAACCACGTTTACTCAGAAGTAAGCCCTACAGAATTCAATAGGGCTTACTCCCAGGTAAGTGGGGCTAGGAGTGCATCCTTAGGCTTCATTCAGACCATGCTTTATTCCATGTGCACATTTCCTTACCCAATATTTTCCACATTTTACATATTTCTCACATGACATAAAAACCACTTGTGGAAAAACTAGCAGAATCTAGTGAAAGTTCTGGTGCTCGGTTTTGTAATTTTCTTCCAGATTTATTTATTTTTTGGCAAGCATGTTAACCTGCCCCCTCAAAAAAAACCCCACATGTGTTCATCATTGTACCGTAATGATGAAATTTTGAACAGTATTTCGGCATACAATTCTTTCCTGCCTTTGGAAATTGATCAGAAAGCCACATTTCCATAACGCAACAGGTAACGCAGTAGAAAAGGAATGTTTTATCCAAGTGCTAGCATTATACTGTACTGTAATTAGGAACACTCATGCACAAATCCCCACATCTCAATGCACCCTTAGTCATGTTTAGAAGAGAGCAGTTGAAATCAACTTGACTTAAGTTAGTCTGAAAGCACATAAGACCTTCACCTTGATGAAGCTAAGCAGATCTGGATCTGGTCAGTTGCCTGGAACATTAGCTTCCTGAGAACTATATGAATGGCACCTTGAGTTCTGTGATGGAAGAGAGGCAGAATGTAAACATAAGAAATTAAATTAAATGGGTTCCATGAGATAAAATCACACCTTTGGCTTAATCATGACCTCTCAGTGGACCATACTGTAGCACATGGTGGCTTTTAATCACTGTAACCAAATGACACTTGTAGTATTGACTATGCCCACCCTATGTGGCATAGGGTCCTTTTGAGAAATGCAAATTTGGTAATACACAATTGTTTTTAAAGGAGTCAATATGGGCTCTCTGTCTGTGTGTGCACGTACAATATATATGTGTATGTATGTGGCGCTGTGGGTTAAACCACAGAGCCTAGGGCTTGCCGATCAGAAGGTTGGTGGTTCAAATCCCTGTGACGGGGTGAGCTCCCGTTGCTCGGTCCCAGCTCCTGCCAACCTAGCAGTTCAAAAGCACATCAAAGTGCAAGTGGATAAATAGGTACCGCTACAGCGGGAAGGTAAGTGGCATTTCCGTGTGCTGCTCTGGTTCTCCAGAAGCGGCTTTGTCATGCTGGCCACATGACCTGGAAGCTGTACGCCGGCTCCCTCAGCCAATAATGCGAGATGAACGCTGCAACCCCAGAGTTTGGTGGTCACGACTGGACCTAATGGTCAGGGGTCCCTTTACCTTTTTATGTATGTATGTATGTATGTATGTATGTATGTATGTATGTGTATAAACTGTATGTGCATATCTGTGTGTATACCTGTATACCTGTATACGTATACATATATTCAAATGTAGGTCACCAACTCTGAAGTATCTCTTGCTGTATAACCTCCCACTGCCTTGGTCTGGCATATGTCTTCAGTAATAGGTAGTCTTTGACTGCGGCAAGCTTTTGTGTCCTTTCAGTGTGCTCCTCCTTTGAAGTCAAAGAGTTCATTTTGTTTGAAGCATTTGACTCTGGGCACTGTGCAACTCAATTTCACAGTTTAGTTATTACACGTTCCTGCCAATCATATTAAGATTGCATATTACAGAGTTACGGTTTCAAAAGGTTAGGCACATGCTCTTTAATACTTGGTGCAATTCTGCTGTCACACTTTCTCCTTTGATTCCCCCGCCCTACATCTAAGCTAAAGAAACAGCTTGCCTCCTTTTCTTGAGAAGGCTTCCTTCGTATAAGCAGGAGAAAGAAACCACAAGGGGAGCCTGGTTGTTGAAACAATCAACTTAAACTACTGTAGATGTGTTATGCACAAATCCATCAGTGCAGTGTTATATGTCAGATGAGTAAAAGAAGCCAACATCATTTGTATAAACTAAAAATTATCAGGGTTGCCTTCTTGGAAGGATTCTAGAAAGTTTAAGGATTGTATCATGTATCATGTAATTGTATCATGTAATTGTAAGTTAAGAGCACTGAGAAGTCTGCCCAGGAAAAGTCTTCAAGTCCAGATAGTGAGGTCTGGATGGGCACAAGTGTGATCAAAAGGGAATAGCAACCAATCATGGGTTCCTAGGCCTATCTGTTTGGTATTTAAATTTGCAGAGAGGTTTGTCACACTCAGGGATTCATCCCTGGGGTGAAACAAATTTGGAAAAGGGCTGCTTCATTACACAGTTGAATATGCTAGCATGGGAGCCACAGGCTAAGATCTGTTATAGGAGCTCATAGCAATACTATGGAGGGACTGAGGGAATATCGTTGCCAGGGGAATTCTTTTCCAGGGTTTCCTGGTCTTTTTGCAACTGTCAATTTCCTCTTCTTTTAGTTCAGAGACACAAGCGAGATGTTTGGGAACCATGGATAATCAGTGTGTGTTGGGGGGGGGGGAGAGAGATATCATGCTCATAATCTCTACTCCACAGTGGGTGGCGTTGTGGTCTAAACCACTGAGCCTCTTGGGCTTTCCGATCAGAAGGTTGGCGGTTTGAATCTTTGTGATGGTGGTGAGCTCCCATTGCTCTGTCCCAGCTTTTGCCAGCCTAGCAGTTCAAAAGCACACCAGTTGTTGTTGTTGTTGTTTAGTCGTTTAGTCGTGTCCGACTCTTCGTGACTCCATGGACCATAGCACGCCAGGCACTCCTGTCTTGCACTGCCTCCCGCAGTTTGGTCAAACTCATGTTCGTAGCTTCGAGAACACTGTCCAACCATCTCGTCCTCTGTCGTCCCCTTCTCCTAGTGCCCTCAATCTTTCCCAACATCAGGGTCTTTTCCAGGGAGTCTTCTCTTCTCATGAGGTGGCCAAAGTATTGGAGCCTCAGCTTCAGGATCTGTCCTTCCAGTGAGCACTCAGGGCTGATCTCCTTCAGAATGGATAGGTTTGATCTTCTTGCAGTCCATGGGACTCTCAAGAGTCTCCCCCAGCACCATAATTCAAAAGCACCTGTCACGGTGGTCGGAATAGGCTACTTCAGAGTAACGACTCTACACAGCTCTGCATTTTATCTTTTATTGGTGCTGAGTATTTACAGTGCTGATGGCAGTGCTATTTACAAAGACACATCTGTTCAGCTTGAATCAGAACCTCCAAGTGGCTTTTGGCGCGTCTTGCGCCAGCATAACAACTTGGGGAGACCCATCCTCTTCCCCCGATGCTTTCTGCGAAGTTCCGGAGTTGGGGGGACTGGTCTGCCCCCCTTCCTTCCCCCTTCCTGTCCCACCTGGGACGATGGCTCTTCTACCCTGCCAGAGCCTTGGACACCACTTCCTGTTTCCCCACTTGAGCTGGAGCTTTCCCTCTTTTCAGCCTCGCTCGGGGCTGGGCTGGAACTCAGGAGGGGAGGGGCTTCGTGATATCCCTTGCCCCTCACATCCACCCCCCTCCCAGGCCCCCCTTCTCCCCTCCCGAGAGGCTGCACGTGTGTCGGTGGTGACTGAAAGCCTAAAAACTCCGTGCTGTCCGAGCCGGTTGGTGTAAACACCTCCCCCCAGTCCCGTTGGCCCCCTCCTTCCTCCTGGGAAGAGGGAAAGCCCAAAAAGTCTGTGGCCTCCGAGCTGGTGGGGGTGAAAATCTGCTGCCAGTCCACCTCTTCTCCTGACTGAATGGACCTCGGAGATGCCCATATCTCCTCCTCCGTGTCCTCAAACTCTGCTTCCCATCTCCATGGTGAACTGCTTTCCCCTTCCTGTGCTTCCTCCTCCTCCCACTCCCGTTCCATGTGCCAGGGCTTGGGCCTGTGTGGGAAGAGGGCGTGGAATTCTTCCACTAAGAATTCCTCCTGTATCTGGGTGGCTGGGACCCACTCATTGTGGGATGGCGGGGCGTCCTCCCATGCCATGAGGTACTCCAGGCCCCCCACCCCCCTTCGTGAATCAAGGATGGCCGTTGCTTCATTGAGTGGCTCCCTGCCTCCACTCTCCCCCCCTCCCTCGGGGGGCTGTGCGCTGCCTCGGAACCTGCTACTTTCCCTGTACGGAGACAGCAGCGATCTATGAAACACTGGGTGCACCCTCATGTCCTCTGGCAGTGCCAGCCTGAATGCCACCGGGTTTACTTGCTGCGTGACCGTGAAGGGGCCCAACCTTCTGGGTGCCAGCTTCTTGCACCTCCCTCTGGTGGGAAGGCCCTCCGAGGACAACCAAACCTTGTCCCCCACCCTGATGACCTCCCCCGGTCGCCTGTGGCGATCTGCCCCCTTCTTGTACGCTTCCTTGGCCCTCTCCAAGTGTTCTCTGAGCTGCTGGTGCACCGTCTCCAGTTCCTCTGCCCAATCCTCTGCCTGTGGGCCCTCCTCCTCCTCCTCCCCCTCCCTCTCCGGGAAGGATCTGAGGTCACGCCCGTAGTTGGCCTTAAAGGGCGACACCCCTGTGGAGACGTGCACCGCATTGTTGTAGGCAAATTCTGCCAGTGGCAGGCGATCCACCCAGTCCGTTTGCCTCTGGCTGACGTAGCATCTCAGGTACTGCTGCAGAATGGCGTTGACCCTCTCCCCCTGTCCATTGGTCTGCGGGTGCCGAGCCGTCGACAAGCTGACCTCCACCTGCAGGAGGTTCATGAGCCGCCGCCAGAACCTGGAAACAAATTGGCGGCCTCTATCCGAAATAACTCTTAAAGGTAGGCCATGCAGTCTGAATACGTGGTCAACAAACAGTTTGGCTGTCTCTTCTGCAGAGACCGCCCTGGCGCACGGTATAAAGTGGCACATTTTGGACATGAGGTCCACCACCACCAACACTGCTGTCTTGCCCCTGGACGACGGCAGGTCTGTGATGAAGTCCATGGACACTACTTCCCACGGCCTGTGCGGTGTGGCTAATGGCTCCAGCAACCCTGCTGGTGGTGCCCTGACCACTTTTGCTCGCTGGCAGGTGTCACAGCCCCTAACATAGTCCCGAACATCCTCCCGCACCCCTGGCCACCAGAAGTGTCTCATGACTAAGTGAGTGGTTTTGTCCCTTCCAAAATGACCCGCCGTTGGGTTGTCGTGCATCTGCTTAAGGACCTTACCTCTGAGCTGGTTGGTGGGCAGGTACAGGGCTCCCCTGTAAAAAAGCAACCCCCTCCTTTCCTCAAAGTCTTTGGCGTGCTCCCTCCCCCCTCGCAGCTCTCTGAAGATGCGGGTGGCGAACTCATTTGCTGCCGTCAGTGCTGTGAGTTCTGCCTCGCTCACCACTGCTGCTCCGCAGGACCATGCTGATGGGGGGGAAATGTGCCGGGGTGCTGGTGGCAACTCCTCCTCCATGTACTCTGGCTTGCGGGAGAGGGCATCCGCCCTGACATTCTGCTCCCCCGGTATGTAGTGGATGGAGAAGTTGAAGTGCGAGAAGAACTCTGCCCACCGTATCTGCCGCTGGTTGAGCACCCGGGCTGTTCTCCAGAACTCCAGGTTCTTGTGGTCCGTGCACACCTGAATGGGGTGCTTGGCGCCCACCAGGAAATGTCTCCAGTGTTTAAACGCAGCATGGATCGCGAGAAGTTCCTTATCAAACACCGTGTAGTTGCGTTCTGGCTGTGTCAGCTTTCTGGAGAAAAAGGCACAGGGTCTCCACTCTCTGTTGGCATCCAGTTGCAGCAAAATGGCGCCCACAGCTTTGTCTGAAGCATCTGTCTCCACGCGTAGGGGCGCATCCTGCACCACGTGGAACAGGTTCTGGTCTGAAGCGAACACCCTCTTGAGGCTTTCGAACGCTGCTTGCGCCTCCTGTGTCCACCTGAACTTCTGCTTGCCTCTCAGGCAGTCAGTGATGGGAGCCGTAACCCGCGAGAAGTTCTTGATGAACTTCCTGTAGAAGTTGGCGAAGCCTAGTAGGCGTTGGGCATCTTTGCGCGTCCTGGGGCTGTGCCAGTCCAGGATGGCCTGCACCTTGTCCTTGTCCATCGCTAGCCCCTTGTCTGACAGTTTGTAGCCCAGGAAGTCCACCTCTTTGGTGTGAAACTTACACTTCTCCAGCTTCACATACAGGTGGTGCTCCTTCAGGCGCTGCAACACCTCCCTGACATCCTTTACATGCTGCACTGGGTCCTTGGAGTATATAAGGATGTCATCTAGGAAGACCAAGCAGTTCTTGAAGAGGAGGGACCCCAGGACGTGGTGCATGAAGGCCTGGAAGCATGCAGAGCCCCCTTGCAAACCGAAGGGCATCACCAAGTATTCAAAAGAGCCCAGTGGCGTGAACATCGTGGTCTTCCACTCATCGCCTTCCCGGATCCTGATCAAGTTGTACGCCCCCCTCAGGTCGAGCTTGGTGAAGATCTTGCCCCTGCGTGCCGCTGTCAGTAGATCGTCCACTCTGGGCATTGGGAAAGCCACCGGTTCCGTCATGTTGTTCAGCCGTCTAAAATCCACCACCAGACGGCGCTGTGGCGTGTCTTTCTTGTCCACCCAGAATACCGGGCTGCCCCCCGCTGCCTTGCTTTCTCTGATGAACCCCCTCTTGAGGTTCTTGTCTATAAACTCACGCAGATCTTCCAGCTCCTGATCTGACATGGAGTACAGCTTGGCTGGGGGTAGCGTGGCCCCCGGCACCAGGTTGATCTGGCAGTCAAATGACCTGTGCGGGGGTAGGTGGTCGGATTCTGCTTCACTGAAGACCTCCTGCAGGTCCCAGTACGGCTTGGGTATCGCCTCACCCCCCTTGACGTGCATGGTGGCCACCGTGGCTATTGGAGGCCCCTCCCCTGGTTGGTGCTGCATGCAATGTTCCAGACAATAGTCTGAGCCAAACGTGATGCATCTCTGGTGCCAACTGATGGAGGGGTCATGGCGCGCCAGCCAGCTCATGCCCAAGACGATGGGGGGGTCTGAGATGGTGGTGACGTTGAATGCCAGTGTCTCTGAGTGTCGTCCCACCGTCATTCTCATGGGGGGAGGGTCTGGTGGGTGATGGCCCCTCCCAGCAACTCCCTGCCGTCTATGGTGGAGACGTGCAGGGGGAAATCCAGCTGCAGGAGTTGGATCTGGTGCTGTTCTGCAAAGTTTCTCGAAAAGAAGTTGACCTGAGTCGATTAACGCGAGGACCGTCAGGGGATAGCCATTTGGGAGCGTTAGCGTCACTTCTAGAACCACCCCTGCTCTGGGGGGGTGGGGGGGCTGGCGCTGCTCCTCGCTGTGCGGGTGGGTGGGTTGGGGCTGTTGTGTGCCGACTGCGCCTGGCTGCTGCCCCTTGTCTCCTGCAGCCAGGCTGTCTCGTTTCCCTGCTGTGGTGCTACGTCAGTGGGGGAGGGCACAACCGTTCCCGCCTTTCCTTGCCACTCCCTGCGATGTGGGCAGTCCCTGACGCGATGCTGGGGGGAGTTGCAGAGAAAGCAATTCCCGCCTCTTCCCTCCTTGCGTCTTGGCGCCGCCGGGGTTTGAAAAGCCCGCACGCGCGCTCCTCCGATCTCCATCGGTTCTGGCTCTGAGCTTGGTCTGGGCGGGACTAGGGGTGGGCCCTGGGGCGGGGTTTGGTGATGTGGTCTGTCCTGGGAGCGTGGGAACCAAGGTTTTGCTGCGCGCGTCGTTTGTTTGTCATTCCATCTGGATTCCTGTCTCACCCCCACCGCTAGCGCCGCTTTGCTTAACTCATCCATAGTCCGCGGTTTAGGACCTCTCGCCAGCTCATCCTTAACGTCTGAGTGCAGCCCCAGGTAGAAGGCTGATTTCACTGGCTCACTGTGCAGATCCCACCCCAGTTTGTGCACTAGCATGGTGAATCTCGCCCAGTAGTCCCGAACTGTCGATTTTCCTTGTGTTAAGTTATGAAGCTCTTCTTTTGTGGCTTCCATTTCAGAGTCACTCGCATACATTATTTTTAAAGCTTCTAAGAATAGTTTTGCGTTCTTCATGCAATCATTTTTTTGCGCGATGAGCGGTCTGACCCATTCTCTGGCGGCCCCCGTCAAATGCTCTATGATAAAGGAGACTCTGTGCGCGTCATCCGGGAATTCTGCTGCATGCAGTTCCAGCGCATAATTTATTTCTGTCTCAAAGCCTAGGTACTCTCTCGGGTCGCCGCTAAACTTGGTGACTAGGGTCTGTCCCCTCCTCACTTGGACTAGCTGGGGCTGGGGCACCCCCCCACCTCTCGCAGCTTTTTCCTCATCCAGCTTTTTCTGTAACTCCACCACCATCACCCTTAGTTGCTTCTCAGTTTCATCTTTCACTCTCACCTGCTCTGCCAGCTTGTTCAGCTCCTCCCGCGTTCCTCGCGCTTCCTCCTGAGCGGCAAGTAATTGCTGGTGTGCCTGTGCTGTCAGGTTCTGTAATTTCTGTAATTCCTGTGCCGCGGCTTCGGCCTCCAGCCTCCACTGCTCAGCGTCTTGCGCGCTCATCGCGGCCGCTCCAAAGTAGCCCGAAAGACTTGGAGGTTGCTGTCACGGTGGTCGGAATAGGCTACTTCAGAGTAACGACTCTACACAGCTCTGCATTTTATCTTTTATTGGTGCTGAGTATTTACAGTGCTGATGGCAGTGCTATTTACAAAGACACATCTGTTCAGCTTGAATCAGAACCTCCAAGTGGCTTTTGGCGCGTCTTGCGCCAGCATAACAACTTGGGGAGACCCATCCTCTTCCCCCGATGCTTTCTGCGAAGTTCCGGAGTTGGGGGGACTGGTCTGCCCCCCTTCCTTCCCCCTTCCTGTCCCACCTGGGACGATGGCTCTTCTACCCTGCCAGAGCCTTGGACACCACTTCCTGTTTCCCCACTTGAGCTGGAGCTTTCCCTCTTTTCAGCCTCGCTCGGGGCTGGGCTGGAACTCAGGAGGGGAGGGGCTTCGCGATATCCCTTGCCCCTCACAGCACCAATTTTTCAGCGATCAGCCTTCTTTATGGTCCAGCTCTCACTTCCATACATCACTACTGGGAAAACCATAGCTTTAACTATATGGACCTTTGTAGGCAAGGTGATGTCTCTGCTTTTTAAGATGCTGTCTGGGTTTGTCATTGCTTTTCTCCCAAGAAGCAGGCGTCTTTTAATTTCGTGACTGCTGTCACCATCTACAGTGATTAAGGAGCCCAAGAAAGTAAAATCTCTCACTGCCTCCATTTCTTCCCCTTCTGTTTGCCAGGAGGTGATGGGACCAGTCCTAGTAGATAAATAGGTACCGTAAACAGCATTTCTGTGCGCTCTGGCTACTGTCTCGGTTGTGCCAGAAGCGTTTAGTCATGCTGGCCACATGGCCTGGAAAGCTGCCTATGGACAGACACCAGCTCCCTCGGCCTGCGTGCCGCACCCCATAGTCATGTTTGACTCGACTTAAGCGCCCAGGGGTCCTTTACCTCTTTTTTTTTTTTACCTTATTCCCAGCTTACCTGCATTGATTCAAAAGACTGAAAATAATCACAGTGTGTACACATTGTATGTGTACAAACTCTATTGAGATCTTTGGTTTGACACACAGAGGCCAGGAGTGTAGAAAATGGACACCATCCTGTTTCTCCATCACTGATTATATGTGATTCCTGAATGTCTTATTAGGTTTTCAGTCAAGTGCAGATTCATTCCATCTTGACTAACCAGGAAGAAAACATTGAATGGCTTTCTATTGACTTGGTAAAATGGGTAGAGCTCATCCTTGATGAAGAGTTTTGTATCAGCTTTCTGTTCTTGAAATGCAAAATACATTCATAGAAACAATGCAATATATAATTATCCAGTCATTTAGCTGAGAATTTCTATTATTACACTCTGGTGCCCAAATACAATGGACTCTTCATTTCTGGCATGGGGATTGCATAAAGCCAATGACGTTAAGTTCAAAACACATCCATACATCCCTTTTGCATTCTAAAGGACTCAGCATGCTTCTGACAAGGTAATCCTTAAAAAGATGTTCTTGTCTTTTCTGTAACTGAGTTAGGAACAGCATGACTTACCTCAAGGTATACTTTGATGAGAGTAGCCTGCACCATGCAGCGTCGCTCCCCATGGACTTTGCAAGGTGTCCTAATATGATAGTACAGTACTTAGAGTGTTTTGAAGTTTGGTCGTTAACACTTTTACTGGTTTCATTCTCGTAAGGCCTCTTGAGCTTGGCTCAAAACAGAATGTTTTGGTCAAAGTCACAAACTCCTCTTTCGCTACAGTCCTACAAGAAGAGCTTGTCATGGACTGCAACCCTAGACATGCTTGCTTGGGAGCAATTTCCATTGAAGTCAGCGGTGCTTCCTTCCAAATGGACATCTCTAGGATTGCTCTGATAGTGGCCTTAACTTTGTTGGGTTGTGGCTCTCCTTGCCTGCACTAATCTCCTCTGATCCCATTACAATATAATGATGGAGTGAGTTAGTTTCAGCTTGAACACTCAGACAGCCATTGTGCTTTGGATATCGTATCTCAGATACTTACCTCTCTTTTCACATGTCTCAAAATATGGAATGCTAGAATATGAGAGAATCACTCACTCTCTGTTTAATGAGTTTTGCCCCCTCCAACAGTGTCAAGGAAGTGAAAAAGTTTTCATGAGTCAAACAAAAAGTCCTAATGGCATCCTTAACTGGACCCCAAAATCTGCCATATTAAATGGCTTGACTCAGGCCCCACATAATGTTCAAATCATGCCTGAAGAGAAAATGATTATATACGATAGAGCAGGGGAAATGTGTCCCCACCTCCTGCCATTGAATGTACCATACATTTACATTTCTCAAAGCTGTTTTCTTGCAACCTTCACTTGGCTAAAGTTCTTTGGTTCTGCCTCTAAAATATTTATCATTGTAGAGTCCCCTTCAGCCATCACACTCAGCTCCTGATTGTTTGGGGCAATTGTGTGCCAAATCCCAGAGGGAATAGACGCCTGGAACGAAGGACACGATGCAATAAATAACCTTCTGCATGAGGACAAGGTATTTATGTAGAAGGTGGTGGAAGAGTGAAAGCACCCATATTTGCAAAGTTAATCTGTTCTATCAAAACAACAGAGGGTTTTGTCTTTGTGTTCTAATAATTCAGATACCTTTTTCAAGACCCCCCCCCCCAAAAGCACATCTAAAAAACAAAATTGTGGTTACTGCCTTCAAATGGAAGTCCTATTAAGTCATTCACCTGAATGCCTGCAGGCTAAATGTGCGGAGGGAGAAGGTTGGAAGGGAGAATCTCAGGCCACATTCATACTATACATTTAAAGTGCTATGGTACCACTTCAAATTATCATGGCTCACCACCCAAAGAATTATGGGAGCTGCAGTTTATTAAGGGTCCTGAGAGTTATTAGGAGGCCTCTAGTTCCCTCCCAGAGCTACAGTTCTCTGGGTTCTCCATGAAGAGGAATTGGTGGTTAAACTGCTCTGGGAACAGGCAAAGTATATTTCCAGGTAGGATATGCTAATGACAGGAGAGTGACAGGAGAAATGAGGGAGCAAGTGGGGGGTAAGATTCTTTTTTTGTGGGGTGCTTGCTTCCCTCCTGCACTGCCTCCGGAAGGGAAGTTTCATTGCATGTACAGAAGTTGTTCCATTTGCACAGTGACTTAGCTAGATACAGCCCCTGATTATCGTCCTGAAAAGCACAATCTCATTGTAGACTTCACAGTGTCATATATAGCCATACCACCAGCAGTTCTCGGCAAAGTAGAATAAAATAAAACCTTAAAATAGCAAGACTAGGGTATGATTTAGTCAGCAGTATTTATAAAATTGTTCCAGGCATCTTAGATATGTATTTTAATACCTAGCGTGCCTCCCGATAAGCGAGCAATCAGATTGTTATTGGGACGACTTAATGAAAGTCCAGAAGCTGGTGATGATCTCGTGACCTCAACTGTCGTGTGTTAGGAAATGTTTATGAAAGGCTTAATCGGCAGACCAATCCATTTCTAGGCAGTATTAATCCAGGAAGGGGTTTTTTTGGGAGGGGGGGTTGGTTGGGTTGAGGGGTTTTTTGTGTAATATGGTCTGGAGGGTAAACACCCAGAAACCCTTTGCAGGAGGGTGGCAGAGAGAGGTACTCATTTTAAATAATAATATAAAAATGTGAAAAAGAGCATGATGGCTCAGAATCCCTGATGTGCATATACAGCAATATTATTATGGGTGATGAGCAAACAATGGGAGGCTTACTAAAAGTAACAGAGGCACAAATGAATGAAAAGAAATGTCAGCAACAGCAGTAGCTCTGGTTTCAGCTGAGTGAGTGGAAGATAATACCGCAGTGGCTTGCTCAGCTTGCTTTCTGCTGCTTTAATGACAACTGATCCTTTCAATTCTCTGTCCATATGGGAATTTTTGCTCGAGTATAACACCCAAGTATTTGCCGGACTGTTCACCAATGTAAGCAGAACATTTATTTCTTTTTAATTCCCATACCAATTTATTGGGAATAGGATCCAGGGACAAAATAAAGCTCGCTCACTTGACACTAATGGGCTTTCTGGCTTCTGGCTCCTGGAAGCTCTGCAATGACAGATGACAATATGGCTGTGGTGTTTTAGTGCTCGTTTGTAACAAGGGGGGGGTGGGAGGGCCTTGGAAGAAGAAGGGGACACAGAGAGAAAGCCCAGCCATCAGCTTTGTTCGCAATCCAGTTCAGACAAAAATAGTAATACTTGGATTGCTCCCGTTGAAGAATCTGCTTCCTTTGGCAACCTGAGAAGAACAACCAGCATCTTCCATCCCAATTGTACTGCCAAGCACTTAGGTATATGGGCTGCTGATAAGCACCTGGGGCAGACAGGATGGCAGCTGGGTAGCCTGGAAGCAGAGACAGGTAGCTTGTTGGACTCTCTCAGAGACAAATTGCCCACCTTGCAGAAGAGCAGCAGCTCTCAGAGCTTTTATAACAGGCATTTTCATGGGATTGGCTCTCTAGCGCATAGCTGCCAAGTCTCCCGTTTTTCGCGGGAAACCCCCATATTTTAAACCGTTTCCCGCTGGCAGCCCGGATTGGAAAAAATCCCGTAAATCCTCCAGATTTCCTACCTGCCAGGGAGGCTCCATTTTGGGTACTGGCGCTGCACGATTTTCGGTGCCCAGCCATGGATAGTGTGGCACAGGAAGTCACTCTGCCCATGCCTGGGCACCGAAAATTGGGCAGAGCGGCACCGGACGTTGCTTCTACGCATGTCCGGACATGCATAGAAGCGACTTCCGGTACCGCACTACCCATGTATGGGCAACGGAAATCGGGCAGCGCTGGCACCAGAAGTTGCTTTTACGCATGTCCGGACATGCATAGAAGTGACTTCCAGTGCCACACCGCTGCTGATCCTGCATTTTTCAGTGGGAGACTTGGCAGCTATGCTCTAGCACAGGCATCCCCAAACTGCGGCCCTCCAGATGTTTTGGCCTACAACTCCCATGATCCCTAGCTAACAGGACCAGTGGTTGGGGAAGATGGGAATTGTAGTCCAAAACATCTGGAGGGCCGAAGTTTGGGGATGCCTGCTCTAGCTCCACCTGATTTATAGGGCCAGGAGGATTATGGGTTGTGTCAATAGTGTCATGGCTTCCCAGCCAGCAGTTTACCAGTGGAGGAATCAGGGAACAATCCCTAATCCAAGCCCTGCAGCACCTGAGTTGGAAACCAATTTCTATCAAAGTAAGTCCTGGTAATTTCAGTTCAGCTTTGCTTGGAAGTCACACCAAAGCAAATCCAAGAGTGAAAAGCCCATTGGTTGGATCCAGAGTAGTGACATTTGGAACGCCACATCCAAGAGCTGACAGTACTCCATACTGTTGAGTACCGTCAGAAAAAAAGCAATGACTTCATCTATTTATGATGACAATATATTCCAGTAGTAGTGTAGATGGGTTATATTTTCCAGAGCTAGAGAAATGAGGGCAGTCTTAATCCAAAATGTAAGCAAACACCTGATGCAAAGAAATAAAGCCTTCTGGAGGTTTATATTCATTCTATCTGTGAGTCCAGCTTTAGGGGTCGCAATGAATTTTGAAAGGTACACAATATGGGATACATAAAGACCCTTCGGCTTCATTTACTAACCCCATGTCTGCCTGTCCATACAGATCCTACAGTTCCCTTGCAGACCTCACCCAACGCTGTGGGCCATAAACCGCCAAGACAGGAGACTCGATGAGAGCATCAAAATCTGCTCCCATTGCAAATAACATAAAATAAAAGAATGAGTGAAGATGTTTTCAGTTGACTGGGGATCTGGATCCTGAAGTATTGTCTTTGGTGCAGTTCTACAGGAGATTTTATATTCACTCTATTGCTATTTTCATTTGTTTGTTTTACAAATGGTTTTACCTCCACTGCTGGAGGTAGTATGCTGCTGAATGCCAGTTGCAGGGAATATCAGCTCGGCTCTTGCTTGCAGGCTTCCCTTGGGCATCTGGTTGGCCACTGTGTGAAAAGTTTGCTGGACTAGATGAACCCTTGGTTGTTCATATGATCTTACATTTTCCTAGTATTTTTCCTCCCCACCCATATTTCTGCAATCTCATCCTGAGAACACCATTGTACTGAGCTTATATAAGCAAAAGCAATAATAATTTACCAGGGCAACTTCTCTCCTGAGTTACTGTTTTCCTGCACGACTTTCACAGGCATATCTGGCAATGCAGTTAGGCATCTGCTGACATTTTTTGTTTGCAGGTACATCAAAGAGAAAATAACCTGTTCTCTTCTGTCCAATTGTCTAATTCAGGCATAGCTCCGCTGCTGGCTCCCTAATGCAGAAAAAGTGGAAGCAGTACAAATAATTTTGTCTTTGGAAAAACCTGGGCACGGTGATGAATGCAGAAAGGGAACAAATATTGAATGGAAAAGGTGCTATTTTACATTTGCATTTCTTTTTCAGAAGCGATTTGGGAAACTCTTCAAATAGTCTCTTTCTGGTTCTGATGGGCTAACAAGTAGAATGTTAGAAAACAAATTGCTTACACTGTCGGCAGCCTGGAATGAGAGTGTCAGAATGATGGCTGTGTCAAAACTGCTTTCCACATTGGACTTTGCCAGTCCAGAAGCCCTCGTAAACAGATGTGGATATTTGCATCCTATAAATGAATAGCAGACTCGTTCTCCTTGTGTGGGTTTCCATGTAGTCAAAATGGCATCATCCATTGTACCAGAAGGGGAACCCCAAGCTAGCTACCTATTTGCATCTGGAACCAAAGTGGGAAAGAAAACAGCAAAACAGCTCAATGAGACTGAGCATGTTTAGTGGGCATGGAATGCTGACTATCTGTTGGAGAATAAAAATAGAAAATTGGGGCAGTGGAGGGAAAATGTAATGGAGTGTCCTAAAAATGATTGTGACTGGCATCAAGAGGAACATATTCCACTTGCCCCTGTTTTGAAAATGTCAGTTTGTCCAAAGGCTCATCTATGACATTTTGCCTCCTGAGGCAAAGGACATGATATTGGGTGGAGTTCAATATTGTGCTAAGCAGGTTGCTCCATCAGTAGGTAAAAGGTAAAGTTAAAGGACCCCTGTACGGTTAAGTCCAGTCAAAGGTGACTATGGGGTTGCGGCACTCATCTCTCTCTCAGGCAGAGGGAGCCGGCGTTTGTCCACAGACAGCTTTCTGGGACATGTGAACAGCATGACCAAACCACTTCTGGCGCAACGGAAGACCATGATGGAAGCCAGAGTGCACAGAAATGCCGTTTACCTTCCCGCGACAGTGGTACCTATTTATCTACTCGCACTGGCGTGCTTTCAAACTGCTAGGTTGGCAGGAGCTGGGACAGAGCAACGGGAGCTCACCCTCTCGTGGGGATTCGAACTGCCGACCTTCTGATCGGCAAGCCCGAGAGGCTCAGTGGTTTAGACCACAGCACCACCTGTGTCCCTGCCATCAGTACAAGCATTGCTCAGCTCTCTGCATCCTGTTCCAGGTGTTCTCCTGATCTCCTCAACTACCACAGGACAATTTTAGTGCGGGGAGGAGCAGGGGAAAGCCCCATTATACTTGAGACTTCAGTTAGTAGGACTACTTAGTTGAATCCAGGCAGGTGTCTGCCCCACTCCCCACTGCAATGTGTAGAAGTCTACCAACTAGCAACTGACTATTGTTTCAACACTCATGATGACACAGCATGTTGCACTGCATCTGAGGGCAGCAGGCTAGCATATAGGTAAAGGGCTGGCCATGTGGTACATACAGCTCAATTTTCCAACACCTGCACCTGCTACCGCAGGCAGTTGCCTCAGTCTACCATGCTGTTCTGGGACCCACCCACTGAACCATCACATGTCATGATGTCATGTCTCCACACTGAATCTGATTGGCTGATACAGGACATTGGGCAGGGCTTACAAAAGACACCATGAATCGCCCTTGATGCAAAGACTGCATGTTCACTCTTGTGACTAAGTGTTCTGAAAAGGCAGCAAGACTAAGAATACGACTCGGGGAGACATAATTGTTTATATAAAAGGAACAACTGAATGCCCATGCTGTTTCACAAACATAGCACTTTCAGTGTGCAGCAATGATTTGTTTTGCAATGCTTGGATAGTGTGTTTGGATAGGGGAAAGCCACTTCCGCGCCTGCGCCGGAGGTGGGGTTGTGGGCTGCCCGACTGTACCATCGCGTAGGGGCTGCGAGCTCAGCCCCTACGCGATGGTAGGTTCCTGCCTGCGTCACCCCCCGACCAGCCAATGAGGTCGGTCGGGGCGGGGCCACGTCTTTTAAAGCGTCCGCAGGCGGGAAAAGCTCCCTCTTTCTTCCCCTGCTCGCTGGAGCGAACAATTCACCCGCCCACCCACCCCTTAAAAAGAGATAAGGGGACGCTGCTGTGCACGTCAGTTGGTCGCCCTGGTTGGCCAGGGGGCTGGGTAGGATTTTTCCCATACTGGGCTAGCCATGATGGGTTTTTCGCCTACCTCGTAGCATGTCGTCACAACTTAGGTTAGGCGGTTAGGCGTTGGAAATTTGCATAACAATTAGATGGAGGAGGGGCAGGTTACGTCATCAGCTGCCCAGATTTGGAGAAGTAATTCCGTTAAAGGATTCCGGGGGCGAGGCTTGGTCCTGAGCCTGGAGTTGCCTGGGCCGTAAGGCACGCCCCTTCGGTGGCCACAGGAGCAGTTCTAGTAGATCTACGTCGCGGGGCTCCTTTCTGGTGGTTAACTTCTCACAGACTTCAACACACGGGTTGGAGTCGGATATAGTCTGTTAGGTTCCAACGCCTAAGCCAATTCCGCTCTACATGCATAATTAATAAAGTTGTGGCCTTAACCACCCAATTAAATCTTAATCCCTGTGTCATGAGTCTTTATTCAGGGGAAGAAGGGCATATTGCCACACAATCAATGCACTATTAGGCAAATGCAGGGATATATTTATTAATTTAAGTAAAATGCTTGAGGCATCATGCGCTCAACACATACATATGTCTAACAAAATTTTGGATCTGATTGGACATATATCCAGTTTTTCCTGATTGTGATTCTGTACGTTCTATGCCAGGAAGGAAGAAATTTCTATGGAAATAAATCAACAAGTCCTCTCCCAATTCATAGTATTTATCGGCAAAGCAGTCAAGGAACTAGCAGCATCAGCTTTGAAGTTATTATATTTTTAACCCACCAACCTTAATTAGGGCTGCCATACGTCCAGATTTTCCCAGACATTACCGGGATTTCAAAGGCGGAATTGACGGGGGTTTTTTTTTTGGGGGGGGATTTCTGATATGTGGCGCTTTGTCCTGGATTTTAGGCGAGTCAATTGAAAAATTGTGGTTGACATTTTTGTTAAAAGAAAAATACATCAAAAATTTTGAGGTCTTCCCAACAACTTTCAAGGTGTCCTGGTTTTTACTTTTTGAAATATGGCAACCCTAAACATCATGACTGATTTTAAGGTAGGGTACAATGCCACCAAAACAATCCGATTTAAACACTGTAGCTAAAGTCACACAAACAAAAAACGAAGAAGTAAAACACCATAATTAAAACACATATTTAAAAACACAGTGTGGACTTTATATTGGCTGCAAAGAAACAAACAAACAAACAACTGGCAAGTGAATATTTCATATCCTATATATGCCAAGTAATGTTTTATTTGCCACTGGCACCGAAATGTAGAGCGAGTCAGTGCCAAATGTACCTTGTGGTGGCAAGACACCACACAAATGGGGGGGGGCGCTACCAGTAAGGAGACCTTTACCCCATGTCACTGCACAATGCACATCTCCTAGCAGCAGGACTCTGAGAAAAGCCTCCTCTGTTGATCTTAAGGCATATGATTTCTACATGGCAAGCACCGAAACATGGAGCAAGGTGGTATGACAGGTGTGAGAGATGTAGTATGAAGCCAGGACTGCTCCATACATATGCCATGATTACAGCTATGTAGCAATGCTAAAGGAAGCACAAACAGATCATTGTCGCAAGCTGTTCAATAATGTCTAGTGATGCTAAGGCCCTGGTCATGGATGGTGACCTTGGAAGCTTCTCTCAAAGTGCAAACAGCAGTTTCATAAAGGTGATTTGCGTTGGGATAGTGGCTGGGCAAGAAAAAACTATCAAATGAAATGACCCCTTTGTTTTCATGGAGCTGTGGGTGTGTATAAAGATAGAAACAAACAAAAACCCCTCTTGTTAAACCTGAACCTCATCTGCTCTGATCCCCCGCCCCAAGTCCAGCGAATGACCAGAAACTCCACGTGTTAAGTGAAAAGCAATAGGGAAGTTTTGCAGGAGCTTCTGGTACCTAATTCAACAAGCCTCCTACAATTAAATTCCTGCATGTGATCGCAGAAGCTAAATGGGCAGCTGCTATTTTTGGGTGGCAGAAGTATGTTTAACATAGCATTTAGTTTGGCCCTAAGGGGGAAGTAAGTTATATGTGATTCCAGCAGGCAAGACCTACACTCCAAGCTCTCAGATCCTAGCATCTTAATGAAATTGAATTCCAGATGGCAACTATGCAATAACACATCTTCAAAATGGATTAATTGGTGTTGCTCCACTGAGTTTCTATATTTCTTGAAGAGCTGACCTTCTGTGTCAGTTTTTCTCTGTAATGAGCCTTGTCTAAATTAATGTTATCTAAGAGCCACCACGCTGACAAAGGGAGCTTGCCAAACCCTACATGCTTTCCTCTGTGTTATGTACTCAAAATACATCTCAGTTCCACCAGATTTATCTGAATAGTCTGAGAACATCTCAGCACATCTGTATCAGAAATTCAGATAAGCATGAGCCCCATTTCTACAAGTCTCCAGCTGCAATATTAGCTACATGGAGCTCAAAGAATAGGTTCAGATAATTGCATGGGGTGGTGGTGGCAATGAATCACAGTTTTATGGAATATGAAAAAAGGAAATATTAATATAATCTAAAACAATCCATGCAAACACAGTAATCTGGCTTCCTTTAGAGGGAACAAGCACACATGGTTGCCAAGACAGAAGGAACCATCAAAATGTGCCCTGACATGCGATTCATCATTAAAAAGTCTCCTATTGCACATCTGTTTTTGTACTCTCTTTATGACAAGGTTCCAGCAGAATGGTTGTGATTATGATCAGACTAAGACCCTTCCCCCAAGGGCTTTTTGCTGAAAGAAAAAGAAAAAGCCATGGAAGCCAGCAAAATATG
The DNA here is from genome assembly GCF_963506605.1 of Zootoca vivipara. Classification (NCBI taxonomy): domain Eukaryota; kingdom Metazoa; phylum Chordata; class Lepidosauria; order Squamata; family Lacertidae; genus Zootoca; species Zootoca vivipara. The sequence goes on along the minus strand of NC_083284.1, from coordinate 57,473,835 downwards.
GGGTACCCTATAGCACTACAAAGGCAAACCCAGTATTAATAAGTCACAAATTGATGCTCTTTTTTGTTATAAATTGCTGTTGTTTTTTAAATTGTTGCAGAGTTGGAAGAGGTCTAGAAAGGCTGGTCCACTTCCAAAGGGGGGGGGGTGTTGCGAGCAGGCCACGTAGCCTCCACAGCCAGTGGGGGCTGGGCTAAGTCCCCTCATCATCAGGGTGTCCCTGGCCATGCCACAGCCCCCGGCCAGCCAATCCAGTTGGCCAGGGGAGCGTGGCTTCCCCCTTTAAAGCAGCCGCACCGCCGGGTGATCTCCCTTGTTGTTCAATGCCTAAGCCAATACCGCTCACATTCTGTAACCAATAAAGTTGTGGCCTAAATTTTGCCCATTAACCCAATATATGGTGTCCACATGTTATTATTCAACATAAGGGGGAGGCCTCGGGGTCTTGACACGCAAATGGGAATAAAAATGATCAAGGGGGTGGAGCAATTCACCTATGAGGAACAGTCAGAGGCATAGCGTCAGTTGCTGGCACCCAGTGATGTACATGCATGCCAGGCAGGGGGGTCGCTAGGCCAGCCCTCACTGCTGGAGCGACTCTACCCTAACTGGAGCAAAGCAGGGCCACGATGAGCCACCTACTCACTCATGCAGGGGGAGCCTGGCCAGGGGCGTACCCAGGATCAAAACTAGGGGGGAGCAAGCCATGGTCGTTCAGGTTGTGACATTTCAGCATGCAAAAGGCAAATGAAACCAAAATTTTAAGAAAATTATATATAATTATAGCAGTGCTTTATTACGGTAGTTATTACAATCATTTGCTTGGATTTTTTTAAATTTTTGTTCTAGTTACATGTCTTATACTAATATCATTTTTCTTGGGTTTGAAGAAAACTTGTTCAAAACTTTCGTTTCAATCCAGTCCTGATTTTCCTTGAAGAATTTCCGATGGACGCTCATCAAACACAGCCCAGTCAGTCTGTCCTCTCCCATTGTACTTCTGAGCCAGGTCTTTACCCTTTAAAATTTAATTTTCCACAGAAATTACTTAACTTACCTTTTTGGAACTAGTTTCTTATATCCATTTAGGCAGCATCGATGTCTTCTAAATGTAAATAAGAAGATAAACTAATAGCCGGTGGCTCAGTTTAGCGGTGGGCGGCTCAGTTTAGTGACGCAGAACTCACTAGACCCCTCTAGAAGATTCCCTCTTCTCTCTGATAGAGCCTGCTAGAGACCTCTCCCTCCCTTGAATCCCAATGGCTGGCTGCCATAGATTCCTCTACCAGTCGCTAGGTGGCTCTAGATCAGGGGTCAGCAAACTTTTTCAGCAGGGGGCCAGCCCACTGTCCCTCAGACCTTGTGGGGGGCTGGACTATATTTTGGAAAAAAATATGAACGAATTCCTATGCCCCACAAATAACCCAGAGATGCATTTTAAATAAAAGCACAATCTACTCATGTAAAAACACCAGGCAGACCCCACAAATAACCCAGAGATGCATTTTAAATAAATGGACACATTCTACTCATGTAAAAAACATGCTCATTCCCGGACTGTTCACGGGCCGGATTGAGAAGGTGATTGGGCCGCATCCGGCCCCCGGGCCTTAGTTTGGGTACCTCTGCTCTAGATACTTCTTGGTTTTTGCACCATTTTAGTGTGGTAAACAACTGATTATTCACCATCGTCCTACCTAATTTTGTTTCGTTTCATCACTTTATAACCATTTATTTTTATTTTTTTTGCTTCTGGGGGGGCAGCTGCCCGCCCTGCCCATGAGCCTGGCCCATAGCTGTCAAGGTTTCCCTTTTCTGGTGAGGAAGCCTATTCAGCATAAGGGAATTTCCCTTTAAAAAGGGGAGAACTTCACAGCTATGGCCTGGCGGACTATGTGGGCCTTGGCAGGCAGAGAACAGCATCAAGCCAGGCTGGAGCTGAGGGCCTGGTTTGTGCCCCCCCCCCAAATGTGTGCCCAAGGCCATGGCCCTCCTGACACCTCCTGCCCCATGCTACGCCCCTAGGCAAAGTCACAGCATTTGGGACTTTTTCATTTAGAGTAACAGTGAGTAAGATGTGACATGGCATGGAGAAAGTAGGCAGAGAAAAGTTCTTTTCCTTCTCTCAGAATGTCTTGTGGACATCTATTGAAGCTGGAGAATGTACTTCTTCATGCAGTGCATATGTCAACCATGGAACTCGTTCCCATAGGAGGCAATGATGGCTGAAAGAAGGTTCTTTTTATCGTATGTGGTGGTCTTGTAGTGAGGCTAAGGCATACTGGGAAATGATATACAATGAAATGCAAATTATGTTTAAAATAACGTTTGTAAAACACACACACACAGAGAGAGAGAGAGAGAGAGAGAGAGAGAGAGAGAGAGAGAGAGAGAGAGAGAGAGAGAGAGAAGCCGTTCTCTCAGGAATTATAGGGATAAAATTACCTAAACTGTATAGAAATCTATTCATGTATGCGACGACAGCGGCAAGAATGTGCCCAAAAATGGAAAGAAGAAGAAGTCCCAGCAAAGGAAGAATGGATACAAAAACTTATGGAATATACAGAAATGGCGAAACTTACCGGACGAATAAGAAATCAAAATATCAAAATTGTATAAAAGGCTGGGAATGGTTTATTGACTATTTACAAACAAATTGTACCAGACAGAAACACTGGCAGGATTATTGTAGTAACCTGCAGCTACAGAAGAGTATATATTTAAAGAAGATAAATAAATGAGTAAATTAAGTTAATTAGGATATGCAGAAGATATTAAAAATAAATCTAAGGCACCTCAGAAAGGCAGGGAAGGAAGTCAGGTTTTAAAATGTCAAAATGACTGTAAAATCAATGAAATGTGTGTGTGTGTGTGTGTATGGCAGTGATGGCCACCAAATTCAATGGCTTTAAAAGAAGGTTGAGAAATTCATGGAAGACGAGGCTATCAATGGCTGTCAGCCACAATTGCTGTGCTCAACGTTGCATTCATAATTCTTGGAGAAAATAATATTTATTGATATTGCGGGGTAGTAACATGTCCTTTATATATAAAAAAGATTTGCTTTGTTAATAAATATGGTTTCCTTGAGGTCTTATGGTATTTTCTCTTGAAGCTGAAAAGTTACTAAGAGTTCCAAATAGCAGCATATTTCAGCATTATCATCATCGTTTATATATAAAATAATTTTTTATTTATGTATATATTTACTGCATATATAAAACCATCCATAAATAAATATTCCTTGGGTGGCATACAAACAATATATATAAACCATGAAAAATAATAATACAAGACAATTTATGTCACCTTTCCATAGACGCTCAATGAAGTTTATATCAAACTGACATTTGATATAAACAATACAAAAAAATCACAAACCATTAGCCTGCAATATCTCCAGAGTTAAAACAAAAAATCATAATAAGGAAACACATAAATATTAAAATATTACATAAGGACAATCCATCAAAACATACAGTTCATAATTACTGGAGCATAACAACTAAGTTTTTAAACTAGGACAGCAGACATATTCAGAATTTATGGTCTGGCATTACCTTTTACAAGTGGAAATGAATTGTACCCACCAAAATCACTGAACAATAAGCAGAAAAGCAAAGCAGTATAGCTCTGACGCATTTCCTGTTATGCAGTGGCTCATTTGCCTGGGCTTAGCCCTGGGCTTGCACCTTCCTGCAGTGACCCTTATTGAATTGAAAGTTCTTCTTCTTGGCTATAGTTATGTGGAGCTATTTGCTGGTAATTTGGGAAGACATTGCACGTGATCAGAGGCAAACAGCTGTTTATTATTACTTCACTTGCTCCATGGTTCAAGGTGTGTGTGTGGGGGCTCCCATCAACCCTAGCAAGCATGGCCAATGGCCAGGGATGAATGGGAGTTTTAGGTCAGCAACATATGGAGGGCCAGAGGTTTCCCATACTTCATCCACATGTTGGGGTGCCTTGTTTGTATTGTTAGATTTTAATTGGATTTACAGGTCTTGCATATTGCTCTACCTGTATGAGAGAGTGAGAGTGAGAGTGAGAGTGAGAGTGAGACAGACAGACAGACAGACATCATTCGGTTTTCTTTCCCACTCTTATCTCGCAGTTCCTTTTAGTCCATCTACTTAAAATCAGTTCGTAGGATCTCTTTCAGTCCTGCAAGTGTCTTTAAACTTATACAGTTCTTCTCCATATAGTCCACAAATTTCCTCCATTCTTTTGGAACCTTGTCTCTCCCTGGTTTCGGATCCCACAGGTCAACTTAGCTAACTCTGCATAGTCAATCATTTTCGTCTGCCACTCCTCAATCATTGGTACCTCCTCTACTTTCCATTTTTTGGGCTAATAAAGTCCTAGCCGCGGTTGTAGCATACATAAATAATTTTTGATCTCCCTTTGCAATCTCCTCTCCTATTAGTCCCAATAGAAAAGCCTCCGGTTTTTTGGGAAAGGTATACTTAAAAATCTTTTCCAGTTCATTATATATCATTTCCCAAAATCTTTTTTACTTTTTCACATGTCCACCGCATATAATAAAATTCACCATCTTTATCTTTACATTTCCAGCATGATTTACTACTCATTCTATACATCTTGGCTAATTTTACTGGTGTTAGATACCACCTATATATCATCTTCATTACATTTTCTTTCAAAGCGGTACATGCAGTAAATTTCAATGTTTGATCCCACATTTTCAATCATGCATCATATTCAATAATATGCCCAAAATCTCTTGCCCAAAGTCAGTCTGTGTCTCAGTGTGTGTGTGTGTGTGTTTCCCAAACTTAGGTATCCACCTGTTTTTGGACTAAAATTCCCATCACCCACCCTGTGGAACGCCCTTCCAACAGATGTCAAAGAAATAAGCAGCTATCCTATTTTTAGAAGACATCTGAAGGCAGCCCTGTTTAGGGAAGTTTTTAATATTTAATGCTGTATTGTTTTAATATTCGATTGGGAGCCGCCCAGAGTGGCTGGGGAGACTCAGCCAGATGGGCGGGGTACAAATAATAAATGATCATCATCATCCTCATCATTATCCCTTACCACTGGTCCTGCTAGCTAGGGATGATGGGAGCTGTAGTCCAAAAAAACAACTGGAGACCCAAGTTTGGGAAACACACACACACAGCAACCCCACCTACCCCTTTGTCCTTCACCCACACCTGAACACACCCCTCCCTTTACACCTATTTCCCCTCAGATCACCCTGCACTCCTCTCATGGCTTGCCTGAAGCCCCACCCCTTTTAACCCAACCCCACCCCCATTTTAAAGGAGAGGAAGATACTTCACTGTGTGAGGAGCCTCCCGCCTCCATTAAGCAGGGCAGTCTCGAGCAGGTCGGGCGCCCTGGTGCTGAGGGGCGGAGATCATATGTTCATATGGAAAGAGATGGCCCTTATATATTGGGTTTCTGAGCTTTAATAGGGCTTAAAGATCAAAACTAGCCATTAGAACTGAACCTAGAAACTGATAGCTATTACAGTTGGGCCAGAAGTGGCCTCAAATGTTCCCATCTTCCTGTTTTTGTTAACACCCTCTCCATCTAAGCCAGGCTTCCTCAAACTAGGCCCTGACCACTGGTCCTGCCAGCTAGGGATCATGGGAATTGTAGGCCAAAAACATCTGGAGGGCCAAGTTTGAGGAAGCCTGATCTAAGCTGTCCACCTTGTCCAAATGTAACATGCCAAGAGTATTGCCAAAAAGATTCCCATACAGTGAGCTTTCTAAGATTTCTTGCAGCTTTCGTGAAATCAACATTCTCTTCACCGGAACCACTATAGGTCCTTTTGCTGGGTGTAAAAATGAGCTGCCACAATGGAAGCTCGAGAATGTTTACTCAGTGTGCATGCATAGGAAGAACAATATAGTGCTGATGCAGCAGAAAGACCACAGAGCCTGCGAATGAGCACACTCCAGATTAAAGCATGCATACACAAAATATTGCAATTCAAATCAGCCACAGACAGCGTAATGCACTACTGATTTTATCCAAAATTCACAACATGGTAGATGCTTGACTTTTGAGGAGCACGCTGCTTTGTGAATTTAAATCAGATATATCTGCAGAGCATGTAATGGGATGTTATAATTTTTGCTCTTTTAGGGATCAAGAAGAACAAATCACAGCAGGGGCTGGAATTTCTACATAAACATACAAAATACAGTAGGAATTTTGGGGCTGAAAATGCAATTCCACACCTTTATGCAGAATAGGGATGGACAAATTTGTCAGTTTTGGTTTCTCATCTTTTCTTATTTTTCCAACCTTAAGCCCAGTTTGCCTTCTTTCACCATCATCACCATTATTATTATTATTATTATTACAACAACAATTTATTACTGCCCTTCACCCTAAGGTCCCAGATTGCAATAATTAAAATACAGTATTCATATTAAAACATAATATTGCATAATATCAAAAGCAGTTTAAAACAACTGTGTGATTCATTTTTTCACAGAAAGTCTGCTGCATGATATATTCACCTTTTCACACTTATGTCTCCTAATATTTTAATGCATTTTTTTGCTAAGTATGCACATATTGCTAAGCCATTTCCCTTAGCATAATACATCTGTGTATGTTCGCTAATGGACACATTATGGTCTGCACGCTTTTTTCGGCCTGCATTTCTACTTTGGTTGGAGAACAGCATTGCAAAATTTGGAAAAGTGCAAATTTCACATTAGTTTGAGAAATGCCATTAGGCGGGCTCACACTAAAATGCAAACTGAACAAATTCCTCCCCATCCCTAAATGGCAGAGTAAGTCCAGCTGTCTCTTTTGCACCAGGCGATATTAAAAAAACAAACACAGAACAGTTTGCCAGCTACCTTAGGAACATGGGAGTCCCTTGTTATGGAGAATGTCAGTGTTACCTGATGCCTCTAGAGGGCATCATAGGCTGATACTCCCTGATGAGCACTAAGCACATGTAAACAATACAAGTCCTTCTTTACCAACAGCAGACAGTCAAAGCTCTCTTAATTGCCCTGGGCTGCCTCTTATTCCACAGACCACTAGCAAACATTGCTTGCTGGCTGAACTCCCCAAGATGGATGGTTTTGCCTACATGGAGGACCCGGGATACACTGGGAAAACTCTCTCAGGCCACAGCAGAAATGACTTGTCTGAAAGTGCACACATATATTTTAAAAATGGCTCGAGCTCACTGAGTCTCTGGCGGTCTCGAGGGGAGCACAAGTCCTCCGAATCCCTCCTCTGCGTACCGAAACAGCAAGCTTCCATCAAACTTGTAAAAACCCTGTCACTTTGTTTGGGGTTGAGCTGGTTCTGCACTTAACAAATCCTTTTGTCTTTCCTTTCTCCCTGCAGTTTCATTAATGGCGACTGCTGCTGTTTTCACATACATAAACGTATGGCTTGCTCCAACAGTCTGGAGCTAAGCAGACGGGATGCAAAGAGATAATAATGCACACAACCACCTCGCTTGTGGGCAATCGGTGGGGCTGCCATAAACGGGGTGCATGCCAAAGGTGTAGAAGCGTTCATGTTGCCAGCAATCAAAATGAAAGGCCCCTTCATGACAGTCACAGCCACCACCCCCTCACAGCCATGTACCTCTAAGATTACACAACCAAGCTTCTTATACAATCGTCTTGTAATGATACAATCATAATAATATTTAAGGATGCATTGCAATGATCAATGGAGATCTCCACGCATGGCCTTTCACAGGCACCCCCAAACTTCGGCCCTCCAGATGTTTTGGACTACAATTCCCATCATCCCTGACCATTGGTCCTCTTAGCTAGGGATCATGGGAGTTGTAGGCCAAAACATCCGGAGGGCCGCAGTTTGGGGATGCCTGGCCTTTCGGCTAGATTCCAGGCACCTGCATGGGCAAATGATTTGGAGTGCTCCAATATCTTCCTTCGGAGCGACTTAAGCTGCATTTTCCTTGGTGCGCCATTGCCTGCATCCAAACTTGCATGCTAGTCTCTGGAAATTGAAGCACCTTGTGTTTTCAATGTTCCTAAATATTTAGCTTTGGAGCACATGGAATAGCTCCTTCCCGGTGGTCTGCCTGCACCCCTTCTCCAGAGTGACCACGGGGCCAATCCTCAGGTGCTGACTCACCTGCTTTCACCATGATCTGCTCCAATCAGCACAAAGGGTGAGAAAACATCTTCTGAGTGGCTAAAAAGCTCCCCTTTCATTCTGATTGGCCAGCTCTAGGACCCTGCTGCTGAAACAGTAGTTGGTCTTCAAACCTCCATGACTCTGGACCACTGCACCTTTAGTTTTAACACCTTGAAGATCAGGTGGCCATGAGTTTCATATTTATAAGGGACCAAGCCTTCCAAAAGTGGTTTTACAAAGTTAGGCATTTGAATGCTTGCATTCCTTTTATTTGCGTCAGGTTATATAAGTGTCTTCCATCAAGACGGGCATTGCTCATTACCTGCCTACTCATGTTCTCCCTTAAAGAAGGAAATTGACATTTTCTCACCATATTGCAAGTTTGCAGAGGACTGTGCATAATCTGCAGGTATTTAATGATAACTCACTGTCTACATCAGGAAAAGCTGAACTCTGGCATCTGATTAAGGCCTCTGGCCTTGAGCACCTGTGTTTGACTGATAGTACCCAGAGGAATGGTAGGAGGAACCAGCTGGAGAACCACCAAGGGAAGAAGGCTCAGAGCCCGGGGAGTGGTGGTGGGACAATGGTGAGTGGTCACAGGGAGGAGGGAGAAGACAGGGAGGAGGAGGTGTCAGAAGCTGAAGAGGTAACAGGGCTTAGTGAGCTGGGTGAGTCTGTGGCAGAAAGAAGTCCGGAATCAGAGGCAGAAGCTGAAGCAGGGAAGGAAGGAGGCCAAGAGACAGAAGTGAATCATGCTGCTGAAAAATCACAGTTGTCTTCCCCTCCTGCTGCAACAAACTCCCCTTCCTCCTTGTCTGCCAGAACTAGAAGAGGCATGAAAAGGGTGGAGGAGAGATTGGCAAAATACAGATGCAGTCTCCAATTGCTTGTGGGGGGGGGGGGACGGGGGACGATGACGACGACGACCCTGGAGAAGAGGCAGCTGTGAGGAAGCAGGGACCTTCAGCCTCTGCAACTCCTTCATGGATGCAAGATCTACCAGAGATGAGTTGCTGTGCTCATTAGGCCTGAAACTCCTGTGTCGATCATGTTTTTGCTAATAAAGAGGCATCTCCAAATTGCATGGTGTGATTTACTGCTGACTCCCTCCTGAGAGAACCCCTGGCACATGTATTCCCAGAAGGAAATGTAGTGCTCAGCTAAAAATGACTCCCATGTTAGTTCGTAACACCATGTTTATTCTGATTATGCTGGTCATAGGGTGTATCTGTGCAGAAAAGCATGCCCCGATGCTGTAGCAATTGAAATCCTCCTGTTTTCTAAAATCTAAACAGATTCTGCACCCATGTTCTCAAATTAGGCTTGAGGACTGGGAACATGAATTTTAAGAAATGTAGTGCTCAGCTAAAAATGACTCCCATGTTAGTTCGTAACACCATGTTTATTCTGATTATGCTGGTCATAGGGTGTATCTGTGCAGAAAAGCATGCCCCGATGCTGTAGCAATTGAAATCCTCCTGTTTTCTAAAATCTAAACAGATTCTGCACCCATGTTCTCAAATTAGGCTTGAGGACTGGGAACATGAATTTTAAGAAGAATTTTTTTTTTTAAAAAAAAGGCTCTCAAGATTCCATTTATTTATTGCATTTTCTCTAATGAACTCAAGGTGGCATACCCACCAGTTCTCCCCCCTCCTCATTTTATCCCCACAACAACCCTGTGGAACAGGTTAGGCTGAGAGGCAGTGAATGGCCCAACTGAGCTTCATGGTTGTGTGAGGATTTGAATCCTGGTCTCCCATGTCCTCGTCCAGTGCTCTAACCACTGCACCACACTATCTGGAAACAGGATGGATGCCATATTCTGCACAATAGGTTTTTTGCCACCTAAGTCCCAAATATGCAGAATACCTATAACTGGGTGTATCTGCATTTGGCACAGGTTAACTGGCAGGCATAACAGAGATGGCAGATCATGACCCCGTCTACTGGGAGAAGAAGACTGATGCTGCTGCTCCATGAAAAATGCGTAAATTACACCCTTGTGATGTTTGGATAATATTGCCCAATTTCATGTACAAATACAAAATTTTGTAACCACAACCTATGTTATCATAAGAAAAGTATGTTCACAGTGATTGCTTTTTAAGTGGCAAACTAGAGAATTCACTAAGTGATTATGATGTCATTTTCCTATGGTCCAAGCACGGTTGCGCTGAAATACTTTTGTTCTGTGAACTGTCCTGAGATCTTGTGATGAAGGGCAGTATAATAAAATAAAATAAAATAAAATGTTCATTATACAGCAGTAATAAATATGGATAGATAAAATTGGGGAAAATAATATATGGAGATAAATTAGAATCTGTAGTGGAAAGGAAATTAATAGAATTAAACATGGAAGGTGGGGAGGGAACATTAAATGTGTGTTTTACATTTAGTGTTTTAAGTGTAAAAATGAAAATGAGAAATAAAATTTAATAATGATGATGATGATGATGATCATTATATATGTGTGTAGGTGTGGGTGGGTGGTTTTTCCAGCACATGAACACAAAACACACAATCAATAAAAACTACAGTAATATATAGCAGGCAAGTGGCATTTTAAAGAAGCAGAACACCATTTTCATCAGGAGAAGCCATTTATAACAACATCCTTATTTCTGGCCAGGCACATTTCAGCAAGAGCAAAACCACCACGAGGGCACTTCCAGACAAGATGTTCAATTTCAAAAAAATAACACTAGAGCAGAGTCAGGCCAGGTCAGAGTCATGGAAGAAACACAAATCAAAGAAATGAAATGTTAGACTCCAGAGTTTCTGCGTTTTATTTGGCCAAGATCTGAAAGAAATGGAAGCATTTTTAGGAGCAAAGGGAAAAGGGAAAGAAGGGAATGATATTGGCTTTTGCCACCTGCTGGAGTTCTGATTTGTTTGGCCACTCATTGGGAGAACGGAAGCTGGAGCAGTCTGGAGCTCCATGGCCTCAGAAGGAGCTGCAGAGAAGGCAGCTAGCCTTCAAAGAGGTGGATGAAGCTTTCAGACAAGTGGCGAAGAGAGCATAAGCATCATAGAACATTTCACCCCAGGCTGAGTAAGGCCAATATTCCTTTCATTGCTGCACCTTAACAGGACAGGTCTGGGGGCAAGGTGCACTTTGGGGAGCACTGGATTGGCTGCATCAGAGCCCTGACCTCACTAAACCCTGATGCCATGCAGGTAGGCTGCAGTGACCTCAGGAGAGTGGCTCCACCACTGTGCCCCTATCACACGGGCCACTCCTGGCATGGAGCACAAAAAAGCATCAAGATATTTCCTGCTGCTCATCTCCCATCTAAAGTTCCCCCTTTTCTCCCATGGCAGTGAATTCAATCCCCACCACAGCCACAAAGAAACTCTCTAAAGGAGCCCCTTCACATACATGCATTTCCCAAATCCTATTGCCCGTATTTGTCTTAGAAACTAAAAGCCTACATGCATGTGTTAAGGCTTAGTATTAATCTCTATCCCAGGGAAAGCAAGATCAGTTGAAATAGGAGCGCATGAAAGAATCTAGCTATGAGGAATGTTTTTTGGGAACGGGGTCGAACGACTGATCGGAAATGAGCATGTTTCTAACCATTAGGAACCGTATGAGCAGTAGTTGGACTGAGTGAGGGTGGTTGTATTCATGATGTCATAGGGCAGGCATCCCCAAACTGGTCCTCCAGATGTTTTGGCCTACAACTCCCATGATCCCTAGCTAACAGGACCAGTGGTCGGGGAAGATGGGAATTGTAGTCCAAAACATCTGGAGGGCCGAAGTTTGGGGATGCCTGGCATAGGGTCATGATCAAGGGAAGTAACAGTCCCACTCTATTCTGCCTTGGTCAGAGTGCACCTGGAGTACTGTGCCCAGTTCTGGACACCACAATTTAAGAAAGACATTGACAAGCTAGAAGGTGTGCAGAGGAGGGCAACCAAGATGATTAAGGAAACCAAGCCTTATGTACGACTGTACCTTGGATCCCGAATGCCTTGCGAGTCGAACATTTTGGCTCCCGAACGCCGCAAACCCAGAAGTGAGTGTTCCGGTTTGTGAACATTCTTTGGAACCTGAACGTCCGACGCAGCTTCCATGGCTTTCAATAGGCTGCAGAAGCTTCCTGCAGCCAATCGGAAGCCGCACCTTGGTTTCTGAACATTTTGGAAGTCGAACGGACTTCCGGAATGGATTCCATTTGACTTCCGAGGTACCATTGTACAGGAACCAGAGCAGCAGGACCCCCTCCCCAGAACCAAAGGGTCCCCTGTCCCCACAAACTTGGCAGGATCTGAGTCATAAGGAGCAGTGGGAGAGGCGGAGAAATGCAAGGGCCCACTGTCCAGTTGCTTAGCTGGCCAGGTGGGGCTCGCTAGCTGTGGGAGGAGGGCTGTGATTCCTAAGCTGGAGTAGGCTTGGAACAGGTGAGGATAATATGCCTCGTCAAGCACAGGTGCTGCAATCAGCAGTCAAAAGGGAAGCCGAGCTGAGGAGCTGTTTCTGTTCAACTGCCCTTGTTGATGGACCTCAGCCTGGATGTTCCTGGACCTTTATGGGACTGTGCTTCAGATTTGACTCTGGACTGTATTCTAACTGCTGGACCTCAAGGCTTGGCATTTGGATTGACCCTGGACTGTGTTTCCTGACTGTTGGGCTTTGCTTGTGTGGCTTGACCCCCAGACTGTGGACTTGGCATCCTGACTTGCCACCAGGAAGGCCAGGGCTTTAGGACACTAGGAAATATTTGGAAGGCTTTCCTAAGCGAGGATGATGTGAACTAGTTATGTGGCTTAAGAAACTTCTGTTTTAGAAGTGAGAAACAGAGAAAGAGAGAGAGGAAGGTGAGTTGCTAGGATCTGGAAGTTTAAAGCATTTTGTGCTGCTGCCTACTGCTGCCCAGAGATCTGGAGTGGGGCCTCTGGCTTTGACTATCTGTTGGAACTGTACCACCACATAAGAACAGCCTGCAGGATCAGGCCAATGGCCCATTTGTCCAGCATCCTGTTCTCGCAGTGGCCCACCAGATGCCTGTGGGAAACTAGGGAAGAAGTGTTTGGATTTGATATCCCGCTTTATCACTACCCTAAGGAGACTCAAAGCAGCTAACAATCTCCTTTCCCTTCCTCCCCCACAACAAACTCTGTGAGGTGAGTGAAGCTGAGAAACTTCAGAGAAGTGTGACTAGCCCAAGGTCACCCAGTAGCTGCATGTGGAGGAGCGGAGACGCGAACCCGGTTCACCAGATTACGAGTCCACTGCTCTTAACCACTACACCACACTGGCAGAACAAAAGCACAAGAGCACTCTGCCCTCCTTTGGTTTCCATCAACCACCTATGCTCAACATGTGTATTTGCAAAGAAACTCGGATAAGTAAAAGAATGCCACAAGCCACCTTCTCCTAAATGAAACGAAACTTGGGTTAAGTGCAGCACGGCTGGAACTTCTCAGCCCACATGGAGAAATGAGGTGAGTGTAACCATGTTTTCCATTACAATATGTTAGTTTTTGAATAACAGGATTCACAAGTCTTTGGGTGAGTCAAACAAAAGATTTACTGGTTCATCCCCCACAGTGATGAACCTCCACAACTGTGTTAATCCATGGTGGAGTGGTCCTCACTTTAAAGAATGTTTCTGACTTGACAACCACACAGTGATAATTACAACACTAGACCTTCCTTGAGATAAGTAGCAGGCTGCACATTGGCAGTGGACCTTGACTGTAGTAAACTGTATACGAGAAGCCTTTAATTTCCTTGGGAGAAAAAATAGTAATTTATTTCGTGGTGTTTTCTTATTTGCTGAACAAGTACCTGCATTTCCTCAATGGTAAAATAAGCCAGCTGGGGTTTTAATGTCAGGAATAACTCAGCACTTCAAAATACTGTGCATGCAAAGGGAGCTTTGCAGTTTAACACGGAGGTCAAATAACCGCGTCTCGTGTAAATGATGTTGCAGGAGGATAATGGGTCCTTTAGCCTTGAGGAAGAAGATATAATGTTAGTATGTATTTTGAATGGAAAATGTTTTTATGTTAAGAAACTCAAGCCCGCTTTGTTGATTAATCCATTTAACAAAATGTATATACCTCTGGATTGTAAAGCAATACTTCTAAGCAGTTTACAAAAATGACACATTACTCATAGAAGGAGGGTTGGAGTGGGATTTTTCCCTGCTCACCACATCACACCCTTTGACTCCAGAGAGCACTTTTCTGTTGTCACCCAGTGCATCTTTGGGTTGTAGCCATTAATTTGTAGTCAGTTAATTTGTTGCACTAAGTCAGTTAGTGGCATATTTGTTCCTCTGGCGAAACATTTTGTGGCAGCGAAACACTGTTGTGCGAGAGAATCCTCCCTCAAGTAACTGTGATTGGAGATTCCTGGGAAATAATTCCCAGGAAGATAGTAGAAGATAGACCTGTCAGTCACAAAAAAGCTCTCCCTTCCCAACATGACGTTTTGGGGAGAAATGTTTTAGTTTTTGCAGTCACATTATCTGTAGTGGCTTCTTTTTTTTTTAAAAAAAAGTCTGACTCTCTGAAGTACCTTAAATCGCTTTGGATGCCTGTGGTTTGGTTCAGACCCCTTTGGAGGGATCATGATTCCATTTGGACAATGCACAAATCTTTCCAAAGCAGACCGCTTTGGGTCAGGATTTATCAGACTCTAACGCACAACCCTACACACAAGTGATTTTGTATAAATTCCTTGCCTGAGGAGAAGATTGCCTTCGAGCTCTGTCTCATGTGGAGCTGAGCCCCAGCAGGGTAGAATTACATTAGATAAAACTTTGAATGATATGCCCTTCTCCACACACAAAAATTGTCCAAGACACTTCACAATATACAAAGTAAGATTAAAAACTGGAGGGATGGGGATACTATATTCATGGCAACTTGACAAGATATGAAGTAAGGTAACAAGTGCATAAAAAACAAATTTAAATGAAAATTTTGATAAAAAATATCAATAACATAAAGGTAAAGGGACCCCTGACCATTAGGTCCAGTCAGGGACGATTCTGGGGTTGCGGCGCTCATCTCGCTTTATTGGCCGAGGGAGCCGGTGTACAGCTTCCGGGTCATGTGGCCAGCATGACTAACCTAGGAGGCAGATAGTCCCTCATTTAAATATTGGCAACATTCAGATGTCAGGGCACACCACAGTTGTTTGCCATGCATGAGCTGCTTGCACCCACTTTGGTCCTCTTCACTAGTGCTGGGGAGGAATAAATCTGGCTGCTACTTCTTCTTTGGTGATCTCTCATAGCCGAGTAAGATTGTCTTCCATAAACATGGTTTTAACAGTGAGTCGGTAAGTGACAGTGGAGGCCAATTCTGGATCCACACGTCCTTCCACAGTGAGGACATTGGTTTCTGGGAAGGAGTTGATCATGGTGAGGGTTTGCTAAGCGTGCCTTCCTCTTAGCATGTTTCTCAAAACGCATGACACCTTTGGTAAAGGCTGTTCTCCAATTGGAGTGCTCGCAGGCCAGTGTTTCTCAGTTGTCAGTGTTTATACTACATTTTAAAAGATTTTCCTTGAGAGAGACTTTAAACCTCTTTTGTTGACCCCCAGCATTACGCTTTCCATTCTTAAGTTGCAATTGGAGTAGTTGCTTTGGAGGACGATAATCAGGCATTCGAACAACATGACCAGTCCAACAAAGTTGTTGTTGAAGAATCATTGCTTTGACACAGGTGATCTTTGCTTCTTCCAAAAATCTGGCTTAACATCATGTCTAAATTATGTGTTGTGGGTTGTTTCTCTCAAACCATGATGAGTAGGCCAAGAACAAGGATTGTGGTTTGTTTCTCTTGCTGCTAGTGGGGAGTAGCAAAGCAGGCATACTGAGTTTGTGCATGGTAAACTATAAGGGTTATTATGATGTCTGGACATATCCATTAACACTCAGCTCACCAGCAGTACAGTTTGTATCGTTCTTGCCAAAGATGTTTACCTGCAACTTACCAGGACAATCTTCCCGCAATGGAAATTGCCTCCTACACAAAGGGGCATTTACTTGTCTTGGCAGGAGGATGGGATTCATTTTTCAGCTTTCAATTAGGGTGTGTGGCGTTTGTGCTAAAGAGGTGAAATGCATAAATCATGCTCCAATCGCACGAAAATAACTTGTAGCCCGAATACAGAGTTATCTGTGCGATCCCCCAGGATGGACGATTTTTGTAGGCATGGTTTTGAGTTCATTACACAACAGAAAAGATGAGCTTTTGCTGTTTGGAAGAAATACATCTTCCTTACCCCGGTTTCTACAGAAGACGCAGGCAAATGATTCCCATTTGACAAAGAAATAGAAAGAGCAATAACCTGGAAGTCAAGAAGGGAATAAAAATAATGATAGGAGGGAAATTGCATTTCAGTAATCTTGTTGCATGTTTATAAATCCAGTGGAAGCACATGGCAGGTAGGCGGTTTAGCTTTACTGTGCATTCAATAAGCTCCTTTTCTTAAGACCTGAGGATTTGAAAGGAAAGAGCATATGCAGTAATAATAGTAATAAAGATGCCTCAATCAACATTTTCATTGACTACAATCGCTGCTCATCCTGGTCGGACCTCTTGGTGTTCAAGCTTCTCCCAGTCGGAACATGTCCATTGCATCATCCATTGTGCTTCACTTTCCTGCCCTCCTTATCAGCCATGTTAGCTAAATGGGATTCTTTGCTCAGTGGCAGAAAAAGCTCTGTGCACCAATAAGGTCAGTAAAGATTCAGAACTGTGCAAAGTGGCCCCCGTGTGATTATAGGGCAGTGGTCTTCAGCTTGTTCAAGCCAGGAGCCAACCTACAACTTTAGCCTGATGCATAGACCCACTTTTTATTTGTTTTATAAATTAAAAATTATAAATAAATAGCCTGTTTATTTGATTCAGTGAACAAGCAAGTAGCAATAGTAAGACTATTTCTGATTGGGAGGTAGATGCCACCCTTTGCCTCCTCAGCTCTCTTCCTCTGCACCTGGAGAAAAGCATCTTGTTGGAGGAACCAGGAAGTTCAGGCATCTAGCATCGTTCCTGAAGAACCTTGATACAGCTGAAGCTGGTTTCTGGGGTGTAGGGTGTGGGATCAATTTATTTGGAGGCTGCCATTGGTGGGACAGCTTCTGAGGTCATCCCTCTAGGTTGCAGAAAGGTGAGTCACACCAGTGACACTTCAGGGTGCGACAAGGGAGAGGGCTCATCCCATGAGGGATTGGTTGTAGATGGCCTTGCTTCTAGGGGAGAGACTGGAGCAGCTAGAAGGGAAAGGAATAAAAGTGAACCTGAATTTCAGGTGAGATGTGGAATGTTGTGGAGATGTTTCTGTGGCTCTTAATTGGTCTGGGGAACCCTTTCGGGAAGCTCCCTAGCAAAGCTGCGTTAGTTGAAGCTAGTTCTCAGTTTTTTCTTGACAGTTTGCAATATTTTCAGCACATGCTTACTTTAAAAAATAGTTTTTGCCACTTGTAATTTTTTGTAATTGAAAAAAAAAGCTTATTAAAGGAACAAATATCTACTTCCTCTGAACAAAGTGTATTCTGGCTCTCGGTGTTTGGGTATTGGGCACCACAAGTCATCTGACACCACAGGCACAAATATTACATACCCGAGGTCTACCTTCTACTGCACCATGCATTGGAAATCTTATTGGGGGCATAAAATATATCCTGGAAACCATTAGGGTGGTTTCCCTCTTCAAGACTGGATGGAGGTTAAATGATGGCAGAGCCCATGTGGGGGCCTTAACCCTCCAGCAGTAGGCCAATAGCCATGTACTGGAAGTCCCGCAGCATGAAGCATTATCATTATCATGCTGCTGGATGATATCATTCTTATCCTTATTAATTTCATTCATGAATTGCTTCCTATGAAGCATCTTGAAGCCAACAGCTCAGGACTGCAATCCCTCTTTCCATATGAACCTATCCAGACCCTGAGATCATCTTCTGAGGACCTTCATGTGAAAGGGGCCTTTTCTGCAGTGGCTCCCCATTTGTGGAATGCTCTCGCCAGGGAGGATTGGCTGGTGCCTTCATTATACACCTTTAGGAGCCAGGCAAAAATGTTCCTCTTTAAACAGGCTTTTGGCTGATTAATATCCAATACCCTTTTAAAATGTGTTGTTGCTTTTTATTGAGGGGGGGGGGGTTATTGGATTGATTTAGTTTTTATTTTGATACTAGCTGGCCCGGCCACGCGTTGCTGTGGGTTTTTGTGTTAAATGGCCCTTTTTCTGTTAAATGGACCTTCAGAGTCTCCTTTAGAGTCCCCTCACCTGCCCTGTCCCAACCCTGACTCCCCTACTGTAAGTTTCAAAAATAAGACTCCCCCCCACGTGTTCCTGAAAATGTCCCCACCCCCCACTGCTTTGGCTGACTCAGGGTCCTACCTCCCCCCCATGGCTATGTGTTTTCCCCCTCCCTTTGTTGTGCCTCATCCCTGTGATTCACCCACCCTGTGAAAGGCCCATATTATGTTTGTTTTTGCCTGTGGCCTACTGAATGGTGCGGCCTACTCAGTTTTCCCTGCTTGGCAATGCTGCGGCCTATTGAAAAAGCTGGGCCTTGTTGCTGCAAAAGGACTGTTTTCAGTTGGTTGCTGTGGAATCTTGTGATATCATCTGGTGGCGCAGCTTTGGAGTGTGCGATCTGCCTTTCTATTGGATGCTGCTGGAGTCTTCAGAGCTTCTGGTGGTGACGTCTAATTTGGACGCCACTTTTTTGTGTTTAATCATTATTTTAGGTGTGAAAGGTGTGGGGTTTTGGGGGAAAAAATTATGCCAGATCCCTCCCTGATGGGCATGGAATGTTGTGGCCAAATTACGGTTCAGCAGTTACGGAGAAAGGCTGTGACCTCCGCGTGTGCAATGCCTTAATATATATATATATATATATATATATATATATATATATATATATATATATATATAGATATAGATATATAGATAGATAGATAGATTTTGTGTTTTTATATTTTATTATATTTTATCTTGTGAACTGCCCTGAGACCTGCAGATATAGGGCGGTGTATAAATTCAATTAATTAATAATTTCACAGTACAATAATAGCATATGTAAAACAATCGCACATGTAAAAATGGTTAAAACAATTTTGACATTCAGAGTGGTGCAATAACTCTGGGGGAAAGAAGTAATTGCCAGTTTCTGTAGAAACTGACTGTACCAGCAACTAGGTCAGCTCTTTTGGTGTTGGGGAGGGGTGTACCCTAGAGAAATGTGTCCAGTCAAGTAATCCACTATCTATCACTGTTCCCCCAATCAAAATGATTTATTTGCAGTCTATAATGTTATGCTATTGAAGGTATCCCGCCCCACTTCGCACTCTCTTGCTCTCGTTCCCTCTCTTTCTCTCTCTCTCCACTCTGCATTTTCTCAAGGTAGTTTTCTCTTGAGCGAAATGCTAATGTAGCCTTTTGTTCAATCCCTCAACTGATCCATATGTGCCGGGATGGGAGATGTGAGGATATATTTTTGAAACCATAACATTTCATACATAATAACTGACAGAGGTGTCCCTGTACTAGAGATGTAAATGTCACCCGGAATAGGTAAGGCTGCCTGTAGATAATCCCAACTGGGTAGGTTACTACATGAATTCGTATTCTGCCTGCTAACTTGCTTGGGGAGGAACCGAAGGTGGTAGACACCGGCAGCCTAAATACATTTTGGATTAATTAACGCTTGCCTCACACTAGGTTGCTTGTATATTTAAATGGCTTTAATAGAGTTTAGATGGAAGGGAAATATTAGCTTTCCTTAATAGGTAGTGCATTTCAGGGTTTCAAAACGCTTTGCAAATATTATCTAGCATTCATGTACGGTAGACCAATGTTATTATCTGAGGGGATGAGGAAACTAACACTGAGCTATTGGGTACATTTAGACATGGGGAATGTTGTGTTAGTTTTCCTGCTTGCAGTGGAAACACTTTTGTCCCCCTTTTTAATGTTCCTTTCGCACTGCAGTACCTGTTTTGTTATGGAACGATGGTTTTGAATGACATACTGGCAGGTTGTGCTCAATTTTATTCACAACAGTGGGTGTGGTGCAACACGACAAAAAATATTAATGGAAAATGTTGCAAGGCGGGTTATCCTTCACGGAGAGCCCGTGTTGCGGTGGGGGCTAACAGGACACCCACCCTTCTGTTGGGTGGGATTGTCTAGAGCATGGGTCCCCAAACTAAGGCCTGGGGGCCAGATGTGGCCCAAGTGCCTTCTAAATCCGGCCCCCGGACGGTCCAGGAATCAGCATGTTTTTACTTGAGTAGAATATGTCCTTTTATTTAAAATGCATCTCTGGGTTATTTGTGGGGCATAGGAATTTGTTCATATTTTTTTTCAAAATATAGTCCGGCCCCCCACAAGGTCTGATGGACAGTAGACTGAAAAAGTTTGCTGACCCCTGGTCTAGATGACCAGGGCTGCAATTGGGGGATTCTGTTGTGGGGAAGATTTGGATGTTGCAATTTTGGGGACAGCCCACTGGCCTTATACAGTGGTGCCTCGACTTACAAATTTAATCCGTTCCAAAGGCACCTCCGTAGGTCGAAAAATTTGTAAGTCGAAAAGCACCATTGGAAACGTGATTTCCCATAGGAATGCATTGGAAATGGAAAAAATCGTAAGTCGAAGCAACCCCATCTAAAACCGCCACGGTTTCCATTCGGATGTCGAGAAAATCATAAGCGTGCAGCCATTTGCCCCATTCGTAAGTCAAAAAATTCGGTTGTTGAGTCGTTTGTAAGTCGAGGTACCACTGTATTCCTGCTTGCAGTGTTGAACTTTCTCTTTCTCTTTGCTGTGAGCTTCAGATCACCCGCCCACCCTCCTCTTTACTTAGGCTGTTGCGTTTGACCTTGCTGTGCATGTCATGGGGTCGTCTGCTGTTTAGGCAGGAGCCTGGTAGGATTTTTTTCCATTTGGCTGATTGGCTGGTGCCACTTGGTTTTTGCCTACTGCATAGCAACTCGTCACAACTTGTAAGGTTGCGGTTAGGCATTGGTTCATAAATTGGTTGGTGGAGGGATCGTGATTGGTTGTGCCGGTCCCTCCTATGTTGTTGGTTGGTGGAGGGGCCAGAATTGGTTGTTGGTTGTGCAGGCCCCTCCAATGCTGCTGCTGCACGGGTGAATTCCGTTAAAGGAATCCAGGGGCTCTACATGCTTTAGTCCGTACCCCGACAAGGGGCTAGGGCCATGCAAGAGCCCCTGGGAGCATTTGGAGGAGAGGCAAAGGGCCAGCCTTCCGGCTCCATTCTCTCCCCAAAATGCTTTCCCCGCACTGACTTCAGGAAGCGGGGAAGTCAGTTAGTTCTGTCTTAGACAGATGTATGTATGGAACCAATGCCTAAGCAAACACTCACATTTTTGTATTTAAATAAAGTTGTGGCCAAAATTATGCCAAAAACGTTAAACTTAATTTCTGTGTGCTGTGTGAGTTATTGGGGGGGTCCTGGGGACCTCGACATGCAACTGCCCTACCCTTTCCAGACATGTGTGTTTCTGCTCCCCCATGATTCATTTCCCTATAAAAACAGCAGGAAAGTGTTCTATGGTGGTAAAGGTAAAGGGACCCCTGACCATTAGGTCCAGTCGTGACCAACTCTGGGGTTGCGGCGCTCATCTCGCATTATTGGCCGAGGGAGCCGGCATATAGCTTCCAGGTCATGTGGCCAGCATGACAAAGCCACTTTTTTTTAAAAAAAGCATTTTATTAAATTTTCCAATTAAACACATCTCACAAATAACAAAACAAAACAAACAACAACAAACACAACATAATAAACACAATTTTTTTCTTTAAAACATCTTCTCAATTATTGCAATTCTCTTTGCTCTGCCGAGCTTTGACTTCCCTCCCTCCCCCCAGTCGTTTTTTTTTGTCCATTCCTGTCTTACAGTTTCTTTATTCCTTCTATCTAATGTCAATTCGTTGGATTTATTTCAATCCTTCGAGTGTCTTTAAACTCCTACAGTTCTTTTCCATATAGTCCACAAATTTCCTCCACTCCTTTTGGAACTTTGACTCTCCCTGGTTTCAGATCCTGCTAGTCAGTCTTGCTAATTCCGCATAGTCCATCATTTTTTGTCTGCCACTCTTCAATCGTTGGTAACTCCTGAGTTTTCCATTTTGGGGCTAATAAAGTTCTAGCCGCGGTTGTCGCATACATAAATAGTACTTGGTCCTCTTTCACAATCTCGTGTCCTATAAGTCCTAATAGAAAAGCTTCTGATTTTTTGGGGGAAAGTATATCGAAAGATCTTTTTCAGTTCGTTATATAGCATTTCCCAAAAACTTTTAATTTTATCGCATGTCCACCACATATGGTAAAATTCACCATCCTTCTCTTTACATTTCCAGCAAGTTTTACTACTCATCCTATACATCTTAGCTAATTTTACTGGTGTTAAGTACCATCTATACATCATCTTCAAAACATTTTCTTTCAAGGCAGTGCATGCAGTAAACTTCAATGTTTGATTCCATAATTTCAACCACGCATCATATTCAATATTATGCCCAAAATCTTTTGCCCATTTTATCATCACATCTTTTGTCAGTTCATCCTTCGTATACCATGACAAAGCCACTTCTGGCGAACCAGAGCAGCATACAGAAATGCCGTTTACCTTCCCGCTGTAGCGGTACCTATTTATCCACTTGCACTTTGACGTGCTTTTGAACTGCTAGGTTGGCAGGAGCAGGGAATGAGCAATGGGAGCTCACCCCGTCGCAGGGATTCAAACCGCCAACCTTCTGATCGGCAAGCCCTAGGCTCTGTGGTTTAACCCACAGCGCCACCCATGTCCTCTATGGTGGTATACCACCACAAATTTCATCACTTTACTCCTGTAGTTTTCTGGGTTAAGGATCCCCCCCCCCCCCCGTGTCACCTTTGGAACCAAATAACACAGAGATGAGATCTCCATTTGCACTCTGCTCTAAAAGTGGCTTTTTGTGTGTGCCATGTGACAGCTCAAATATATTGCAGAAATAAACAGGGAAATGTTGGGGAAATGGAATAAACTGTTGCATGAATGCAACCTTTGCTTTAAACAAGGGCTTGACTACATGCTATGTCAATTATGTGATTAGCGATTAGATATCAGTGAAAATCACCCCCTGCAGGGCAATTAGCATTCGGAAAAACTCACCAGTGGTATGAACCTGAGAACAATCACCGTTCTTCCCCACCCCACTCCAATGCACCAATGAAACAAAACTTCACATTTCTAGATTCAGGTAAGTAGCCGTGTTGGTCTTCTGTAGTCGAAATAAATAAATAAAAATATTGAAAAAGATTATTCCAGTTTTTTTAAAAAATTGTCCCGTAGCAGCTTAGAGACCAACTAAGTTTGTTCTTGGTATAAGCTTTCATGTGCACATTGTTTATGGACCATGTGGTTGCAATCCTATGCACTCTTACAGTGATAAAGTGGTGCTTATTTCTGAATGAATATACAGCCGTACCTTGGAAGCAGAAACAAATCCATTCCGGAAGTCCGTTCAACTTCCAAAACATTTGGAAACCAAATCACGGCTTCTGCAGGAAGCTCCTGCAGCCAATCAGAAGCCGCAGAAGCCCCGTTGGACATTCGGCTTCCAAAAGAACGTTCACAAACCAGAATGATCATTTCCAGGTTTGCAGTGTTCAGGAGCCAAAACATCCAAGTTCCAGGGCATTCGGGATCCAAGGTACGACTGTAGGTAGATTCGTGGACAACTACTGAACTCATGGCTCTTGGTGCAATTTGAACCAAGATCTACCCAACTCATGCTCTTAGCAGTCATATAGACATGAAAATAAGAAAGCTGTCATCGGATGTCAGTTTCTAACAGCAGTCATGTCAAAGTGGAAGTGTTGAATACAATCAGGGCTGCAGCAGTGTGTGTGTGTGCTTGTGTGTTTCTGCATGGGGGTAAGGTTTAAGTCCTTCTCCACGTGCCATATTCTCACTGAAAATCTCTTCCCCCAGGTGCAATTTGCCCTTGTTAGGTGTTTGACCTACCAGGATAAATCAATAGCAGCTCAAATGAGTGCATAGTGCAGTCTCCAGAGGGCCACAAGTTTGGCATTTCCCAGGGCCCTAAGCCCAGGAGAGGGACACTACCCTAACCATTTCAACTTTGCATAGAGCATTCAAGATCAGGGGAAACCTAAAGAGAATCCTCAGTTTGCATGTCCTGCCTTGTCCAGGTTAGAGGACCCCACTGAGTCCAGGACTGTTGGTATGCAGAGAAGAGTTCCCACTCCCTCAATTCGACCATCCTGATTAGATTCAGACTCCCCTGCTATCAGTCTTCAAAAAGCATGGATCTCCTGTTACATTTAGTTTGGTCCTTTGTCACCTCACTGCACCAGCTCTGCAGTTTCTGCTCCAATCTCTGAACTAAACAAGAAGCAGGTAATTAAGACCATCATGTTCTCCAATATGAAAGGCTTGCTCTTTAATCATTCCCATTTATGTTGTGATGGTTACAGCAGTTACATCTCTTCGCATCACGTTCATGTACCCATCCCAAGTGGGTTGTCAAGGAGTTGCTTTAGGGAAAGTAAGTGAGAGGAGTGACAGCCTGCTCCCGTGCATATCAACTTTAAAGTAAGTCCCACCGAGGTTGAAGCTCATCTCAAATAAATGTGTGCAGGAGTCTAAAGGAACAGACAGGCAATTAGAGGTGGCGATGGAACTTCAGGGCAGTGAACTACTGCAGTTCGTTGGCTATAAGAGGAGTGAGAACGATCAGGAATGAACTGGAGGTGATATTAGTGAAGGGCTAACAATATGAGCGTACATTAGTCAATAAAAATGGGCAGACAGCATGGCTTGCTGTTGTCTCAAGAAGCAGCATGCCTCTGAACAGGGCCAAACCATGACATTTTACCACCTGAAGTGGTCACTTCACCTTGCCTCATAGGTGGGCCAGCCCTGCTTCTGAATACCAGTGGGCTGGGAATTGCAAGTAGGGAGAGTGCTGTTTGCACTCAGGTCATGCATGTGGGCTTCCCATTTGGTTATCTACTGTGAGTACAGAATGCTGGATTAGATGAGCCTTTGGCATGGTCTTCTTGCACAGACAAATAATGGAGAAGATGTAGAATTGGGGAACTGAGTCAGTGACTTCCTAGAATGAGATGTCTAACCATATAAATCCTCTCTTCATGCTTTGGCTATGGTATAAACAGTAACGTGCCACAGAATAGCTATTATCTTCATTCTCGGACTGGCTAGGATGATGGTGGCCTTGCTTGAGGACTCACAACTGCCGTGTGTTGTTCCAGCTCTCGTGAAGCTGGCAGTCTGAGGACCAGGCCACTGCCTTCCACCCAGCCTCCAGCTGGCATGACGCAATTGCCCTTGCCAACATCAGTTTGGGGTTTGGATCCAGGTACTGGCAGCATGTGTGTTGCAACTTCATGCCAACAGAGGAACTCTTACACCTGATCCTGGCTCCCAGGCTAGAGAATTGGTTTATAGGATGAAGATGTAAGAATGAAATGCTCTCATGTGAGATCAGAAACACGTGAAGAGCCATTAAAATGAAGAAGGTACCTCAGGATGCCTCCCTTCCCATCCCTTTTTCTATTCTACAGATAAATGTGATACAGTTTGTACTAATCCCATTTCAAGTTATTAAGATAAGAGTTGGGGGGGGGAGGAGATTGATTGGCATTTTGAGAATAAATCTCTGTCTGGCAGGGGAATCTGACAGAATTTGAATACATAGACATAGGCAGTGTTTTAAAATATGACACTAATACATGGGCTTGGCCTTCCTAGGGATGTTCTAAACTTCTAAAACAAAATGCAGTAATCTTCATGAGGCCATGGTAAGCTGTACTTGCTCGTTTTTATTGGCTGCTATATGCTTGCATTGAGATAGCAAACTTGTATGTTTAAGGGAGAAAATGGACTAGAGGTGCTTCGAAACAAGAAGAGTTTTACTGTACAGTTCAGTTGTGAAATCGGACTATAAATGTACTGTTCTGTATTATAATAGTTTACATATAAAAACAAATTGAAGTTCTCACATAACAAAGCCGTTTTCTTCACTAGAAGTTTAATGTATTAGAGTTCTCAGTTGCTGCCCAAAAAATGCTGTCAGGTCTTTGTCCCCCATGGATGAAGAACCTGAAACTTCAGTACAGATGGAAGAATCTGCCAATTTTAGGTCTCTTAGTTTCTCATATTTACAATCTTAAATGCAGTTTTCCATAGTTCTGCAGAAATTTATGTATTGTTGTTTTTTAAGCCTTGTGAAAATTATTCAGCATTTATTCCGTTTTGCCTAATACATTTTTGCAAGCAGTTTCTTCTATTTTAGTGTACTGGTGGGGACTGCCTGGTGCTGCGTGGCAATTTTTAGAAACCAAATATATTTGTGAATTTTAAAAATGGATGGGATAGTTTGAGAGTTTGGATCTGTCACGCCGACAAATGGGTGAAGTCTCACCAAATTCACATTTTGGTGTGCCATCTTATGTCTGGTGTTGAGAAAATGGATAAGAAGGGAGCATTCCCCCTTTCATATAATACGAGAACTCAGCAACTTTCCCCCATTCTGGTGTCCTCCAGACATATTTGGACTTCAACCCCCATCAGCTCCAGTCAGGATGGCCATTGGTCAAGGATGATGGAAGTCCAACAAGATCTGAAAGACCTCAAGTTGGGGGAAGTTGCTTTAGGACAAAACTAGGGAACCTGTGACCACCCAGATCTTGTTGGACCACCATCCCTGATCATTGGCAATGCTGGCCAGCACTGATGAAGGTTGTAGTCCAAAACATCTGCAGAACTCGCAGTTGGGAAAGCTCACTGCACTAAAATCTAGGTGCCTAGATGGTTAGAAAGATTGGACCTTCTGGCAGTACCCTCACTGCTAGATGTGAAGCTACAGGGAACCAGGCAGAGGACCTTCTCAGTAGTGGCACCCACCCTATGGAATGCCTTCCCATCAGATGTCAAACAGTTAACAGCTATTTGACTTTTATACCGGTAGGACATCTGAAGGCAGTCCAGTTCAGGGAAGCGTTTAATTGTTGATGTTTCACTGTGTTTTTAATATTTTGTTGAGAGCCGCACAGAGTGGCTGGGGCAACCCATCAGATGGGCAGCATATAAATAATAAAATCATTTATTTATTTCATTTATTTTTCCTTGCTCACAGAAAACAAATGTTTCTGCCTTCTATTCCGGGGCCTTCATGGCTCATAGCATTCTCTCTACTTCCTAATTTTTTTTAGCATCAAGAATAACTGGAAAATGCCAGAGTGATAGTCTTTTATTATAAAAGCAACAGAAAACGCTCCTGGCAATAGTTGCGCGATAGGGCGTTGTCAAATGAAACAGATCCAACTTTCATGGTGTCACTACTTTGGGGAGAAATATGCTAAATTTTAGAAGTGAAATACCCTTTGACTGAGATTATTTTTCATACCATGCCTGAAGCTCTTTGCTTTCCAGAAGCTGTGACTGGTGCATCCGTTTTAAGGTAACAGCATATGGCACACAAATAGCCTCCCTCCAATGTCTTGTCATGCTGGATTGTACTACAGTAGGCAGAAATAATCCTCTTTTCAGGAGAGTTCAGTTCCATAACTACAGAAGTTAAATTGTTTAGTCGAGGCCATGCTAAATGTCAAAACCTTTTGAAGCTGAAAAGTAAAATGATTGCTTCTAATTAAATTACTGTTTGTGAATTATTCCCTAAAGTCTCACCATTTTGAATACATACATTGGAGTGCTTAGTCTGTCTTGTATGTAGCAAAATGAGCGCAACAGCATCGGGAGGTGAGTACCCGCTATCGCCCACCAACAATTTTCAAGCCATGTATGGTGATGTTCTATAGAGCCCCTCTCAGACAACAAGACATGAGGTTAATTGGTTCCATCCAGGAGGCCAAGAACACTGTATATGGGTTGGGCCTCCTCTACCTCAACCAGTCAATGCTTGGAATGAACACCACTTGGAAAACTTGAGTTCCAAAATATAAATGGTATATAAGTTTACAAGTGGTAGGTTGACAAAAGTAGTGAACAATGGTGCTGCCACGGTGATAGAGATTGCTTGTTTTTTTCTAATTGCCAACAATTTCCGAAATCACATACACGTCAATGGATGAATGAAATTGACCAAATTGCCATACGCGCCAACATTTTGCAGCAAAAACTGGGCCACACATCTTCCAGGCTGTCTGTCTTACGGCCTGCGCAAGAGTCACATTTTTGGGTGTTGCGATCTCATGTGTTTTGAGAGCAGGGAGCCCAAAAACGGGATGTGCCAATTTAAACAGGACAGTTGAAGGATATGGAATGTTTCACAGACATCCTCTAGTCTTATTAATGTCACTCATAGAAGAGCAATAGCAAACCAACGGCAAACACGTTCTTATGTACACTCACGTACAAGAGGGAGATGTTAACAGGATTGGCAGAAACCCGAGGTACCAAAAAAAGAGAGGTTTAGAACAAAGCTGAAGGGGGATGAAAGCCACAGAAATAATCCATTGGGGGTTGGTCAGACCCAGTGACCACAAAATGCTGGCTAAATGTTGAGGCAGGGGGGAGCAGGGAGAATGGAATGGAGTATACTTAAGAAAGTGTGGCTGCCTGGAATCCTGAACAGGAGCACTCCCCACTGCAAGACTTTGCTGCTGTTCCCACCTGCGGCTGCTTATTGTTCCGTTGTGCAACCATAAAAATCTGTAGCTAACCTATGGGCTTTGGACATTAACCTGGATTTACACAGCTCTGAATGAGCACTGAATGTAGCCTTCCATAAGGAGCAAGTGACCCATACTGGCTTTACCCTTGTTAAAGAGAGCACTGTGCCAATCACCTGGCCGGGCTAGTCAGACTCTGGGAAACTTCTCCACAAGGCTGCTTTCAGCAGCCTCTCCCCCTCCATTCCTGGCTCTGTGTTATTCATCCACAGCCAGCAGAGACTGATTAAAGTGGACAAGCAAACCAGGCATGGAAATGGCTCTGGCTACAGGGCCAGGACCACTCCATGACAATATTCAGTATCTAATTTGTCTTCCCTTTCTTACGTAATCCATTTTTTGAATGGATTGGTTCCCAAACGGTGGATCTAGACCACACTCCAAGTGGTTGCAGTTCAATTGATGGTGGGCATGTAATGAAAATGTTGCCATGCGGTGTTTTATGAGTCTGGTGTGCCACTGAACCTTGGTCATCACCTCACCTAGGCATGTAGTGTTGTCATTGTTGTTGTTTCGTTTATACTACACAATTCTTCCAAAGACCTCGAGGTGGCACAAAGGGTTCTCCACCTCTCTGTTTTACCCTCACAACAACCCTATGAGGTAGGTTAGGTCGAGAGACAGTGGCTAACCCAAAGACATTCAGTGTGTTCCATGGCTGAATGAAGATTTGAGCCCTGCTCTCCCACCCAGGTCCTAGTCCAGCATTCTAACCACTGCACCACACTGCCTCTCCATGAATCTGTGCTCATGCTATGGAAAGTGTATTGCAGGCCTAGTCTGAACAGCAAACCAGCATTTGGACTGGTGCATTGGCGAGTGTCTCTTACACAACATGTAGTGCAGCAAAACCGGAGGAGGAAAAAAGCAAAGTTTCTTTCGAACGATCTACATTACCTGTAAATCTGTAATTATGTTAAACTGCTTAAAAACATGGTGTGGAGAACACATGGCTCCTCTTTCCCCTACAATACAGTAAGAGCAGTGATTCAGGCTGTGATCCCAAATTAGGCCCAACCAATCAGGGTTCAGTCTAATCTCCCCCCCTCCAGCTGCACAATACCTGCCCCTGAACATTTTGAAACCAAAGCAATCTGAAAGAAGAAGGACAAAATCAGAATTAACAGAGAAAGAGACAGAAAAAGGAAGTAGGAGGAGGAGGAGAAAGAAGGAAAGATTTGGGGAAATAAAAAAAAGAGAGAGAGAAGGAGCAAGAAAAATAGAGGTGCCTTGAAAAGAAGGGAGTAAGGAGAATGCTCCCAATTATTTGGAGGAAGATATCTCCTTTCCTTAAGCTATAATTTGATACTGAGACTCCTTTTCCACACAAAGCATAACTACAAAGCTGAATTCACAGCCTTTACTACGGCAGAATAAATTTTAACATGCTCAGCATGTGAGAGAACGCACCATGGCACCACTGTGCAATATTCTCTTTGCTTTGTACTGGTAGGTAATGATTGTATAGCTACGTATACTGTTTAAGTAGAGTTCAATATGAGACAATAAATGCCTTTGGCCAGTCCAGTAATTAGTCCCATAATATGCACTTAATACCAAGATTTAAAAGGAACCCATATTCATCTTCATTTTCTCATCTCTTTAAAGAAACCACCTAGCTCCTTATTAAATCCCATTTGCCCAGCTGCACAAAAACTTATTTCACTTGGCATATTTTCTGTGCACAAAATGTATCCAGCTGCGCATGAGAATAAATCCTACAGCCAGTCATGATTAAGTTGTGGCAGACTTTGATGCCTAGTTTTGCTTTCACTTCTCTTTGTTGGGCCAACACTGTAAACAACATAGATGACTGTTTTCCCTAAAGGAGAACATGGTGTTCTTGGGCTTATTGGTCTCTCAAACTAGAATTGTCAGCTAATAGAGGAGCTTCTTCTTCTTTGATATCTCTCTCTCTGAATGCAGACATGCAAATGAGGGTATGTAGGACTAGCAACCTGCTAGCCACCTGCACACAAAATAATCTCCTTTAAGATGTAAGCTGAAATTATTAAAATAGTATTATGTATTCTTGGCACTGTTCCATTTATGATAGGGTTCCCATATTTCAAAAAGTGAAAACCCAGACCCAAAAGTTGTTGAGCTTCCGACATAGGTTGTCATATGTCCAGTTTTTCCTGGACATTTAAGTGATTTCCTCCTGGAGTCTGTTTCCAAAAGCCGAATCCCAGCAATGTCTGGACATCTGGCAATCCTAAATTTATGAACTGAGCTAAAATCCTGTGTGTAGCTTGGTTCCCATTATTTTGGGGATTTCCAGTCTTGTGGAGTTCATTTCTCTTTTTAAATAATAATAATAATAATAATAATAATAATAGTACAATTATTATTAACAACAAAACATGGATAGCAACAGCTCCCACCAACAATAAGCTTGCAGGACATTGTTGCAGTTATTGCCTATTTTTTCCATGGCTCTCTAGACTATTTGGATGGTACACTATAGTCCATCAAACTTTGTCTCTATTCCACTTTACTTTTAATATGGAACTTAACCCAAGAGGTCTATCCATTAAGAGCCACGAGTTCCTGGTGGTGAGATCCTTCCTCAGTGCTTATTAACAGATAGAATAAATCCAAACCACTGGGCTGTGAAGTCAGCTCCACAATTATTGTTTCCATGCACTATCAATTGCTTCATAGGTTTTCCTGCCAATGCAAGGAACTGCCCTTGTTTGTCTCATTCCTTGAAGGCTCGCCCAAGACAATTTGCTACCTGAGGCAAACCAGAAAATGATGGTCCCCAGGGATTGTAGTTTGTTAGGGGTGCTGGGTTAGAACACGGCTAGGGGATTTCAGGCTCATGGAGGCACAATCTGTTAGCCCTCCCAATTTTAAAGAGCCTGCAGCCCTGAGGCAACCACCCCAACTTGCCTCATGCATGGGCCAGCCCCGCATTCCTCTAATGTTCTCCTCTAAAGTTGTCTTGGTGGAATCAGAAGGGATGCCACCATTTCTTTATGTGGTAGGGTTTCATTTCATTTTCAAGCAACAGTAACAGGGCAAGCACTTGAGATGGTTATATGTTACGTCCAATTAGGTTCCCACATTCAGCAAATACTTTTGTCTACAGATTTTGTATGCTTGGCCAGATCTGCCATATGTGGAAGGAAGTCTCATTATTACCACAATCTCTCCAACACATAAAGTTGCATGTTTTATATTATTATTATTATTATTATTTATTTTGCATACATAGTTTGGTTTAATTACATATGTAAATTAGTCCAGTGGTGGACTAATTTAAAGAGGGCTCTCTAACCTTTGCTGCAACAGATTTAAAATCTCTCCCCCCCCCCTTGAGGTTTGCCATTTTCCTCTGTTTATTGATTCCCCAATGTCTCATTCCCATAAAGCCCTGACTATTTCTGAAATCCTCCACCATCACTAAGAGCAATGTGAATCACGCAGGTGGGTTTTGAATACTATGATACCTGTTTAATCCACACCCTCCCCTTTTTATTTGCCGTGAAGACCCATTTGGAGTTTTGCCTTACTTTGAGAATCAATAAGTGTTAGTTTTTTAAATAGAAACTAATTCTCCTTTCCTGATCCATTCAGCAGAATTTGCAGGCCTGTATGTTAGTTAAAAACAACCACGCACATTAGCACTTCTTATATCCTTGCTTACTTGCTATCTTACTATCGGGTTGGGATTTGTGTGTTTTTCCCCCTTCCTTCTTCCAAAAGGCCTTAGAGCTACCTTGGAAACTCATTTGCATGTTGTTAGCTGAACCTGACACCTGGTGCCACAGACCTCTGGGGCTCTCACATCTGTGCACATCTCTTCACATTCCACGAGCCAGAATTCACCAAAGAACCTTCAGCCTGGTGTAATAAGAGAGCTGCAAAAGTTTAATAGGCAATTGGAAGGAACGCGCATACATACAAGCACAATCCCACTCATATGAAACATGTACAATGTGCACTTTAGTACATGCAACATTTTCATTTTGTTAACAATCGTCAATGGCACATTTTTATAGCATGAAAAGGT
This sequence comes from Zootoca vivipara, assembly GCF_963506605.1. Taxonomy (NCBI): domain Eukaryota; kingdom Metazoa; phylum Chordata; class Lepidosauria; order Squamata; family Lacertidae; genus Zootoca; species Zootoca vivipara. The sequence continues at coordinate 57,440,967 of NC_083284.1, read as the reverse complement.
CAGAAAAAAGGCAAACAAAATGATCAAGGGGCTGCAGCAATTCCTCCATAAGAAAAGGTTCCAATGTTGATGGTGCAGGCGGTTATAGCCTAGAAAAATGACTAGTAAGAGTGAGACAGGATAGTAGTGTTAAAATTATGCTTGAGGGACAAGAGAAAGTGGATGCAGAAAAAGTTTTTCACCCTCATATTGGTAAAGGTAAAGGGACCCCTGACCATTAGGTCCAGTCGTGACCAACTCTGGAGTTGCGGCGCTCATCTCGCGTTATTGGTCGAGGGAGCAGGCGTACAGCTTCCAGGTCATGTGGCCAGCATGACAAAGCCGCTTCTGGTGAACCAGAGCAGCCCATGGAAACGCCCTAGGCTAGTAGCATAGTAATGGGGGGCGGGGGGGGGCATGCTGCCCCGGGCGGCAGGCTGGAATGGGGTTTACCCATGCTGTATGGAAAATCGAAATACCACCTCTCATGCTTACACGTAAATGAATCCTTAACAAATCACAAAACAGCTCCTAGAATTCTTTGGGTGAAGCCATGGCTGTTTATAGTGGCATTATAGTGCTTTAAATGTATGGTGGGAATGTGGCCGAAATGTAGTGGTTGATAGGCAGAGGAGGTGAGACAGCATTGCTCATCAGGCTTTCCAACCTAGAGGTTGCTGCTAGTAAACTGAGAGCGACACAGCAATGGGAGGCTGGTGTGATGCAAGCAAAGTGGCAGAGCCCATCTGATGGTCCCACCACAGTGCCCGAATCACACTGACCTCCCTGCTGCCACCTCACTCTTCCCCCTATTGGTTGCTGGCAGAAACCTTTACACTGGGAAGACAGGTAAGCGGCCATTATGCATTTCATTCTGCATTCAAAGCGGAGAAAACATGTATATACAAATCAGCCTATGTTATTCTGCCCACATTTCATATAGGGCAGTCATGAGTTTGGCATAAAATACCTGCTTAAAGAATAACGACAACTTCTTCTCTTCCTGTAACATTTTCACAATTAGGTGACTTCGCTCGTTTCTTAACGAGGGATTCTTCTATTTTGTGCTATAGGTTGCCACAGGAAGAATGGAAAGGGATTTTGAGGTTTCCACCTCTAGTAGCAGCTAATATCTAACGCTGAAATCCTCATATCTGGTGAAAGTGATGATGGAGTTGCCAGAGATTACTGGCGCACTCAAAATATACAGAGATGGAAAGGCACTGTCATTTCTCCCATCTGTTACAACAGGTGGCCCTATTAACAGAGAAGAAGACTTGCAAAAGACTGACAATTTATTTGATGTTTATACAGGTGACTACAGTCAACAGGTGACAGCGCTAAACATTCTGAGTGTGAACTGTATTTAAATAACACAAAATTGTCACTATAGGCCACTGGTTATTATGTTGTCTCATCCCACCATCTGGGAGCTAACTTTACCCAATATTTTTACGCAGCAAATGGACCCACCGACCTTGGGCTAAAAGTTCATAGAATCATCTGGTCCAAACCACTGCAATGCAGAAAGCCCCACCCTCATGATCTGGTATGAACAAGAGCCCAAACGCAATAAATGGCTTCCCACATCCTGGGGCGTCTCTCTCTCTCTCCCCCCCCCCCACACACACCAAGGAATAACAATTCATTGATGTCAGCCTGACATCAATACCAGGAAAGATTCTAGAGCAGATCATTAAGCAAACGGTCTGTGAGCACCTAGAAAGAAACTCTGTGATCACTAAAAGTCAGCATGGGTTCCTGAAAAATAAGTCATGTCAGACTAATCTGATCTCATTTTTTGACAGAATTACAAGCCTGGTATATGAAGGGAACGCTGTGGATGTAGCCTATCTTGATTTCAGCAAGGCCATTGACAAGGTGCCCCATGATATTCTTGTAAAGAAGCTGGTAAAATGTGGGCTAGACAATGCTACCATTCAGTGGATTTTTAACTTGCTGACTGACCAAACCCAAAGGGTGCTCATCAATGGCTCCTCCTCATCCTGGAGAGTAGTGACTAGTGGGGTGCCACAGGGTTCTGTCTTGGGCCCAATCTTATTCAACATCTTTATCAATGACTTGGATGATGGGCTTGAGGGCATCCTGAGCAAGTTTGCAGATGACACCAAATTGGGAGGGCTAGCTAATACCCCAGAGGACAGGATCACACTTCAAAATGACCTTAACAGATTAGACAAAAGGGCCAAAGCGAACAAGATGAATTTTAACAAGGAGAAATGTAAAGTACTACACTTGGGCAAAAAAATGAAAGGCACGAATACAGGATGGGTGACACCTGGCTTGAGAGCAGTACATGTGAAAAGGATCTAGGAGACTTGGTAGACCACAAACTTGACATGAGTCAGCAGTGTGATGCAGTAGCTAAAAAAGCCAATACAATTCTGGGCTGCATCAATAGGAGTATAGCATCTAGATCTAGGGAAGTAATAGTACCTCTGTATTCTGCTCTGGTCAGACCTCACCTGGAGTACTGTGTCCAGTTCTGGGCACCACAAGTTCTGGACAAGCTGGAACGTGTCCAGAAGAGGGCAACCAAAATGGTCAAAGGCCTGGAAACAATGCCTTATGAGGAACGGCTTAGGGAGCTGAGTATGTTTAGCCTGGAGAAGAGAAGGTTAAGGGGTGATATGATAGCCATGTTCAAATATATAAAAGGATGTCATATAGAGGAGGGAGAAAGGTTGTTTTCTGCTGCTCCAGAGAAGCGGACACGGAGCAATGGATTCAAACTACAAGAAAGAAGATTCCACCTAAACATTAGGAAGAACTTCCTGACAGTAAGAGCTGTTCGGCAGTGGAATTTGCTACCAAGGAGTGTGGTGGAGTCTCCTTCTTTGGAGGTCTTTAAGCAGAGGCTCGACAGGCATATGTCAAGAATGCTTTGATGGTGTTTCCTGCTCGGCAAGGGGTTGGACTGGATGGCCCTTGTGGTCTCTTCCAACTCTATGATTCTATGATTCTATGCACATCCCACCCAAGGAGCAGCTCAGGGCAGCCTCAGCTCAGACACGACGAGCTAAGGTAACCTGCTTTGGAGTTCAGGAAGCACAATCACAGACCAGCAAAGGGTTCCTGAGAAAGATGCTGTGTGGCTGGGCTTCCAAGCTCCTGTCTGCCCGCCTCCTTGCTTCTCTGCACAGTCAGACAGGGTTGTGGAGTCCAGAGGAAGGAGGGTTGCAGGGTGGGGGGGTCGGCCAAGACTCTGCCTCTGCTGGAGAGCCCTGCACTTCCCTATACCTCTTGACATGTCCTTTACGAGGGGGTTGCTTTGGATTTCGTCCAAATACAAATACCAGTCGGTTTTCTGGTCAATGGGGCTGACTGTCCTCCCTCCCCTGGGCTCTGTGAGAGAATGGGAACAGTTTTGTTGATCTCCAGGGATCAACAAGTATTTCACCTCTTTATTCCATGGCTTACTAGTTACACTTTAACTTCTTGATGGGGATTTATTTTAATTGCAAGTAAAATAGGAACAGGGAAAACCATGGGAAGTGGGGAAGAACAGTGATCTGAAGCAAAGACCATGAGATCCTATGTTGTCGGTAATAAGGCTTGAAGGAACGTCGGCGGTTTCTTTAGAGTGACAAGATAAATCGTATGTGCTCATACACTTCCCACATTTAAGTGAGTGTGTGCAGGATAGTCTAACAGGATTTGTTGGATGCTCAGTGCAGTGTCTATATTAGCAAATGCTCATGCCCTAGCCATCCTGGGTGATGGTAAATACATCTAAAGGCCAACTGTGACCAACACTCATCTTGATAACCAGACAGGGTTTCATCATAACATCTTGGTAATTTCCACTTTTTGCAGTTTGTGTAAAGCATCATGGAGGAATGGCATGATCTTAGCAGGAAATGAAGGCAATGCTACACAGAGCAGCCTGTCTCAGGCAAGCTCGATATCCTTTGAAGCTTTTTTCCCCATTAAGACACAAATTTCCCATTTTTCAAGACACTGGCAATAATAGATCTTTTTTGAGATCAGTAAAAGCATCAGAGGAATATCTGCTTTCAGATAGCACAGTAAATGCCCTGTAACTGTTCCATTGCAAGCATATAACATTTCCACAATTTATATCAGAGTTAGTACTCTTCTGTGTGTACCACAGAGGCACAGTAAACAAGGAAGGAAAAATGCTTAGGCTTTATCAGGTATTTGATTCAAGATCCTGGAAGTCATGTTTGTGCTTTCAACCAAAACTTTGTGCCTCAGTTTGGTAACCTGTTGTGAATATACATTTTGATTTACTAAAGAGTACCCAGTCTGAAAAAACATATTAATCAATTTCATTGGGAAAACTTATCAATCTCTTAATATATACTTCTTTCTCCATGTAAACCATCCCCATCCATTAAATTCAATACACTTTTGTCATCGAGAAATGGAACAAATGAATACAGTATCTATCTGAATGGATGTGGATCCGTAGATCAGAATGAATGGTTAGAGTTGTCAAGTCAGGAAGAGAATGTTACTGTAAGATAACATCAAGGGGTGGGCAGTAGCTCAGGAACAGAGCATCTGCTTTGCATGCAAACTTAGGCTTCTCCAGAGGTCTGGGAATGTGTCGTACCTGAAACCCTGGGGAAGAGTTATCCATCATGCTAAACTAGAGGGACCAATTGTCTGATTCAGTCAAAGACAGCTTTCTATATTCCTATTATCAATCATCTGCAATTTAGTAAAGAACTAAATTTAATTAATCAATAAAAATGAATAATGACGATGTTCAAAATCTTGGTATAGGAGCCTTTCTTCGAAGGATGTATAAGATAATTAGATATAGAAAACCTACCATAGTCGAGTGGAAAGGTCTTCCTCAATTATTTTCGTACATACATGTATTATGTAACTATGCTTATGTTCCATCTATACAGTCATACCTTGGTTTAAGTATGCTTCGGTTTGAGTACTTTCAGTTTAAGTACTCCGCGGACCCGGAAGTGTTTACTTCTGGGTTCCGCAGTGCGTGCATGCGCAGAAGCTATCTGTGTGCTTCGTGCATGTGCAGGAGCACTCTATCGGCGCTTCGCGCACGCACACTATTGCTGCTCGGATTAAGTACTTTTTGGGGTGCAAATGGCACCCCAGAACCAATTAAAAACTTAACCCGAGGTACCACTGTAATAATTTAATTTTTTATCATCTGCAATACTGTTTTATTTATTTTATAGTACAGTACATTGATTATTGCTTTCATTTTATGGATCAATGGTCTCATTAGACAGTAAAATTCATGTTAATTTGCTGTTTTCGGGGGTGTTTTTCATCGTCTGGAATGGATTAATTCACTTTCCCTTACTTTCAATGAGAAAGTTTGGTTCAGTTTAAGTACGCTTCAGTTTAAGTATGGACTTCCGGAACCAATTAAGTACTTAACCCGAGGTACCGCTATATATGCAATCAGTGATGGTGCCATTGTTTAATATTTTAATATGTACCAAGTTACAATTAATCTGAATAAAGGAAATGATATTGAGTGATATATAGATGCCATCATGTTTTTCCATATAGAGTTGAATTCACAGTATAATATCAGTGCCTTCTGATTTAAGATATATGAATTCATTGAATTATTGTTCTTACAATAAAGCACACTAAAAGATAATGCAAACATAATTAAAGTGCCACCTTAATGAAAGCTATTTTAAATTAGCCTGAATTACATAACAGCTAACGTCTAATCCATAAAAATAAATAACATATGTGAATTCTCATCTTCTGTTCTTGTTGTTTTACAAAAGACTTTGAATATTGCAGTTGAGACTGGTGCAGAATCCACTGCCATATTGAATCACATTATAGATGAATGACTCAGGACCTAAATACCTTGAGTACCTTGATGTGCTGGGTTTTGCTATTGGATCAATGGGCCTGCATTAAAGATGATGAGAAGTTTCCCAGGATATTGGTCCTTCAAAAGTCACCATTACCATTCATTTTCAGTTTGACACATGTCTATGAATGGCAACAGAATTTTGCTGAAAGTGAAATGCTAGGCAAACACAGGAAATCCCATTCAGCCAGAATACCCGTGGAAATTTTAATAAAATTTGGTTATTTTGGCATGGGACTCTGTACATCCAGTTCCAAATACATTGTTTAAGCAAATATTGCAGGAGATACTAGAAGAGAGAGAGAGAGAGTTTTAAGATCTTCTTGCAAGAAATGAAATTATTCAGTATAGATCGGGCTTCCTCAACCTCGGCCCTCCAGATGTTTTTGGCCTACAACTCCCATGATCCCTAGCTAGCAGGACCACTGGTCAGGGATCATGGGAGTTGTAGTCTCAAAAACATCTGGAGGGCTGAGGTTGAGGGAGCCTGGTATAGATTTATTGCAAGGAAACAAGGAAAGTTCACAACAATAGCTTTCTACTTTCTCAGACTCAAGACTCACTTTTAGTCTTAATCTAAAAGAAGGAATCCACTTTGATATTTTTTCCCCTTACCATATCAACATATTCCCTTCTTTCTCTTGCTTCCTTTACCATTTATATATGGTTGGGAAATGCTCTCCCCATGTTCAAATGTGCTTCTCATTCAGATTCTTAGATTGCATGCCGAGGTGCCAAGAATATCCCCCCAATAACTCACACATCACACAATAATTAAGTTTAGGTTTTTTGGCATTAATTTTGGCCACAACTTTATTTAAATACAACTGAATATGAGTGGTTGCTTAGCATTGGTTCTTGCCATCTGTCCCCCCTCCTGGGGCAGATCTGACTCCCACTAGCCTAGTAGGGGAGCCAGTAGGTGAGCACCCTCTGGGAGAGATCGGGGCAGGGGCACAAGCCCTTGACCTCATCCCTCCGATGCTCCCCGAGGCTCATGAGCGGTCCTGACCCCTAACGGGGATAGATGGACAAACATGTAGAGCCCCAGGGTTCCTTTTTTAAAAATTTTTAAAAAACCTTTATTGTATGTTAAAATTCCAAAAGAAAAATACACAAAAGAAAATACAAATAACAAATATACACTTTACAACAATTCAAAAATTATAACATTGTTCAATAAGTTTCCAAATCTAAGTATTCCAGACCTTGGATATAATAAGAATCGAAAAAAGAAAAAAGGAAAGAGAAAAGGGAAGGGGAAAAAAAGGAAGAAGGAAGACGAACAAAGAAGATCTCTAAGGTAAGTCCATAAGGGGAGGGAGATAAGGGGAAGGGGGTGGGATAGGGTAGGAGTGGGGAGGAGAAAGGGAAGAGGTAAGTAAACAATAAAGGGGGTTAAAAGGGACAGTTATGGTAGACAGAATAAGATTTCGACTTCCCAACACTTATAATCGGTTTCATTTCATAATTAAATTCTGCTAGGCTTCTCCTTATCTTATATAGTAAACTACTTTTCTCACCTTTCCATTTCTTTATTTCTTATCATCTCGTGCTTCTTAATCTAGACATATCACCAACTTTGTGCTTATCTTTTGTTTATAAAAGTACTCTTCCACATATTTCCACTCTTTCTTCACATTTTGTTTGGGTGTCTTTCTAATCAGGGCGGTTAATTTCGCTAGGGTCATATATTCGGCTAATTTTATATACCACTCCTGTATGGTTGGGATCCTATCTCCTTTCCAGTTCTGGGCGATCAGCGCTCTGGCTGCCGCGCATGCATAAAGGAGCCCCAGGGTTCCTTTAACGGAATACCCCTAAAGGCAGCAGCAACCATGAGGGGCAGGCCCAGCTGCACTGAAATGTAAGTAAACCATTTTTTCCGTTTATCTTACTAAAACATGTGGTTCATTCTCTACAATGGGAGTGAAGAGGTAGAAGGTCAACAGACGACAAATGAAATGTATAAAAAGGTGCAATTGCTTAATTCTTAAGCTTCCATAAGCTGCAAAACTTATAGGTGTTTTTACTCTGCTAAAAAGGCTTCACGGTCAGATTACTTTTGTATTTCTTCCACACACGTGAGATAGGAGGTTTAGATCTAAATGTACAGATTTAATCCTCAATCCATTTCCCACACCTCCAAGGCCACAATAATATATAAGCTATTTATTTGTAACCTTTGCCATGTTCTTCCTTTAAAGAACTCAGAGCAGTTATAGAGTGTTCCATCAGTCTCCATCTGCTTAGCTTTGGCAGTGCAATGGTATCTTTTTGCCTCCTGGTTTCTAAGCATTAGAAATTCCTTCTACGCTGAAGTTGCTCAAAAGCTCTCTCCTGATGGCTACCTGCTGAGAGATGCAGCCCTGCTTATGGGAGAAAGGGGAAGGAAGCCCTGTATGGTTTAGTGAAGAAAACTGGAGCAGAGTGCAGCAGCAGCAGCAACAACAAAGATCTTTCTCAAAGTAAAAAGGTAGAAGTAAGTCAGGCATTATTTAAAAAAGCACGGTGTTCTGTGAGCGAATTCCAAGTAGATAAACAAGGCAGCAGGCATCCGCCTACACATCCATTGAGCACACAGGGTGGCAGGAGGTGATTACGACACTCTATGAGATTTGAGATTAAGGACACCTGTTTCGCAAAGGAAAAGACTATGCCAGGAGACTCTTGGAACTATTTACACTGTGAGATGTTAAAAAATGAGCCATCGATTCATTACGCTGACAACATATCAATGCATGGTTTCAACTTTTTATTTTTTGGGTTTTTTTTACACCAGGGTGGGGAACTTGTGGCCCTCCAGGGGACAATGGACTCCAGGAGCCTGTCAACATCTAGAGGGCCACAGATTCCCCATTCCTGCTTTATAGTACCGTACTAATAGGCCCCACTTAAAGTTGGAATGTCCCTTCTCTGCCTCTTTCCAAGTGGATCCATGTTTGGGTATGAGTCATGCTAGTTTATATCAATTATATATATCAACTATATCAACTTTTTAAAGTTTCAACATTTTAAACATATGCAGTCAAGACACAATTTCATCTTTTCTCTTATTTCTGTCAACTCCCCACCCCTTTTTTACCATTGAATTGTTGTCTCTCCCCTTCTGCTGCACCCTATCTTCTATCTATCAAATAATGACCACAATATTATAATCTAATTACTACTGTTGCTCATAGCTCAAATCCTGCTTGCGATATCACACTATAATATTTCTTTAAATAGTTCAAAAAAAGCATCCAGAAATCAATGGAAGTTAAAGGGGTTTGTAAATGTACGAAACTGCATTGTGTGAGGCAGATATGAGGCCTATCTAGCCCTGAATGGTCCACCCTGGTGAATATTCTCTCAGTCAATGGTTTCTGCAGAGGTATTTTCTAGCCATGCTTCCTGAAATAACTACCTTAGATTCTATGGATCAAACCTGAGCTCATCCATGGACCTATGGGCCATTTTTTGGGTTAATTTAATTTATCTGGAATGTGCTCTTAACACACACACACACACACACACACACACACACACACACACACGATGTGATCTTGTCATGATGCAATTCCCCCTAAACACACAAATATATAGCACAATGGTAGAGCATCTGCTTTGCATGCAGAAGGTCATAAGTTCAATTCCTGGCGTCTCCAGGTAGGGCTGCATGAGGACTTCATCTGGAATCCTGGAGTGCCTCTGCCAGTCGTTTGAGACAAAACTCAGCTAGATGGAAGAACACTGTGACTCAGTATGAATCTGAACATTTTAAAATGGAAATTGGAATAGCATATTACCATTCATCATTGACAGGAAACTTGTTCAAGGTTTGAAGTATTCTGTAGCTTCCTTCATGGGCTCTCTTTTATTGGATATGTGGCAATCCTGGGCTTTTTCCCTTTTGTTTCCCGAGGACAAATTACATAAATTAAATTAAAACAGAGCACATAGATTTAAAGCCAATTAAAGTATTATGAATCAGATGCCAAGCTCTCCAAGGCTGGGAATTAAATTTGAGTATTCATTAGATGAAACCAACACTCCAACTTGGTTTGTGATCCCCCACCTTTTTAGATTCTCTAACTTGTTTCTCCCACCCACACCTCCTCCCCCCCCCCTTCTCCAACAGTACAAATTCAATTTTTAAATCAGTAGCACATCCATGTACTTAAGCATCAGAATCATTCCTAAATGTGAGGCTGGTCACAAAGAAAGCAGCATGGTGGAAGATTGTACACAGAGATACCCAATGGGGCATTGACACAGGGTTAGGAAAGTCACCTTTTTGACCTCACTCCATAAAAAAAATATATCAGTGCTGTGTCAAAATATGCCCTTCAATTTCTCAAAAGTTTTCTTCACTTGCAAAAGTGAATAATTCTGTTCTGCTTCTTCTTCAGGGCCTTTTAGAACTTCTTGACATTTCCAATGGGTGCAGGATTAAGCTAGCTTTAGCGTTGTGAAGTGGTCATGGGTGGTGTGTATCACAGAATTGTAGAGTTGGAAGGGACCTCAAGGGTCATCTAGTACAACCCCCTGCAATGCAGGAATCTCAGTGACAGCATCCCTAGCAGTTGGCTACCCAAGCTCTGCTTAAAAACCTCCAAGGAAAGAGAGTCCACCACCTCCTGAGGGAGTCCGTCCCACTGTTGAACAGCTCCTACTGTCAGAATGTTCTTCCTGAGGTTTAGTCGACATCTCATTTCTTATAACTTGAAACCATTTGAGTGCTACCCTCCAGAGCAGGAGAAATGAAGCTTGTTCCTTCTTGCAGTCCTTGAGCTATTTGAAGATGGCTATCATATCTCCTCTCAGTCTCCTCTTTTCCAGGCTAAACATACCCAGCTCCTTCAACCGTTCCTCATAAGGCTTGGTTTCCAGTCCCTCTTCATCTTGGTTGCCCTTCTCTGCATGCATTCCAGCTTGTGAACATCCTTCTCGTTTCTCCCCTTCAAACATTTCTCCACTACTCTCTGCCCCAACTGCCCACACTTCCTGGTCTCAAAAACCCCTACAACACCTTTCCTTAAGTTTGAAGTGTGGAAAGCCAAGTGGTGGTGGCTTTCAAGCACCCAAAATCAGTGCACTCACTGGTTTTGTTTTTAAGGGAAGTCTTTCTTTTACCTAAAAAAAACAACACCAAAAAACTTTCTGCACTAATTTCTTCAAAAGTAAAAAAGATTTCATTTTTGTTAAAATAAACAAACAAAACAATTAACCAGGCAGCACCCCTGCCTTCTGCACTGATAGGAAAGGTCAGCTGAATTTGTTGTGAGGGTTTAAGGAAATTCGGGCCCCCAGGAAGTCTGCAGTATGCAGACCATTGGAGAGATGGAGCAAAATAAAAAAAATTCCTTCAGTAGCACCTTAAAGACCAACTAGGTTTTTATTTTGGTATGAGCTTTCGTGTGCATGCACACTTCGTCAGATACTCTTGAAACAGAAGAGCCAGATCCTTATGTATATACAGAGGGTAGTGGGGGTGGGTGGGAATGGGTGATGGGCTGGTAGGAGTGGTAAACCTGTTGATGGCTGTTAACGACTGCTGATGACTGCAATTGGTCATGTGGGGGAAAAGCAAGGGCTGAGGGGTTAAAGAAAGCTTGATCATGCATAATGAGATAAGAATCCAATGTCTTTGTTCATCCCAGGTGGTTCCATGGAGAGATGGTTTGTATCAAAAAGCATCAGCTCAAAAGAAAGCTAATCCACTCTCCTCAAAACCCTGCCCCTATCCCAAGAATGCCGCTGAATTTTATTTTCTTCTTTGGTAACATTTGAATGCAATTTCTTTCCTCATTAATTGATGGAGAATGGTGGGGGGTAGAAGTGGGAGAAGTCAGAGAAATTTTCAGCTCATCACTCACTAATAATAATAGTAATAATAATAATAATGCCCACAGCAATCTGAATCTGATTTGATCCCGAATATGTGTACACAGGTGCAAATATGCAAACATGGGCAGTACAGTAAATGGTCCAAGTAGCCTGTGAGTTGGCTAAAGTCAATTTGATATTGACAATTGCTGGTAGGAGATGGACTCGTGCATCGTTGAAAAGGAGGAAATTCATCATCGGAAAAGAGCCCTGATCAGCGTGAAACATACCTGTACTAATGTATAACTTTAGCTACAAATTTAGAAATAATTACTGTAATTTAAATAGAAATACAATACCTCTCACTGTAGCAGGGGAAAATTGTAATCAGATTATCTGTTTGCCTGCTGCTCTACCAGTGCTAAGTAGAAAGCACGTGGAAAGAGTTGTTAATGGGCAAGCCCAAGGCCTCTGCTCTCCCTTGTGATGGTTCTCTGTCTTTAAATCACACTCAGACCAGACAGCCCTTCAAAGAGAGGACTGCTCTCCAATGGACTCTATGAAAAGGCCACCTTGGGTGCTGGCAACATGTAAGCTTATACAGTAAGGAAATGCTCTTTGTAACTCCATGTTGGGGGGGGGGAATACAGTTCAGACTGGCCTCAAAGATGTCAATGCTCCTATTTCTCTTAGAAGTAGATCGGGGTGGGGAAGCTCAGACCTGGGAGCCAAATACAGCCCTCCAAGCTTATCTGTCTGGCCCTTGGGACTTTCCACAGATCACACCTCTTTCCCAGGCCATGCTCCTCACTGGTCCTGCTCCATGCTCTCCTCCTGTGTTCTTATGCCTGGTTTGAAAGTGTCCTTGAACTTCAATAACGCCTCTTGCTTGCCTGGAGGGAGAGGTGTTAGTGTAGGAAGCTCAGGCTTTTACGAGCTGGAGTCTATGGGCTGGAGTCACATCTGTTGCCCCACACACCACTGGTATGTAGCCCCTGGAAGGATGCCCATGAGGGAATGCAGACTTTCAGCTGAAAAAGGATTCCTCCTCTCTGAGGTAGATGGGGAACATGATGGAAGGGCTGAGAATTAAAATTATTGTTTATAGCACCCCGAACTGGGATCAATGAAACAGAACACGATTCCTTTCCCAAGAAGTAGAAGCATCCATCCTCTATTACTGCATCAGATATAGATATTCATGATTTTGTCTAAATTTTATTCCAGTTTTTCTTATTTGCTCACTTTTTCATGGGTTTATTTTGAACGAGGGTTAGAAAAATATATATACTAGGGATTCGTCATCAAAAAGTCATTCTTTCAGGGCCATTGTTTAGAATGGCTGTTTATTATAGTTCACCGGACATGTAAGAAGCAAACAGTGTGATCTTGTGTACATCTACTCAGAAGTAAGCTCTATTGAGTTTGGGCATCGGAATGTAGCCTAAATCAGGCTGTTGCGTGGTTAAAAGCAAACTAGGCATTCAGCAGAAACACTGAAACATGCTTTAAACACTGTTGCTGTATATGGATTTCAGAACAACATAAATGAATAGGTCATCTTCTTTAAAACCTCAAATTCCTCTGGATTTTGGGGCCATGCCTATTTCATGCTATACTTAAGGTGCAATCCTATGTGCACTTCCTTGGGAGAATGTTTCATTAAACTTAATTGAAGACATTTATAGAATTGTGCTATAAACACATAGTTGCCATCGTAAGTAGTACTTATTCATTTACTATGACAACCTACTCATTCCCGCAGTCAAGGCATTGGCCATTGACCCAGCCCAACACATATCTTTGGCTCCTGGGTGGGAAGGAGAGAGACATGATATGATGTCATAATATGGATAATTTGTCCTAGACTAGGAGTAGCCAACCAGGTATCCTCTAGATCAGGCATCCCCAAACTGTGGCCCTCCAGATGTTTTGGCCTACAACTCCCATGATCCCTAGCTAACAGGACCAGTGGTCTGGCATGATGGGGATTGTAGTCCAAAACATCTGGAGGGCCGAAGTTTGGGGATGCCTGCTCTAAATGTTGCTGACCAGTCAGAGATGATAGGAGTTGTAGTCTAGCAATATCTGGAGGACACCATGTTCACTATCCCTGTCCTAGCCATTTATGGAGGAGCAGAGAGAACTAAATGGGCAATCATTGATTTTAGCTCCAAATTAAAAGCAAAACGTAGTTCCAGACTCATATTTTCTGCTACTGCCCATGTATATGTTAGGTTTTTTGTTAAAACCCATATGATAACAAGAGAAATAGGAAGGACTCCTGTCTCTACCTGAACACAAAGGAAATGAGAACACACTTGTTTATAAGCCACTGGAAAGACAGATGTGGTAAGTCATCCTTTCCCTTTTGCCGGAGCGCTACAAGTGAAATGGAGAGAAACATTGCTAAGATATATTTCAAAAGTGATACTTATTTTAAAATGAGTTACAGTTCACTCACTGGAAAACTCAACAGTTAACATATTTTTCCTGTTTGGCAATATTATTATCAAACTGGCAACATGCCCTGGCAGAAACTATTTCCAAAAGTTCTTGAGCTGGAGAATGCATGTCACAGTGGTCGGATGGGACTACTTCAGAGTAACGACTCTCCACCGCTCTGCATTTTATCTTTTTATTGGTGCTGCGTATTTACAGTGCTAAAGGTAGAGCTATTTACAGAGACACATCTTTTCAGCTTTCATCAGAACCTCCGAATGGCTTTTGGCGCGTTTTGCGCCAGCATAACAACTTGGGGAGCCCCATCCTCTTCCCCCAACGCTTTCTGCGAAGTTCCGGAGTTGGGGGGATGGGTCTGCCCCCCCTCTTTCCTCCTTCCTGTCCCACCTGGGACGCTGGCTCTTCTACCCTGCCAGAGCCTTGGACCCCACTTCCTGTTTCCCCACTGGAGCTGGAGCTTTCCCTGCTCTCAGTCGTGCTCTGGGCTGGGCTGGAACTCAGGAGGGGAGGGGCTTCGCGATACCCCTTGCCCCTCACATCCATCCCCCTCCCAGGCCCCCCTTCCTCCCTCCCGGGCGGCTGCACGGGTGTCGGTGGTGACTGAAAGCCTATAAACTCCGTGCTGTCCAAGCCGGTTGGTGTGAACACCTCCCCCCAGTTCCCTTGGCCCCCTCCTTCCTCCTGGGAAGAGGGAAAGCCCAAAAAGTCCGTGGCCTCAGAGCTGGTGGGGGTGAAAATCTGCTGCCAGTCCACCTCTTCTCCTGATTGAGTGGACCTCGGAGATACCCACATCTCCTCCTCCGGGTCCTCAAACTCTGCTTCCCATCTCCATGGTGAACTGCTTTCCCCCTCCTGTGCTTCCTCCTCCTCCCCCTCCCTTTCCATGTGCCAGGGCTTGGGCCTGTGTGGGAAGAGGGCGTGGAATTCTTCCACTAAGAATTCCTCCTGTATCTGGGTGGCTGGGACCCATTCATTTTGGGATGGCGGGGCGTCCTCCCATGCCATTAGGTACTCCAGGCCCCCCACCCCCCTTCGTGAATCGAGGATGGCCGTTGCTTCATTGAGTGGCTCCCTGCCTCCTCTCTCCCCCCCTCCCTCGGGGGTCTGTGCGCTGTCCCGGAACCTGCTACTTTCCCTGTACGGAGACAGCAGCGATCTATGAAACACTGGGTGCACCCTCATGTCCTCTGGCAGTGCCAGCCTGTATGCCACCGGGTTTACCTGCTGCGTGACCGTGAAGGGGCCCAACCTTCTGGGTGCCAGCTTCTTGCACCTCCCTCTGGTGGGAAGGCCCTCCGAGGACAGCCAAACCTTGTCCCCCACCCTGATGACCTCCCCCGTTCGCCTGTGGCGATCTGCCCCCTTCTTGTACGCTTCCTTGGCCCTCTCCAAGTGTTCTCTGAGCTGCTGGTGCACCGTCTCCAGCTCCTCTGCCCAATCCTCTGCCTGCGGGCCCTCCTCCTCCTCCTCCCCCTCCCTCTCCGGGAAAGATCTGAGGTCGCGCCCGTAGTTGGCCTTATAGGGCGACACCCCTGTGGAGACGTGCACCGCATTGTTGTAGGCAAATTCTGCCAGTGGCAGGCGATCCACCCAGTCCGTTTGCCTCTGGCTGACGTAACATCTCAGGTACTGCTGCAGAATGGCGTTGACCCTCTCCGCCTGTCCATTGGTCTGCGGGTGCCGAGCCGTCGACAAGCTGACCTCCACCTGCAGGAGGTTCATGAGCCGCCTCCAGAACCTGGAAACAAATTGGCGGCCTCTATCCGAAATAACTCTTAAAGGTAATCCATGCAGTCTGAATACGTGGTCAACAAACAGTTTGGCTGTCTCTTCTGCAGAGACCGCCCTGGCACACGGTATAAAATGGCACATTTTGGACATAAGGTCCACCACCACCAACACTGCGGTCTTGCCCCTGGACGACGGCAGGTCTGTGATGAAGTCCATTGACACTACTTCCCACGGCCTGTGCGGGGTGGCTAATGGCTCCAGCAACCCTGCTGGTGCTGCTCTGACTACCTTTGCCCGCTGGCAGGTGTCACAGCCCCTTACATAGTCTCGAACATCCTCCCGCACCCCTGGCCACCAGAAGTGTCTCATGACTAGGTGAGTGGTTTTGTCCCTTCCAAAATGGCCCGCCGTCGGGTTGTCGTGCATCTGCTTGAGGACCTTACCTCGGAGCTGGTTGGTGGGCAGGTACAGGGCTCCCCTGTAAAAAAGCAACCCCCTCCTTTCCTCAAAGTCTTTTGCCTGTTCCCTCCCCCCTCGCAGCTCTCTGAAGATGCGGGTGGCAAACTCATCGGCTGCCGTCAGTGCTGTGAGTTCTGCCTCGCTCACCACTGCTGCTCCGCAGGACCATGCTGATGGGGGAAAAATGTGTCGGGGTGCTGGTGGCAACTCCTCCTCCATGTACTCTGGCTGACGTTCTGCTCCCCTGGTATGTAGTGGATGGAGAAGTTGAAGTGCGAGAAGAACTCTGCCCACCGTATCTGCCGCTGGTTGAGCACCCTGGCCGTTCTCCAGAACTCCAGGTTCTTGTGGTCCGTGCACACCTGAATGGGGTGCTTGGCGCCCACCAAGAAATGTCTCCAGTGTTTAAACGCAGCGTGGATCGCGAGAAGTTCCTTATCAAACACCGTGTAGTTGCGTTCTGGCTGTGTCAGCTTTCTGGAGAAAAAGGCACAGGGTCTCCACTCTCTGTTGGCATCCAGTTGCAACAGGATCGCTCCCAAAGCTCTGTCTGAAGCATCGGTCTCAACACGTAGGGGCGCATCCTGCACCACGTGGAACAGGTTCTGGTCGGAAGCGAACACCCTCTTGAGGCTTTCGAACGCTGCTTGCGCCTCCTGTGTCCACCTGAACTTCTGCTTGCCTCTCAGGCAGTCCGTGATGGGAGCCGTAACGCGAGAGAAGTTCTTGATGAACTTCCTGTAGAAGTTGGCGAAGCCTAGTAGGCGTTGGGCATCCTTGCGCGTCCTGGGGCTGTGCCAGTCCAGGATGGCCTGCACCTTGTCCTTGTCCATCGCTAGCCCCTTGTCTGACAGTTTGTAGCCCAGGAAGTCCACCTCTTTGGTGTGAAACTTACACTTCTCCAGCTTCACATACAGGTGGTGCTCCTTCAGGCGCTGCAACACCTCTCTGACATCCTTCACATGCTGCTCTGGGTCATTGGAGTAAATAAGGATGTCATCCAAGAAGACCAGGCATTTCTTGAAGAGGAGGGACCCCAGGACGTGGTGCATGAAGGCCTGGAAGCATGCTGAGCCCCCTTGCAAACCGAAGGGCATCACCAGATATTCAAAAGAGCCGAGAGGCGTGAACATCGTGGTCTTCCACTCATTGCCTTCCCGGATCCTGATCAAGTTGTACGCCCCCCTCAGGTCGAGCTTGGTGAAGATCTTGCCCCTGCGTGCCGCTGTCAGCAGATCGTCCACTCTGGGCATCGGGAAAGCCACCGGTTCTGTCATGTTGTTCAGGCGCCTGAAATCCACCACCAGACGGCGCTGTTGCGTGTCTTTCTTGTCCACCCAGAAGACCGGGCTGCCCCCTGCTGCCTTGCTTTCTCTGATGAACCCCCTCTTGAGGTTCTTGTCTATAAACGCACGCAGATCCTTCAGCTCCTGATCTGACATGGAGTACAGCTTGGCTGGGGGTAGCGTGGCCCCCGGCACCAGGTTGATCTGGCAGTCAAATGACCTGTGCGGGGGCAGGTGGTCGGATTCCGCTTCACTGAAGACCTCCTGCAGGTCCCAGTACTGCTTGGGTATCGCCTCACCCCCCTTGACGTGCATGGTGGCCACCGTGGCTATTGGAGGCCCCTCCCCTGGTTGGTGCTGCATGCAATGTTCCAGACAATAGTCTGAGCCAAACGTGATGCATCTCTGGTGCCAACTGATGGAGGGGTCATGGCGCGCCAGCCAGCTCATGCCCAAGACGATGGGGGGGTCTGAGATGGTGGTGACGTTGAATGCCAGTGTCTCTGAGTGTCGCCCCACCGTCATTCTCATGGGGGGGGGGGTCTGGTGGGTGATGGCCCCTCCCAGCAACTCCCTGCCGTCAATGGTGGAGACGTGCAGGGGAAAATCCAGCTGCAGAAGTTGGATCTGGTGCGCTTCTGCAAAGTTTCTCGAAAAGAAGTTTGCCGACGCCCCCGAATCGATTAACGCGAGGACCGTCAGGGGATACCCATTAGGGAGCGTTAGCGTCACTTCTAGAACCACCCCTGCTCTGGGGGGGGGGTGGGCTGGCGCTGCTCCTCGCTGTGCGGGCGGGTGGGTTGGGGCTGTTGTGTGCTGACGGCGCCTGGCTGCTGCCCCTTGTCTCCTGCAGCCAGGCTGTCTCGTTTCCCTGCTGTGGTGCTGCGTCAGTGGGGGAGGGCACAACCGTTCCCGCCTTTCCTTGCCATTCCCTGCGATGTGGGCAGTCTCTGACGAGATGCTGAGGGGAGTTGCAGAGAAAGCAATTCCCGCCTCTTCCCTCCTTGCGTCTTGGTGCCGCTGGGGTTTGAAAAGCCCGCGCGCGCGCGCTATCAATTTGCATGGGTTCCTGGTCTTGGCTGGCCCCTGGCATGGCGTGAGATGGCTGTTGGGGGAGTGGCTTCTCCTGCGACCGTGGGAACCAAGCCCGCTTTGCGCGCGTTGCTTGCTTGTCGTTCCACCGGGATTCCTGTCTCACCCCCACCGCCAGAGCCGCTTTGCTCAGCTGATCCATATTACTGGGCTTTGGACCTCTCGAGAGCTCATCTTTCATATCCTCATTCAACCCCAGGTAGAACGCCGCTTTCATCGGAGGCGAGTTCAGTTCCCACCCCAGTCTGTGCACCAGCATGGTGAATCTCGACCAATATTCGCGAACTGTCATTGTTCTTTGTCTTAAATTATGCAGTTCCTCTTTGGTCTGGTCCATATGGCTATCGGACGCATACATGGTTTTTAAAGCCTCCAAAAATAGTTTGACATTCTTCATGCAAGGATTTTTTGTCGCGATTAACGGTCTGAGCCACTCCATGGCTGCCCCGGTAAGGTGTTCCACAATAAACGCTACCCTGTGCCCATCATCAGGGAACTCATCATGGTGCAGCTCAAGAGCATACACGATCTCAGTCTCAAAGCCATGATATTCCCTCGGGTCTCCATTGAACTTGCTTACTAGGGTCCCTGCTCTCCTTCCTGGCAGCACTTGGAGTTGGGCTCCCCCTCCTCCCTTGTTTCTCTCTGCATCCAACTTGTTTTGGAGGTCCACGGCTACCGCCCTTAACTGCTGCTCTTTCTCCTGAAGTGCTCTCACCTGTTCAGCAAGGTTGTGCCTGTCCTCTTTAATTTTCTCCGTTTCTTGCTTCGCCGCCTTTAATTCCCCCTGTGCCTGCAACGCCAGTTCCTGCAGGTCCTGCTGGGCTTTCTCCGCGATCTGCCGCCATGTCTCCGCTTCTGGCGCGCTCATCCCTGCAACTCCAAAGTAGCCCAAAAAAGATTCAGAGGTTGCTGTCACAGTGGTCGGATGGGACTACTTCAGAGTAACAACTCTCCACCGCTCTGCATTTTATCTTTTTATTGGTGCTGCGTATTTACAGTGCTAAAGGTAGAGCTATTTACAGAGACACATCTTTTCAGCTTTCATCAGAACCTCCGAATGGCTTTTGGCGCGTTTTGCGCCAGCATAACAACTTGGGGAGCCCCATCCTCTTCCCCCGACGCTTTCTGCGAAGTTCCGGAGTTGGGGGGATGGGTCTGCCCCCCCTCTTTCCTCCTTCCTGTCCCACCTGGGACGCTGGCTCTTCTACCCTGCCAGAGCCTTGGACCCCACTTCCTGTTTCCCCACTGGAGCTGGAGCTTTCCCTGCTCTCAGTCGTGCTCTGGGCTGGGCTGGAACTCATGAGGGGAGGGGCTTCGCGATACCCCTTGCCCCTCACAATGCATAATATGAAAAATGCCCTTTTTTGCAAATACTGACAAAATGCTAAGTATCGGAATGCATTAAGCATGAAGTTAGCTTTCTCTCCCTTATTGCAGTATAGGAGAAATTCACCCTGGGAACACTTCTGTCGAATTTTTAACAGGTTCAATCATTATAAAAGATGATCTCGTAGCTGGAAAAACATACGTCTCTATTGCTGCAGAACAGATGCCATTGAGGTTAATTTTGTTTGCTTGACATGGGGCATAAGTGTAGTAGAATGTAAACTACGCGTGTATTATCTGAAAGCTCAACTCTATTGAATACTGAAAAAGCATTGTTTGGGAATGTCAATTACAATCATAACTATTTTAATTAGGTATGGGAAGTAGTTAGAATAATATTTGTGCTTCTACTTATAATTTCATTAAGCATATTTTGA
The DNA here is from genome assembly GCF_963506605.1 of Zootoca vivipara. NCBI lineage: Eukaryota > Metazoa > Chordata > Lepidosauria > Squamata > Lacertidae > Zootoca > Zootoca vivipara. The sequence goes on along the minus strand of NC_083284.1, from coordinate 57,420,520 downwards.
TTTAGCTATGTTGATTTACGTATCTGTCCAAAAGGTTGGAGATATCTCCTGCAGCCCTTATGAAAATTTTTCCCAATGTGGCCCACATAGTGGTATTTGGGGGTGAATCTCAGTTTTCCCTTCTGTGGTCCCTAGAGAAGGAGAAGCTAGGTGTCAAAAGAGAAGTCAGTAGAAGACAACCCAAGGAGCAAGCGATCACCTGCTAGCCTTGAGTTGTCTCCTACATAGACATCAGAGATGTAGCCCAGCAGTGATGGGCAGCCTGTAACCAGTCAGATATTTCTGGATTCCAAGTCCCATCAGCCCCAACTGGCAAAGTCAATGGTTGGGGGTAATAGGTGTTGTAGGCCAACAATATCTTAGTCGGCTGCAAATTTCAATTAAAAATGGAAGAATCAAGAATGCTGCATCATTGAAAAAGCAGCTGGAGGGCACAACTGCAGTGTAATGACTTCAAATGGCACATAGTAAATTAACTTGCCCATTTAATCAAGAAGCACAAACGTTCTAGAGTGTGCAGGCCAATTGGTACTATAAAAGTATAGAGCAGCATCAGTTACATCAACCTGACGAAAGAGATTCAAATCTGAGTGGTTAGATCTACAGCTGCAAGATACATAGTGTTATAAAACTGCAGAAAATGGAACATAGAATCATAGGGCTGGAAGGGTCATCCAGTCCAACCCCCTGCAATGCAGGTCTCTCAGATAAAGCAAGCATGACAGATGGTCATCCAACCTCTGCTTAAAAACCTCCAAGGGAGCAGAGTCCACAACTTCCCAAGGGAATCCATTCCCCTGTCAAACAGCTCTTACCATCAGAAAGTTCTTCCTGATGTTTAGTTGGAATCTCATTTTTTAAAAAAACTTGAAGCCATTGACTCAGGTCCTACCCTCTACAACAGGAGAAAACCAGCTTGCTGCATCCTCCATGTGACAGCCCATTCAATATTTGAAGATGACATATCTCCTCTCACTCTCCTCTTTTCCAGGTTAAACATACCCAACTCCCTCTACCAGTGATTTTTTTCCTAAAAAATATTTTGGGGGTACTCTCATTTTGACTAAAAAAACCCAGCATTTTATGGTTCAAATCGAGAAAAATGAATACAGTAAATGGACAAAACTACAAAGATTCACAAAATGTTTAGGGGTATGCATACTCCTGTGTCCCCCTCCAGAAAAAGCACTGCCCTCAACTATTGTTCATAAGGCTTGGTTTCCAGACCCATGATCATCTTGGTTGTCCTCCTCTGCACACATTCCAGCTTGTAAATTATCCTTAAATTGTGGTACCCAGAAGTGGACACAGTACTCCAGGTGTGGTCTGACCAAGGCAGAATAGAGGGGTACTGTTGCTTCCCTTGATGCGGACACTACTGTTGATGCAGCCTAGAATAGCATTTTATAGGGCAGTTTGTGGAGGTGTGAATAAAACTGCCCCATCCACAATTACACAAATGGTCAATAACTATATGATCTAAAGCAGCATCTACTTTGCAGCCACAAAACATTGCATGGTGGTTCAACTCCAAAGAGAGATCACAAATAATTATATTTTTGTATTCCCCCCCCCCCAGGTTTTTGATGGCGTGAAGATGCATTTATTGTTTACTTGTGAAATTTATATGCAGCCTTTCCACCCAATGGCGCTTAAGGTTGTTGTTGTTGTTTAGTCGTTTAGTCGTGTCCGACTCTTCGTGACCCCATGGACCATAGCACGCCAGGCACTCCTGTCTTGCACTGCCTCCCGCAATTTGGTCAAACTCATGTTCGTAGCTTCGAGAACACTGTCCAACCATCTTGTCCTCTGTCGTCCCCTTCTCCTAGTGCCCTCAATCTTTCCCAACATCAGGGTCTTTTCCAAGGATTCTTCTCTTCTCATGAGGTGGCCAAAGTATTGTAGCCTGAGCTTCACGATCTGTCCTTCCAGGGAGCACTCAGGGCTGATTTCCTTAAGAATGGATAGGTTTGATCTTCTTGCAGTCCATGGGACTCTCAAGAGTCTCCTCCAGCACCATAATTCAAAAGCATCAATTCTTCGGCGATCAGCCTTCTTTATGGTCCAGCTCTCACTTCCATACATCACTACTGGGAAAACCATAGCTTTAACTATACGGACCTTTGTCGGCAAGGTGATGTCTCTGCTTTTTAAGATGCTGTCTAGGTTTGTCATTGCTTTTCTCCCAAGAAGCAGGCGTCTTTTAATTTCGTGACTGCTGTCACCATCTGCAGTGATCAAGGAGCCCAAGAAAGTAAAATCTCTCACTGCCTCCATTTCTTCCCCTTCTATTTGCCAGGAGGTGATGGGACCAGTGGCCATGATCTTGGTTTTTTTGATGTTGAGCTTCAGACCAAATTTTGCGCTCTCCTCTTTCACCCTCATTAAAAGGTTCTTTAATTCCTCCTCGCTTTCTGCCATCAAGGTTGTGTCATCTGCATATCTGAGGTTGTTGATATTTCTTCCGGCAATCTTAATTCCGGCTTGGGATTCATCTAGTCCAGCCTTTCGCATGATGAATTCTGCATATAAGTTAAATAAGCAGGGAGACAATATACAACCTTGTCGTACTCCTTTCCCAATTTTGAACCAATCAGTTGTTCCATATCCAGTTCTAACTGTAGCTTCTTGTCCCACATAGAGATTTCTCAGGAGACAGATGAGGTGATCAGGCACTCCCATTTCTTTAAGAACTTGCCATAGTTTGCTGTGGTCGACACAGTCAAAGGCTTTTGCATAGTCAATGAAGCAGAAGTAGACGTTTTTCTGGAACTCTCTAGCTTTCTCCATAATCCAGCGCATGTTTGCTATTTGGTCTCTGGTTCCTCTGCCCTTTCGAAATCCAGCTTGCACTTCTGGGAGTTCTCGGTCCACATACTGCCTAAGCCTGCCTTGTAGAATTTTAAGCATAACCTTGCTAGCGTGTGAAATGAGCGCAATTGTGCGGTAGTTGGAGCATTCTTTGGCACTGCCCTTCTTTGGAATTGGGATGTAGACTGATCTTCTCCAATCCTCTGGCCATTGCTGAGTTTTCCAAACTTGCTGGCATATTGGGTGTAGCACCTTAACAGCATCATCTTTTAAAATTTTAAATAGTTCAGCTGGAATATCATCACTTCCACTGGCCTTGTTATTAGCAGTGCTTTCTAAGGCCCATTTGACTTCACTCTCCAAGATGTCTGGCTCAAGGTCAGCAACCACACTACCTGGGGTGTACGAGACCTCCATATCTTTCTGGTATAATTCCTCTGTGTATTCTTGCCACCTCTTCTTGATGTCTTCTGCTTCTGTTAGGTCCTTACCACTTTTGTCCTTGATTATGGTAATCTTTGTACGAAATGTTCCTTTCATATCTCCAATTTTCTTGAACAGATCTCTGGTTTTCCCCATTCTATTGTTTTCCTCTATTTCTTTGCATTGCTCATTTAAGAAGACCCTCTTGTCTCTCCTTGCTGTTTTTTGGAAATCTGCATTCAGTTTCCTGTATCTTTCCCTATCTCCCTTGCATTTTGCTTGCCTCCTCTCCTCCGCTATTTGTAAGGCCTCGTTGGACAGCCATTTTGCTTTCTTGCATTTCCTTTTCCTTGGGATGGTTTTCGTTGCTGCCTCCTGTATAATGTTACGAGCCTCCATCCATAGTTCTTCAGGCATTCTGTCCACCAAATCTAAATCCTTAAACCTGTTCCCCACTTCCACTGTGTATTCATAAGGGATTTGATTCAGATTGTATCTTACTGGCCCAGTGGTTTTTCCTACTTTCTTCAGTTTAAGCTGGAATTTTGCTATAAGAAGCTGATGATCTGAGTTACAGTCAGCTCCAGGTCTTGTTTTTGCTGACTGTATAGAGCTTCTCCATCTTTGGCTGCAGAGAATATAATCAATCTGATTTCGATGCTGCCCATTTGGTGATATCCATGTGTAGAGTCGTCTCTTGTGTTGTTGGAAGAGAGTGTTTGTGATGACCAGCTTGTTCTCTTGACAGAACTCTATTAGCCTTTGCCCTGCTTCATTTTGAACTCCCAGGCCAAACTTGCCAGTTGTTCCTTTTATCTCTTGATTCCCTACTTTAGCATTCCAATCCCCTGTAATGAGAAGAACATCCTTCTTTGGTGTTGTGAGGGACAGGGGATATCGCGAAGTCCCTCCCCTCCTGAGTTCAAGCCCGTCCCCGAGCAAAGGGGAAAGCAGGGAGAGTTCCGATTCCAGTGGGGAAGCAGGAAGTCGTGTCCGAGGCTCAGGCAAGGTAGAGGAGCCAAGGTCCCAGGTGGGACAGGAAGGGGCAAGCAAGGGGGGAAGACCCATCCCCCCAACTCCAGAATTACGCAGGAAGAGGAGGGGCAAGAGGATGGGTCTGCCAAAGCTTTTGTGTTGGAGAAAGACGCGCCAAAAGCCATTAGGAGGTTCTGAAACCGACTGACAACATCGCTCCGTGTAAATAGCAATGACTTGAGCACTGTAAATACGCAGCACCAATAAAAGAATAAAATGCAGAGCTGCGTAGCGTCGTTACTCTGAAGTAGTCCACTCCGGCCACTGTGACAGCAACCTCCTAATCATTTTTGGGCTACTTTGGAGTTGCCGGGATGAGCGTGTCAGAGGCGGAGAAGTGGCGGCAGATCGCTGAGCAAGCCCAGCTAGAACTGCAACAGCTGTCGCTGCAGGCGCAGGGAGAATTGAAGGCAGCTAAAGAGGAGACTAAGAAGGTCCAGGACGACCGGCTACAACTTGCGGAACAGGTGAGAGAGCTTCAGGAAAAAGAGCAGCATTTAAGGGCGGTGGCGGTAGACCTCCAAAACAAGCTGGATGCAGAGAAAAACAAGGCGGGAGGGGCACCCCAAGTCCAAGTGCTGCCAGGAAGGAGAGCCGGGACCCTAGTAAGCAAGTTCAACGGAGACCCGAAGGAGTTTCAGGGCTTTGAGACTGAGATTGTGTATGCTCTTGAGCTGCACCACGATGAGTTCCCTGATGATGAGCACAGAGTAGCGTTTATTGTGGAGCACCTTACAGGGGCGGCCAGGGAGTGGCTAAGACCGTTAATTGCAACAAGGAATCCTTGCATGAAGAATGTCAAACTGTTTCTAGAAGGTTTGAAAACGATGTATTCGTCCGATAGTCATATGGACCAGACTAAGGAGGAACTTCATAATTTACGCCAAGGAAATATGACAGTTCGCGCGTATTGGGCGAAATTCACCATGCTGGTGCACAGATTGGGGTGGGATCTGGAGTCGGCCCCGATGCAAGCGGCGTTCTACTTGGGGTTGCATGAGGAGGTGAAGGATGAGCTCTCGAGAGGTCCAAAGCCCAGTAATATGGATCAGCTGAGCAAAGCGGCTCTGGCGGTGGGGGTGAGGCAGGAATCCAGGTGGAGCGACAAGCAAGCAACGCGCGCAAAGCGGGCTTGGTTCCCACGGTCGCAGGAGAAGCCACTCCCTCAACAACCCTTTCAAGCCACGCCTGGGGCCAGTCAGGACCAGGAACCCATGCAGATTGATAGCGCGCGCGCGCGGGCTTTTCAAACCCCAGCGGCGCCAAGGCGCAAGGAGGGAAGGGGTGGGAATTGCTTTCTCTGCAACTCCCCCCAGCATCTCGTCAGAGACTGCCCACATCGCAGGGAGTGGCAAGGAAAGGCGGGAACGGTTGTGCCCTCCCCCACTGACGCAGCACCACAGCAGGGAAACGGGTAAGCCTGGCTGCAGGAGACAAGGGGCGGCAGCCAGGCACAGTCAGCAGACAACAGCCCCAGCCCACCCACCCGCACAGAGAGGAGCAGAGCCAGCCCACCCCTCCCAGAGCAGGAGTGGTTCTAGAAGTGACGCTCACGCTCCCAAATGGCTATCCCCTGACAGTCCTCGCCTTAATTGACAGTGGGGCGTCAGCGAACTTCTTCTCGAGGAACTTTGCAGAAGAGCACCAGATCCAGCTTCTGCAGCTGGATTTTCCTCTGCACGTGGCAACCATTGACGGCAGAGAGCTGCTGGGAGGGGCCATCACTCATCAAACCCCCCCCATGAGAATGACGGTTGGAAGGCACTCAGAGACACTGGCATTCAACGTCACCACCATCTCAGACCCCCCAATCGTTTTGGGCATGAGCTGGCTGGCGCGCCACGACCCCTCCATAAGTTGGCATCAGAGATGCATCACTTTTGGATCGGACTTTTGCCTGGAACATTGCATGCAGCACCAACCAGGGGAGGGGCCTCCGATAGCCACGGTGGCCACCATGCACGTCAAAGGGGGTGAGGCGATACCCAAACCATACTGGGACCTGCAGGAGGTCTTCAGCGAAGCGGAGTCCGACCACCTGCCCCCACACCGGCCTTTTGACTGCCAGATCAACCTGGTGCCAGGGGCAACTATACCCCCAGCCAAGCTGTACGCCATGTCAGACCAGGAACTGGAGGATCTGCGCGCTTTCATCGACAAGAACCTCAAGCGGGGGTTCATCAGAGAAAGCAAGGCAGCAGGGGGCAGCCCGGTCTTCTGGGTGGACAAGAAAGACACGCAACAGCGCCGTCTTGTGGTGGATTTTAGACGGCTGAATTCGGTGACAGAGCCAGTGGCTTTCCCCATGCCCAGAGTGGATGATCTCCTGACAGCGGCACGCAGGGGCAAGATTTTCACCAAGCTAGACCTGAGGGGGGCGTACAACTTGATCAGGATCCGGGAGGGCGATGAGTGGAAAACCACGATGTTCACGCCTCTGGGCTCTTTTGAATATCTGGTGATGCCCTTCGGGTTGCAAGGGGGCTCAGCATGCTTCCAGGCCTTCATGCACCACGTCCTGGGGTCCCTACTCTTCAGGAAATGCTTGGTCTTTCTGGATGACATCCTTATTTACTCCAACGACCCAGTGCAGCACGTGAAGGACGTCAGGGAGGTGTTACAGCGCCTGAAGGAGAACCACCTGTATGTGAAGCTGGAGAAGTGCAAGTTTCACACCAAGGAGGTGGACTTCCTGGGCTACAAGCTGTCAGACAAGGGGCTAGCGATGGACAAGGACAAGGTGCAGACCATCCTGGACTGGCACAGCCCCAGGACGCGCAAAGATGCCCAACGCCTACTAGGCTTTGCCAACTTCTACAGGAAGTTCATCAAGAACTTCTCTCGAGTTACGGCTCCCATCACTGACTGCCTGAGAGGCAAGCAGAAGTTCAGGTGGACACCAGAGGCGCAAGCAGCGTTCGAAAGCCTCAAGAGGGTGTTCGCCTCAGACCAGAACCTGTTCCACGTGGTTCAGGACGCGCCCCTACGCATTGAGACAGATGCTTCTGATAAGGCTGTGGGCGCCATTTTGTTGCAACTGGACGCCAACAGAGAGTGGAGACCCTGTGCCTTCTTCTCCAGGAAGTTGACCCAGCCCGAGCGAAACTACACAGTTTTCGATCGGGAACTTCTTGCGATCCACGCGGCGTTCCAGCACTGGAGGCACTTCCTGGTGGGCGCCAAGCACCCCATCCAGGTGTGCACAGACCACAAGAACCTGGAGTTCTGGAGAACTGCCAGGGTGCTCAACCAGCGGCAGATACGGTGGGCAGAGTTCTTCTCGAACTTCAACTTCTCCATACACTACATCCCGGGAGAGCAGAATGTCAGGGCGGATGCCCTCTCCCGCAAGCCAGAGTACATGGAGGAGGAGGCGCCACCAGCCCCGAGGCACATTTTCCCCCCGTCGGCATGGTCCTGCGGAGCAGCAGTGGTGAGCGAGGCAGAACTCACAGCACTGACGGCAGCGGATGAATTTGCCAACCGCATCTTCAGAGAACTGAGAGGGGGGAGGGAGCAGGCAAAAGACTTTGCAGAACGCAGAGGGCTGCTTTTCTACAAGGGTGCGCTGTACCTACCCACCACCCAGCTTCGACGTACGGTCCTCAAGCAGATGCACGACAACCCAACAGCGGGGCATTTTGGAAGGGACAAGACCACTCACCTAGTCATGAGACACTTCTGGTGGCCAGGGGTGAGGGAAGATGTTCGAGACTATGTAAGGGGCTGTAACACCTGCCAGCGGGCGAAGGTGGTCAGAGCAGCGCCGCCAGGGTTGCTGGAGCCCTTAGCCACGCCACACAGGCCGTGGGAAGTGGTGTCCATGGACTTCATCACAGATCTGCCTTCGTCCAGGGGTAAGACTGCAGTGTTGGTGGTGGTGGACCTCATGTCCAAAATGTGTCACTTTATACCGTGTGCCAGGGCAGTCTCGGCAGAAGAGACAGCCAAACTGTTTGTTGATCACGTTTTCAGACTGCATGGATTACCTTTAAGGGTTATTTCGGATCGTGGCCGCCAATTTGTTTCCAGGTTCTGGCGGCGGCTCATGAACCTCCTGCAGGTGGAGGTCAGCTTGTCAACGGCTAGACACCCGCAGACCAACGGACAAGCGGAGAGGGTCAACGCCATTCTGCAGCAGTACCTGAGATGCTACGTCAGCCAGCGGCAAACGGACTGGGTGGATCGCCTGCCACTAGCAGAATTTGCCTACAACAATGCAGTGCACGTCTCCACAGGGGTGTCGCCCTTTAAGGCCAATTACGGGCGCGACCTCAGATCTTTCCCAGAGAGGGAGGGGGAGGAGGAGGAGGAGGGCCCGCAGGCTGAGGATTGGGCAAAGGAACTGGAGACGGTGCACCAGCAGCTCAGAGAACACTTGGAGAGGGCCAAGGAAGCGTACAAAAAGGGGGCAGATCGCCACAGGCGACAAGGGGAGGTCATCAGGGTGGGGGACAAGGTGTGGTTGTCCTCGGAGGGCCTTCCCACCAGAGGGAGGTGCAAAAAGCTGGCACCCAAATGGCTGGGCCCCTTCACGGTCACGCAACAGGTCAACCCGGTGGCATACAGGCTGGCACTGCCAGAGGACATGAGGGTGCATCCAGTGTTTCATAGATCGCTGCTGTCGCCGTACAGGGAAAGCAGCAGGCTCCGAGACAGCGAACAAACCCCCGAGGGAGGGGGGGAGAGGGAAGGCAGGGAGCAACTCAATGAGGCCACGGCCATCCTGGATTCAAGGTGGGGGGTGGGGGGCCTGGAGTACCTCATGGCATGGGAGGATGCTCCACCGTCCCAGAATGAATGGGTCCCCGCCACTCAGATACAGGAGGAATTCTTGGTGGAAGAATTTCACGCCCTCTTTCCCCACAGACCCAAGCCCTGGCACATGGAAAGGGAGGGGGAGGAGGAGGAGGCACGGGAGAACAGCTCACCATGGCGCTGGGAAGCGGAGTTTGAGGAACCAGAGGATGAGGTATGGGTGTCGCCAAGATCCACCCAGTCAGAGGAAGGAGCAGATTGGCAAAACATTTTTACCCCCACCAGCTCTGACGCCACGGACTTTTTGGGATTCCCGTCCTCCCAGGCGGAAGGGGGGGGCTCGCAGGACTGGGGGGAGGTGTTCACACCAACGGGCTCGGAGAGCACCGAGTTTTTAGGCTTCCAGTCGTCACCGACACCTGGGGGGGGCCTGGGGAGGGGTGAAGGAGAGCTTGGGAGGGGGGTGGATGTGAGGGACAGGGGATATCGCGAAGTCCCTCCCCTCCTGAGTTCAAGCCCGTCCCCGAGCAAAGGGGAAAGCAGGGAGAGTTCCGATTCCAGTGGGGAAGCAGGAAGTCGTGTCCGAGGCTCAGGCAAGGTAGAGGAGCCAAGGTCCCAGGTGGGACAGGAAGGGGCAAGCAAGGGGGGAAGACCCATCCCCCCAACTCCAGAATTACGCAGGAAGAGGAGGGGCAAGAGGATGGGTCTGCCAAAGCTTTTGTGTTGGAGAAAGACGCGCCAAAAGCCATTAGGAGGTTCTGAAACCGACTGACAACATCGCTCCGTGTAAATAGCAATGACTTGAGCACTGTAAATACGCAGCACCAATAAAAGAATAAAATGCAGAGCTGCGTAGCGTCGTTACTCTGAAGTAGTCCACTCCGGCCACTGTGACAGGTGTCATTTTTAGAAGGTGTTGTAGGTCTTCATAGAATTGGTCAATTTCACTTTCTTCAGCACCGGTAGTTGGTGCATAAACTTGGATTACTGTGATGTTAAAAGGTCTGCCTTGGATTCGTATCGAGATCATTCTGTCATTTATATGCAGCCTTTCCACCCAATGGCGGATCATTCTGTCATTTATATGCAGCCTTTCCACCCAATGGCGCTTAAGGTAGTTGACAGCAATAACAAACATATGATCGAATACCATAAAACAATAAAGGAAGAACAAGGGGGGGGGACAGAAAAAGGAGGCAGGTAAAACATAATGTTTCATCCCTGTTGCTGCTTGGTCTCTACACAGTGTCTACCAAAGCTTTAAACCACAGATAGAGAATGCCAGCAAGGCTGAATGCCATGCAGTCAAGAAGCTTTGGTGTGAAAATGAGATCTTGTGAGCTTTCTCATTTCTGTAATCTGCTAATACAAGTGGCTCAATGGACAGGGGGACTACAGATTAACCCGTTCCTGCTAACTCTAACTCTAACTCTTGGGAGCTATTTCCAGTCCAAACATGCCAAGTTACTCAATATTTCCCAGCAGTGGACTAAAACTGATCTAAAGGCACAAAGTGCACTTGGAACAATGACCCTGTATACAATGTACCTTGGAAATACAGGATGCGTCAGGAGCACTGGGCAAAGCCTCAAACTCTGCTTTGATTTCCATGCTATGGCATATGAGATGTCCTGCTGCCAGGTAATTAGGGACACACAGACTTGTTGACACCTCAGGTATACCGAACCCTCCTTGCCAAAGTATTGTACCTTTACTAGCAATGCACACGGACCCCGCACTGATGCAGTTAAGATTAATGACCTCCTGATTAAAACCAGAGAGCGCATTTGCAATCCAATGGTCTATATCGATGAAGCATGCGGAGAACATTTTGTACATGAGTTCAACAGTTCACGGAGCTGTTCCATTTCTGGAACAGAAACTGCCAGTTATTCACCTCATGAGCACTTGCACAGTGTTTCAGAATAGCTTAATCATATAAAGCACTGCTTCTGGAGTCTTTAAAATAAATGCTTTTTAAAATGTGGCTTGGAGACTGCATGCTGGCAACCAACCTTGACAGCACTTGAATACCAAATGCAATGCAATATGCTCTCAGCTTTACAAATGCAAGCAGAAAGCTACAGATAAAGGTTAGTGGGCATCTTGTCCCTTGTTCACATGCAGAAATGGATGCAGAAATGAGCATTGGTTCCGCCATTCTTTTGGAAAGGAAAATCACCAGCAGCAACCCAGAAAAATGCAGACTTTTCACTATTGGTGGTATTCAGGTTTGCCAAGTCAGACCATTAATCAGTTTATCTCAGAACTGTACAATCAGATTGGCGGTGATGCCCCAGAGTTTTAGACAAAAGTCCTTCCTGGGTCTACCGGGAAATGTTGGCAGCGGTGGAGGAAGCCGCTTGGGCGCCTGGGGCGGCACACCCAGGGATGGGGCGAGCCGCCTATAGGGGCAGGGCACACCGCAGGGCCTCTAGAGTCTGCCTGCCTCCTCCCACTCAGCTACCCCAAAGGGGGGGAGGCAATGGGTGGACCGTTTGGGCAGTGAGGAGCCTGCTCACACCCAAACCACTCCCAGGAGAGTGCCACCCGACATTTTGTCACCCCCTCAATGGTGATACCCAGGGTGGCCCACACCCACCACACCCCCTTCCTCCGCCCCTGGTGCTGGAGAGTGGACATGTGTATGCTCTACCATGGCGGTGTGGCCCACTCCAAAAACTGGCTGGAGGTGCCTCTGTCTCCTATGAAATGCTGGTGTAAAACTGCCAAAATGCTTAGGCTTTACTGAAAGTTTCAGCTGCAAAAAAAGGAAAGAGAGCTGGAGGGGCCAGTAGTTTAATTCCAATTCTTCCCTTAATGTCATCATTCCCATCCACTTAGAAGCACACACAAAGCGTCCTCACATTCCCAAGAATTTCACAGTTCTATTCACGGTTATTAAATGGACTTATTAATGGTGGAGATTAATTAGCAGGAAACCTATTCTATTATATCTTCCACTATAACTCAACATGAGACCGCTAAAAGACCGCCTGTAGCTCTGTAGCATTTCCCTGATGACGGTCCGCAGATTTAAAGGATAATTTATTACCCTAAGAATAAATAACTTGTAAACACAGTGGAGATACTGCAGCAATCAACTCCTTCATGGCGACTGGCTTCGAGTTTTGGGTCATATTCAAGAATAGAATTTATTCATTTATGGCAGAGTGTATGAGATTCTGTAAGGCTTCCTATCAAGTCTTAGTATTTAGTACAAATTAATATGCGCTATTAATCCAGAAGCGATGGGCAGAGGATTCTGTCATCATCTGAAAATGCTCAAAGCCAAGGTTTTGTAAGTAAAAGGATGGTCAGTGTTGTGGGCAGTTTGGAGAAAGTGCAGCACGGAGATTTGAGTGATATTGCAACATGCTTTGCACAGGGGCGGGAGGCTTTTGGTACTGGGAAGCACCATAACCTTCACCAAAGCAACAAACATCAATTTAGGAAGAGGGTGATCAGACTGAAGGAGATTCCCGTTCCCTTTTATTTTCTCAAGAGCAGTGCCCTCATTGCCTTCTAACAATTTATCTAAAAGACACTTACCAGTAAATTGTTTAATGCCTCTTTAATAATTGACAGCCATACTCATTTTCTATTTTCTGGACTTCCAAAGCACTTAATAGATAATCTTAGCTGCAAGACAGGAACGGTTCAGCCTCGAATAATATTATCATACACATCCCAAATGGTGTCAGGGCTGGTGGCCTGGAGAAAGGGAAGTGACACAGACAGATGAGTAGGCAGATGGCAAGCTGGCAAATGGATAGGCTGAGGCAAGCTGATGGCGGCTTGGTCTTTACACCACAGACAAATTGTGCAGGCGGGGCTTTATAGAGCCAACTGCATCCCCATTGGTTCATCATGTCACCTGGCTCCTGCTACATTGGTCAGCTCATCATGTCCGTCTTTTTGCAACTGTTGTGCAGTGAGCATATAATTTGACCTGTCAGCAACCCAGATGTACAGGGCAGGTTAAGTCAGTCAGAGGCCCTATGCCAGGCACCCCCAACCTTCGGTCCTCCAGATGTTTTGTACTACAATTCCCATAATCCCTAACCACTGGTCCTGTTAGCTAGGGATCATGGGAGTTGTAGGCCAAAACTTCTGGAGGGCCGCAGTTTGGGGATGCCTGCCCTAAGCACTGAAAAGATTATGGTGTCCCCATGTGTGAATCAAAATAAATACAATACTAAAATAAAATTGTAAGGGAGCCTAACAAAGTTCTCACCTTTCCCATGATCACTGCTTTTTTTTTAAAAAAAAAATCAAATGTCAAATCCCTTTTTTAAAATCTATTTTTAATGCCCCTGCTTTGCTTGTGCTTTAAGCACATGCATAATCTGTCTATTGGGTAACCCAGCACTGCTGATGTATAACCCCAGATAGACTACAAATAGTTAAGCGTGGATTTATCGTTCTGGGTCATTTTCATATCTGCTCAAAGAAAGGTCCATTCCACTTCATTTTTAGTGCATTAATTGGGAAAAACCACACACATAAATTCACCAAAAAATTCCACCTTATTATTATTATTATTATTATTATTATTATTATTTTCATTTCTACACTGCTTTATATTTTTAATAAAAAACCCTCAAGGAATTTACAACCTACCTTAAAAAATGAAACAAAGCATTACAGGAGAAAATCAAATATAAAGTATACATTTAAAGCAACATAATTAACAGGAAACAAAAATATTATGTTAAACATTTCAAAATATAACATTACTAAAAGAGGGCAAATATAGAATACATGCTTAAAACTGCATAATTAGCAAGAGAATAAAATATATTAAACAGAGAAGATATCACTATCATCTCAACATAGCAAGTTAACAAGTATAAAAATTCTATCTGCCTGCCTGCCTGCGTGTCTCATTGTCACTGCCAATGGTGGTTTATGGCTGGCAGCAGCTTTGGAAATTTGGGTTCAGTGACTGGGGTCTGCACTAAGAGACCCTGTGGAGGGCAGAGAAGCAGAGAGACTCCAAGACAATGCCAAGTTAGCATTGAATTCAGGGCATCACTGAGACTCTGCCTCAGGAATTCTTTCCTTCTGTATACCTGATGTCAATTTTATTTGGGTTCATCACATAGAATGCATATTTCTGTATGCTTTTCAATGCATTTCCCCATAAAACCCACAGCTTTGAATATATATATATATATATATATATATATATATATATATATATATATATGCCTGATAAACTACTGTAGGTTTAAAATGCATACTAAATCATTTTCTCCTACCAATAGCAAATCTCCTGTCAAGGACCCCTCCATTTCTTAGATGTAATTCACAAATTATGTCTGCAATCCTACACACACAGTGCTGGAAGTAATTCCCAATAACGTCCATGGGATATCTTGCCCAGTAGATATACTCAGAGTTGTGCTGTCTGCCTGTCATACAGGTGCAGGCACCCCCAGACTTCGGCCCTCCAGATGTTTTGGACTACAATTCCCATCATCCCTGACCACTGGTCCTGTTAGCTAGGGATCATGGGAGTTGTAGGCCAAAACATCTGGAGGGCCGCAGTTTGGGGGTGCCTGTACATGTGGGTAACTCAATTAAAACATGAATAACAAGTGGAACATTTCCTTTAAACTTTTGTTTAAAGAAGGGATGTTTTCAAGTTTTGTAACAACAACAACAACAACAACCTTATTTATACAGAAATGAGGAATTTTTTTGTTCCTCAAATTTACATCTCTGCCAGGGGAGCTGACTTGGGTCCCAGGCTATCAGTGCCAAGTGTGTGTAACGTCATGACGTCACATGGCAATGTGATGTCATGGTGTCATGTGCACACCCCGACCTCTGTTCCAAGACCTCAGCAAGCATCTCCAAGGTCCCGTGAAGCCTCAGAGATGCCTTCTGAGGTCTCACGAGGCCTTGGAACCTGACTTCCGGTGCCACCGGATATCAGGTTCCGAGGTCTTGCAAGGCCTCAGACAGCATCTCCGAGGCTTTGCAAGACCTCAAAAGTTGCATCAGGGGCCCAGTTACCAAAAAAATTGTGGGTGCTCAGGCACCTGGAGCCCCCTATAGTTGGCACCCCTGACCCCAATCTTTGATGTCCAATAAGCACTCACAAGGTGGCTTACAAAAAACAAACATCAAATCCTCACAAAGATTACACAAGAAAGGAAGGAAAACAATCTATAAAACTCAATAAAAACTCAGAAGAGCTTAAAACAATTAAAAACCTTTATAAAGTTTAGCAGGGCTGCAGTTTACAACCTACATTGAACATTATAACTGGTGAGAGAGTTATGACTGCCACCACAAGTTTTTGGAGCATGCCAGAAGTTATGAGCAACAGCTGGGGAAGACACATAGAAACTGAACATCCTAAATCACTCCCATATAGGAGATGGGGCACTTCCAAAATTACTTGCTGCTGTTCACATGCCTTATCTGCTTCTCTGGGTCAGTTTTTTCTTGATAATCGCCATGGGACATTTCTTTCTTTCTTCTTTTGTACCCCAACACAATACTTTTGCCAGGATGAGAAAAAAGGCACCCCATCTGTAAGATTCAGCTGGTTCTCTTGGGGTTTCTCACCCCCTTTGCCCCAGGTGTTTTTTGTGTGTACAAAAAAGAAATCAATCAATCAATAAGCTTTATTTGCATAGCTGACAGCCATAGCAACAGAATACACGCAATATACAATTAAAAACAACATGGGTAAAAGGATCAGTCATATGACTATGATTATCATTTAAAAGATAGCCCTTAGTCTCATTGCACCCTCGATGAATCTGGCAACTATAACTGGTAGTGGTTGAAATTTGGGGGTCTTGTTTACTATTATGCAAATGCCAATATATAAGGAATACTACATTGTAGATCTGCCCCTGTGCAAATTCTGCAATAAAACTGCACCCCAGTAGTCACGGGGGGGGGGGCAACTGCTCTACCTTGCTCCCTCTTATTGTAGATGCCTTGTTTTTATAAAAGGAATATACATGGGGGGACGACAACAACATAAAATGACACTTTAAAAATCACATGAAATGACATTTTTATTCTCAATTTTAAATGATGAAACACACATTTATTTAAATACAGAAATGTCATGAAATGTGTCAGAAAATCTTCAGGACCTCCTGATTCCTTTTATCACTGCCCAACCACTGAGGTCTTCATGATAGCCATTGTTCATGGTTCCCCCACTTGGCTCATGCACAGCAAGAGCTGTGCTTTCAGTATTGTGGGCCCAAGCTTGTGGCACTCCCTTCCAGCTGAGATGAGACAGGACTTCCAGAGGAGTCTCCAACTTTCTCTTCCTCATTATTGGCCACCTATTGAGAAGAATCGCTCCATCTCCCTAACAAAGGAAAGGTATTTGGCGAGTTTGCAAAGTCTGTTAAGGCAGTTTCCAGTTCTGCTAACCTTCTCCTCTACAACTTGTTTGACCACTGTAGCAGCAGTCCTGTAGTCCAGACCCCAGTCTTATATCTAGAAAATTCCTGAGTTGGAAAGGACCTAAAAGGCCACCCAAGACACCCTCTCCCTGAGCTTGCAAACTTAAGTTAAAAAAAACAAAAAAAACAAAACTGGGACCTGAGCAAAAGTACTTTCTATTTGTATCATGTTTAAGACCCTATACACTCTTACCTGGCAGTAATTCCAATATTACTCAATGAATCTTACACCTGAGTTGTACAGTTTTGCACTGCATCTCAGTAATCCCTCCAACAGACCTATAAAGTAGACTAGTCTGGGTTCAGGTGGGCCTGAGCTTGAGAAACAGTGGCTTGCTCAAGGCAGTCTACTGAGTTCAATGGATGAGGTGCAATTTGACACTGAGAAGGCCTGGACCTATCGTAAGTCTCTTAGCCACTCTTGTTTCGTTGGGTCTCAAGGCATTACACTCTTCAGTGAAATATAATCAAAGCAAAGCCATTTTCATTAGGCTGTTCTCATGAAAGGCCAGAGGCTGGGCTATTCCAAATTAGCTCTTTACTTATTGTCGTCAGGAGACCAGTTGTGCCATGTTTTTCTGGCATTAAGGAAGTGTAGCTGAAGTCCCCATTAGTGTTCCATGCAGTGGTGACTTGGCTGCTTTAGCTTGAGATGGAGTGCTATTATTTTAAAAACCCTGGAAGAAAAGAGAGAGGCTGTTTCCAGCTTCTCTCTCTTGCTCTCGCTCATAAGCTAGTGAGGAACTGTATCAGCATGATAAGCTTCCTATTTATTTTTGTGAATTTTGACACTTTATATACCACTTAACCACCATAATCTCTAAGTATGGTGCAGTAAGATTAAACAGATATAAAAAACAAAACAGTTAAAACAAATCAGAAAACTTACTTAAAATGCCTGCTTAAGCCAAAAGGTCTGCACCAAGCACCAGGTGCTCAACAGGGAGGGGGTTCTGTAGGCATCTTACCATAGCTGCCAAGTTTTCCCTTTTCTCACGAGGAAGCCTATTCAGCATAAGGGAATTTCCCTTAAAAAAGGGGATAACTTGGCAGCTATGCATCTTACGCTGCCTCCCTAGAGATCTGATGTGGGAGCTATGGGTGTTGATAATTTGTTGGAGCACTGGAGCTACATCTCCATATATCCTCAACCTGTCTTCTTCTTTAGCGATCACTTGTAGCTGAGTAAGATTGTCTTCCATGAACATGGTCTTAACAGTGAGTACGTAAGTGACTGTGGAGGCCAATTCTGGATCCACACGTCCTTCCACAGTGGGGACATAGGTTTCTGGGCAGGAGTTGATCATGGTGAGGGTTTACCAAACGTGCCTTCCTCTTAGCACATTTCTCCCTTTTGTCCTGAGTTCGAGGGTCTTCAAAACCCATGACACCTTTGGTAAAGGCTGTTCTCCAACTGGAGCACTCGCAGGCCAGTGTTTCCCAGTTGTCGGTGTTTATGCTACATTTTTTTAGACTTGCCTTGAGAGAGTCTTTGAACCTCTTTTGTTGACCACCAGCATTACGCTTTCCATTGTTAAGTTTGGAATAGAGTAGTTGCTTTGGAAGACGATAATCAGGCATCCGCACAACATCTGCTCAACCTGTATATTTACAAGTAAACCTATATATTACAAATCCCTAAGAACCTAAGATGAGTAAGCACTGTATCTCTGGAACTTCTCACCACTCAGGGGCAGGTGACAGTGTATATTAAATCACTTGTATGGAGAATGCTGAAATGTGTGCAGTGCATATTTTAGGTAGGTGGGACATGAATAAGATTGACACCTGAGGCTGACACTGTCCATCCTTAATCCATCTTTCATGCTTCTTGCATCATGCCTACATACAGAATCCAAGCATTTTCTTCAGTAAGAGTAGTTTGTAAAATCAATGATGAATGGATGGTCTTTTAATCCTCTAAGAATCAAGTCAATTCTCCTCCTTCCCAGAATTGTTACTTTTCCAATCATTTCACGTTCTCCATCATTTTCAGGTCTCCACCAATTGTGGTGTAAGCCCAAACTCATTTATTGGAGTCCCCTTGCTGTTGTTTTTAACTTTTGGTAATGTCTGCTAGAAACATGAATCTCTGTGACAGGTTATTGTGCTTCTATTTATAAAGTACATGAAGTTGTCGTAGAAGGGTTTACCTTTATGTGCCGCAAGAGAAGGTGAAATTAGAAGGATCTGCCCCACAGAGATGAAAGGAATAGTTTTAGGAGAAATTTTGTTCTCAATGATGCACCAAGAAGTAAAAGAGAGGGGGGGGGAGTGTGATGCAAATGAGACTGGATACAAATAGATGAGCAATGATTATGCCATCTACAGTACAGGAACAGAAATATAAGCTCTGAATCACCACTGTTCTGTCAATGCCTCAAAGGTTTAAAAATGGTATGTGCAAACTATGAAGTAATGCTGACTAATGAAGAGTAGATTTACAGTAATCATGAGCAGCCCCAAGAGGGCTGCATTAAAATAGGGGTAAGTTTAACAAACAGTTATTTCTATTTTGTCTCTCTTTGGTCAGGAGATCAAATGCAGTTGAAATGAGATTGTGTTAAGGAGAAGAGAAGAAAATAAATCTGTGTGATTCTAGCAGGCCAAGTGTGTAGGGTTACAAGCACATCTTCTAACAATTCATCAACCAGGAACCCAGACAGGACCCCCCCCCCCCAATTCTCCAGAGGGCATGTAGAAACTCCTTTGTCCACATGGAAGCTCTGTCAGCACTTTGAATTCTGCTCCACAAATGTGAATTTGTGCTATAGATCTGAGTTGCGACCATTTGTGCAGCAAACTTCCACTTGCGTAATGGAGCTGCCCCTTCCAACTTGCTGCACACCTTCAAAATCTGCTCCATCCTTCTTTAGCCCTAGATTTGGCCCTAATTGGTTGATTTTAAATTTGCACCTCTCCTTCTCCTATGTACTCAAGCAGCTAAAGTGGAGAGAGGGTGGGATGGAGAAGCAGCCTGATTGCTAAAAATCTATCCCTGCCAAATCCCTGGTTCTGAATTCACGGTATTTAAAGATAAAAATAAGATTTTGGCAAACCCCCTCCACATCTTAGTGTAATCAAAGACAATATCATCATATCACCACCACCACCTCTATTCTTATTATTTTCTTGCATTTGTATCCGACCTTCCTTCCATCATGAAACCCAAGATGGCATACATGTGTTTCCCAGGCTGTCTCCCATCCCAGCACTGACCAGACCCAAACCTGCTTAGCTTCAGCAAAGTGCTGGCCTCCTGTGACTTCAGCCCATAAACACCTTCCTTCTCTCTCCTTCTCCCTGTGCTGTGCATCCAATACATGGAAGGCCTTTCTAAAAAGGATGGGCCAGAAAGCCTGAATGGAGGCATTTGCCAATACATTGTTGGAGACGGCACCTGTCAATCATGTTTCATGGGCACCTGTTGCAAAAAAATAAAATAAAAATAGAAGCACCAAGCAGTTGGATTGGGAAAGTTGCTTCTGCTCCAGGGACTGAACTTTTCAAAGTGTACAAAGAGGGATTTGTTGCTTTAGGGAAGTTTTTAATGTTTGATGTTTTATCGCTTTATCATCATGATCATCATCATTATGAATATTAATCTTAATATTCTGTTGGGAGCTGCCCAGAATGGCTGGGGAAACCCAGCCAGATGAGTGGGGTATAAATAAATTATTATTATTATTATTGGCTTGCATTATTCAGGTCTAGAAAGGACCTTTCTCACACCAGACCTGTAACTGATGGAACTGTGAGTGGGTGATAGGAGCAAGGCCTAGGAATGGGGGGAGAGAGAAATTTTATTCAGTTTGCGTTCACATGGAAACTTAGACAATTCACACTTTGTTTTGAAATTTCATTTGAATAGCACACATTCCTGAATTTTGTCATGCAGTTCTGCAGCCAAGTAACGTCCTGGAGATCTGCATATACTTGGGCATGCTTTTATTATATTTTATATTAGGGAAATTATATACAAAGTGCATTATATTAGGGGGAACTGCTTTGAAAATAACATGTGCCTTAGGCAAAATTGCATTAGAATTTGTGTATATTGGGAGAAATTCACGCAAAACTGCTGGTGCAGACTGACGTGGAAATGTGGAGAACCGAACTTCAGATTGGAAAAATGAGAAGCCAAAATTGACATATTTGTTCAACTCTAGTGGGGCCAGACATTTTGCTGTGTGAGGCAGAGCAAACAATGGCACCCCTACATCAAAGTCAAGGCGCACTGGAAAAATACACAAGGACAATCAAGTTATTTTGACACCTGCATCAGAATCTATCTCTGGCAGCAAAATTTTCGGATAACAACAATTTGCTGCCCTTGCTTTATTCAACCTAATGGTAGAGCTGGCCATATGAGACAGGCTGAGATAAGTGTAGGGGTAGTTGAGAGACAATTCTCTGCCGCACCTTGCTTTTCAATCTTCCCCCAGTCATATTTTCCCCCTTGTATAAAAGGCTGTAACAAGTGGCGCATATGACAGGAAGCCCAGCTTTGATTTTGTTTGGAATATTCTTTATTTTGTTTGGCTAAGCTTGCCTCATCTACTGACATTCATCCATTATCACCGTTGCATGTATCAGAGGATTTTTATTCAACGGACATACCCAAAGTTTCCTGTCTTGACAACAAAACCTGACAAAGCAAGTTCCTTTTGCACTCAGCTTCTGCACGGCTGAATTGTCATTCCATCACCCTAGTGGTTGACGGGCAGCAGGAATAAAAACATCTGCTCAGTTGAACCATATGTCCTACCTGAGGCGAAACTGTCCTTGTTTTCATAGTTTTGTGATTCCCAAATCCTAATGCAAACCAGGTATACATATCCTGTTCATCATGGGGTCAAGCAGTGTACTAATGTTGGGATAGTGGACCTCCTAACCTTTTCTGTACCATCTGTGCTATGCAACTCTTTGGTATACATCTGGGCTTTCGTATTAGTGGCAAGCAAAAGCAGTGCAGCTTGCCTGCTCTTGGTCTAACCTTACATTTGAGGTGTCAAGCCTTGCCGGTATGTTTGTTAAAATATAAATGGAAGATTCTTTTTTAAAAGAAATATATTTTATTGAATTTCCAAAAATTGCACATGAAGTTCCAATACATCATGAATTTTTCTATTGACTTCCCTTCCCATTTTCCATGATGTTCTTCTTTTCAACCCCTATGTTGCACCCTATCTTCCCTCTTTTATATCATATCCCTAATACAGTAATCTCTAATTCTCTCTGTTGCTCAAAGTTCAAATCCTCCTTGCGATTTCATCACATTATATTATTTATTTAAGTAATCCGAAAAGGGCTTCCATTCTTCAATAAAACTATCGTCACTAAGTTCTCTTATTTTTAGCTGTTAACTTTGCTGATTCAACATAGTCCATCACTTTACTTAGCCATTCTTCTTTAGCGCGAACATCTTCATCTTTCCATTTCTGAGCAAAAAGAATCCTAGCTGTTGTAGTTACATACCTAAACCACTTAATAATCTCTTTTTTGGAATTTCTGTCCCTATAATCCCTAGCAGAAAAGCTTCAGGGTTTTTATTTTTTGTACAATCACTTTAAACATTTTTTTATCTCATCATATATCATTTCCCAAATGATCCCTGGACTATCAGATCAAAACGAATCTTCCACTTTAGGGTATTTGGGAAGATTCATTTCAATCAGATAGTCCAGAGGTAGGGAATCTTTTACAGCCAGAGGGCTGTATTCCCCTTTTCTGAGGTCCACAGGCCAGTGGTAGAAGTGGGCGGAGAAACAAATGCAAATTTCACCTTTGCACAGTAGGCTAGTTTCTACACAAAGACACGCCCCTCCCTCCCTATCCTACATCCAGGCCAACAGGTGTTCAAGGACAGATTCCTGCCATAATGCTTGAGGTATGAAGCAGGTCTAGTTAGGGACATAGCCTGGAGAGAGACCCATGGGCCAGCCAGAGAGTTCTGGAGACTTGCATTTCGCCCCTGAGGTTGCCAATCTTTGAAAAGCCCATATGTTTTCTCTGCTATCTAGCTTGGAGGAGCTGTGAGCTTCTTTCCATCCTACAGATAATTTAGTGTGAACCGAGTCCTACTCGTGAATGCACAGGGGAATTGTTCCCTTAATTGTTTATTGTACAAGGATATCACAGAGGAGGAGACATCATGCAGCTGGGCTTCTGTGCAATCAGACGTTAACCCAAGAAACCCCCTTCTGCTTTACTGTCTGACTCTAGCACGGCATTGCTAGAATGTCACAAAGAGATCGACCATTGGGAACAGAGAGATACAGAGCCTGGGGGGGGGGGAGATGATGAACTTTGGAAAAAACGACAACATATTGTTGACACGGCATCCGCTAAGGAACACTACATCTTTATTGGGAGAGGTCAAGCTCATCAGTTCTCCCACAGAACGCGGGTCACTGATGACTTGTGATCAAAAAAATCAAAACAGCACTTTCTAGCTCTGATATAAAATAATGAGTGCAAACTTTTATTCCTACATTTGTCTTATTTACTTCAACTGCTATGTGGTCAGATCAGCCTGACATCTTGTGCATCTGTAACCATTCTTGTTCTGTTCCTACTTCTCTTCTATCCATTTATTGTATATTTAGCTCTCTTTCCCCCCACTTTGCTTTGTATTTTATGCTCTCCTCCTAGCTTTGGTCTGCATCTTTAGCAAGGATTTGGGATTCATCTAAATTGGATTTTGTCTCGGTCAACTCCGTTTCTAGCTAAAACAATTGCAGTTAGCAGTATCTCTTTAGCAATGATTTTCTTTTATTAAGCCTCTTCTACACATTCAGAATTTTTGCTACAGTTCTACTTTTTTTTAACAAGCCTGTCCCAACCCATTTCATCTTCTTCCTCGTCATCCCTCAATTGATCTTGCACCTCCCCAAAACAAAAATAATGCCCCAGACATCAATATTGGTAGGATTTACAAAATGGCATCCTATATAGATTTGATCCAAACGAGCAAGACGACTTCTAGCAAATGTCACAGCTAAGGGTGTTGGACTATTCTGGTTCTGTCCTCATTGGGGAGAAAACCTACTCCCTTTTGACCCCACAGACCTATGTGTGGATTGAAATGTAGATATGAAGATTACTTTGCATAATCTAGGAACCAATATACACATAAGCTCTGCAACCTTCTTCTTTTTTGCCATCACCATGGTCCTGATCCCAGTGTCTGATATTCACAATAGTTCCACTGGGAACTCTCCCTCCCATTGTGAATAACAAGTGTGCACCCACCCAAATTTAGATCAGTAGTGTGGCGGGGGCAAAGATCATCGTATTCCCACACTATTATTGTAATCCAGATCTTCAAAAAATAAATAACCATTGTAGGGTTGAGTTCACGGCTAGTTTGGACCTTAGTGTGTGATAAATTAATGGGGTAAGCTCTTGAGCAGTAATACTGAGCATGTATAAGGATGCTAATCTGAATTTTTGCCTGGCATTTTGTACCTATGTAATTGGTATGTCTTCCATGGGCTCTTCCTCTTCCCTCCCCATGCTTCCTCTAACATGGTATTTACTGCAGGAAAAATCTGTAGTTTCCCTGGAAACAAAATTACATGCCATTCAAGACACCAAAGTTAAAATAGATTCTTATTCTGCCTGGAACCTGATGCAAGAAGTTCACAATCAGAAAAAAATAAAACTAAATAAAAATATTGCAATGGAAGCAAAATACCTATGATATAAACCTTCGAAAGATATCTCAAAACAAAGATGGCTATTCCTGACTGTTAAGCAACATTTGGTAAAGTTTTAATATGTAAACAACTTCTGCTTGAAAGATCTTGCCCAGTCTGTGAGCCACCAAGCTGAATTGTTGCCACGAGCCATGTAATTGACTTCTCTATATTTTTGTAATCCTTAGGGTTACCTTATTTCAAAAAGTAAAATTCCTGACACTCACAAAGCTGTTGAGCTTTTTGGGGATACCTCTCCACCCAAAAAGTGATTTTAAGCTTTCGGAGTTGTTTCTGCTGCTTTTTTGATCACGTTGCCATACACACAGGGTTTCCCTGACATTTTGCTGATTCGCCAATTTTTTCCCCCTAACATCATTTTTACACCCCCAAACCAGGACATGTCCGGGATTTTTCCTGATGTATGGCAACCCTAGTAATCCCAGACAAACAGGGAAAAAGGAGGAGGGTTGCCAATTTCCAGGTGGGCCACCATACATGGCTGCTTAGTAGAATTCAGCACAGTAGCGGAGCTTCATGCTCCGGCACCGGGGGCAGGGGCAGGGCTGGCGCCTGTTCTGGGGGTGGGACGCATGTTCCAGGGCCGTGGCGTGCCTCCCGGAGGGCAATGATGCACCTCCCGGGGGCACAGCACGCCTCCCGGGGGCACGGCACGCGTTCTAGGGGTGGGGCGTGCCTCCTGGAGGGGCGTGGCACACGTTCCGGGGACGGGGCATGCGTTTTGGGGGCGGGGCGGGCGCCCGCGATTGCGCCCCTTGGAGCCCGTCGCTCGGGGCGACCCGCCCCCACCGCCCCTATCTTCCTACGCCCCTGATTCAGCAAAATTTTAAGTATTGATGGGCCACTTTTTCCTGTGCTCAAACTGGCATGTGGTACAAATATAAAAGAGAATGTGCAACTTAACCTGCATGAACCAGCTATAAGGGCTGGGGAGGTTGATCTGTCTCTGACTTTATCTCCACCTATGGCAATTGATAAGTACCTGGAGATGGTCAAGAGAGTGGCTGTACTCTTTTCTTTTTTGTTTTTTTGTTTTGGTGGGGGGGACGGGACATGGTAGATAGAATCAAGGTTCTGCAAGAGAGGATCAGTGTGCCCATGTCTCAGTTTATTGATTCTACTGTAGTGGTAGGGCTGCTGGTTTCTTATTTTTCCAATTACTAATAACAGCATTTTATTGATTTTGCTAAGAAGTGCAAACGTAACAAAAAGAAATAAAACAAAGAATCAAAAGCACGTATCATAAAATGTCACATTCTGGAAGTATAAGAGTAAAAAGCACGGCTCCAACGGAATAATGGAGTATTGACTCATCAAAGGTTCATTTTACAAATAACAAATATATGTAAAGATGAAAGTATTATCCACCTGTGAGTTCCATCATTGTTGAGAATAAAGGTTCTATAAAGTCTTAGATTTGCATTTACTGGGGATGCTAAGCAACTGTGTGCCACAATATTTGTATAAGAAATAGAATCATTCCATATAGCCCCCCTTGCAAAAAAATAAAAATAAAAGGCCATTTAAGTTCTGCCCTTTAGATACTTTTAGTTTATGAGTTATCTTTCCAAGGAGGGCAATTTGCCAAATCCAGCAATCCAAATTATTAAGATTGAAGGTCTTCCAGGATTTGGCAGTGGAGCCCCGAGCTGGTGTTAAGAGATGAGAAATAGAATCTTAGAATCATGGAATTGTAGAGTTGGAGAGGACCAGGAAGGTCCTCTAGTCCCACCTCCTGCAATGCAGGAATCTCAACTAGAGCATCCATGACAGATGGCCACCCAACCTCTGCTTAAAAACCTCCAAGGAAAGAAAGTCCACCTTCTGTGGGAGTCTGTTCCACTGTCAAACAGCACCTTCTTTCTTGTAACTTGAAGCAGTTGGTTCAGGTCCTAGCCTCCAGAGCAGGAGAAAACAAGCTGTTAGAGTTAAACTGATGCGGTTTAACGTTATCATGCAGGGTCTTTTTAAAAGGCCTGGATACGGCAGTCAAGATGGCAGGAAACAAATTAACAGCAATAGCTTTGGGTTTGAAAGATCAGCCCTAAGGGTGTCTGCTTCTTTATTCCCCCACCCCACCCCTTGAAAATGCCACTGGGATTCAAGTTGACTTCCTTGGACTCTGATCTAGAAATGTATAACAACATCAATCAACCAAGCTCCTGGGAAGGAGCTTTAGGGTGCAGGCTTTGTGAGGGGTGACGCAGCAGGAAAACAGCAGGCCCAGCTTATTCAGAATGTTGCAAGACAACTGTTCTTTGTTATTTTTCAGAATGCCACAAATATATGTGGTTTTCTAGTCTCAATGCAAAATAAAAAGGAACTGCATGTTCACTATTGAAGCAGTGGTGTAGAAGTTAACTTTGAACCCGGATGCTCCCTCACAGCAACCATTGCTGCCACCGCAGTTGCTCAAGCCAAGCATCGTCTCATCGTCCTGCCCGAGCTTGGCAGCTGCACTGGTGGGGAAAATAGGGACATTCTGGGATCAAATAGAGGCCAGGATGGCTTTCATAATTATGGGACTGCCCCTGGAAAACAGGGACACTTGGGGGGTATGCCATAGCCATGCCGCTTAGGACAGTCCAGAAATGCAAGCAGCTGTGTCAATCAATTATATAATATTTTGTCTAGCAGAAACCCCAATATATCAGGCTCAGATGACAGTCCCAGAATACTGAGCTGGCAAAAGGTGCTGTCACAGTGGTTAGCATATTGGATTGTGGATGGAATGAAGTTCTGCACATCGTTGTTTATTTATTTGTTTATTTTATTTTATGCACTTTGTTAGTTGCATTATCGTGCCGATGGCAAGCCAAAGTGATTTAAAACCAACCAGAGAGACCGAAAAACCACACATAGTTATGTTAAAACCAAGAGGAAAAAGAAATGCTTTAAAAAACATGCTGCCCACTTCTAAAAGGCCACAGAAGACAAAGGTCTGGTTATTGAGGAAAGGTTTTGCCTGGCACCTAAAGATATATAACAATGGCGCTATGAGAGCCCCCCTGGGGAGAGCATTCCACAAATGAAGAGCTTCTGCAGAAAAGGCCCATTCTTGTGTTGCCACCCTCCAGACCTTTACTGTAGGGGACACACAAAGAAGGACCTCAGATAATGATGACAAGATCAGTGCATACAGGAGAGGTAGCCTTGAAGTATTGTGGTCCTGGGCAATTTAAGGCTTTAGAGGCCAAAACTTTGAATTGGGCCCAGAAACTAATTGGGAGGCAAGTGTAGTCAGGCCAAGAATATTGTTATTGTTACCTGGGAGTGAGCTCCACTGAATTTGGTTGTCCTAATTCTTCTGACAGCATAGTTTTGTAAATCATATTGAGTTTTCACAAATCTTTAGTCAGCTGAAATACAACCTTCATCCTTGAATCAGAAATGCAGACCACTTTGCAAAGAAACTGTTTGCATGAAGTAGGAACCTCGTGCAAGGAAAGACACATTCTGCCTTCTCTTCATTATTCCCCTCATTCTCAGACTTCTTTTATGTGTAACTAGAAAGTTTCATAATAATTTCATTCACTTGCTGTTACTGGTGCACTAGGATGATGTCTGCTTCCATGCCACCCACTCATCTGGGGCTGCCTCCTACAGTCACTGCAACACCAGATATTATAGCTTTCTGTTGGCTGTAGGCAGAAATATTTATCCTGTACATTTTCTATCAGCACAGTAGGACGCAGAACTGAGGCTGTCTAATTAATCATAAAAGTTTGGTGCTTCCAAAATCAAACATCGTATCAACAGCAAGATTTCACAAAGTGTATCCAGTCAGGATCTAACACAGGCATAGGCAAACTCTGCCCTCCAGATGTTTTGGGACTACAACTCCCACCATCCCTGACCACTGGTCCCGTTAGCTAGGGATGATGGGAGTTGTAGTCCCAAAACATCTGGAGGGCCGAGTTTCCCTATGCCTGATCTAACAAATCTTGTAAACATCTAAAAGTATATTTCAGATCACACAGTGTTGGATCAATATTGGTACATGTCCACCGATCCCTGGGAATGTCATTTCCATCCACCCATCCAGTCTAACTAAAATGGATGGGTCACTGTTGTGCAACTCTCATTCATTTTGGTGGGATTTGAGAAGAGAATGAAGTGGCTTCCAGGAGATTATGCTTCACCATTGTGCCTAGACAGATGGCCCATGGAATGAAATTGCATGCCGAGGTCCGGGACCCCACAGCCCTCTTAGATAATAAATGCACCAACACAAATATTTAGGTTAATGGGATAAAATAGGCCACAACTTTATTGATTACAGATGTGAGCGGTTTGGTTTAGGCATTGGGTGAAACCAGACTATATCCTGACTCCTCCCTGTCTGCAGGGAGTCTCCTTTTTTTTTTTTTTTTTAAAAAATACATTTTATTCCAGTTTTCCAGATTCAACAAATTAACAAAACCAATCTTTTATACAAAATCTTATATTCACATCTTTTACCTTGCTCCGCCGAGCTATGACTTCCCCCCCTCCCTTCATGCGGGTTTCTTGTTAATTCCCTTTTTTGCAGTTCCTTTTTTGACATATTGGTCAATTCGTAAGGTTTATTTTAATCCTGCGAGAGTTTTTAATGATCTACAGTTTTTCTCCATATAGTCCACATATTTACTCCAGTCCTTTTGAAACCTTGTCTCCCCCTGGTCACGAATCTTGCATGTCAATCTAGCAAGTTCAGCATAGTCCATCATTTTTGTCTGCCACTCCACAATTGTAGGTAATTCCTGTAATTTCCATTTTTGGGCTAACAAAGTCCTAGCCGCGGTTGTTGCATACATAAACAGTGTTTGATCTTCTTTTCTAATCTCTCCTCCCATTATTCCTAACAAAAATGCTTCTGGTTTTTTTGGAAAAGTATATCTAAACATCTTTTTCAATTCGTTATATAAACTTTCCCAAAATCTTTTAACTTTTTCGCATGTCCACCACATATGATAAAATTCACCATCTTTCTCTTTACATTTCCAGCAACTTTTGTCACTCATTCTATACATTTTAGCTAATTTAAGTGGAGTTAAATACCATCTATACATCATCTTATATACATTTTCTTTCAAGGCAGTACATGCTGTAAATCTTAAAGTTTGATTCCATAATTTCAACCACGCATCATATTCAATATTATGCCCCAAATCTTTTGCCCATTTAATCATCACTTCTTTTGTCAACTCATCTTTTGTATACCACTCCAACAACAAATCATACATCTTTGCCAAAAGCTTTGTTTTGCCTTCTAGCACTTCTATTTGAAATTTGGATCTGCAGGGAGTCTCCTAAGGGTAAGCCACCAGTAGGGGGAGCCCTATGATATACATCAAATCGGGGCATCCTCAGGGTCCCCGATGGGGTTGTGGCATGGCCCTATCCCATGTCCAGGTTCGGACAGAAGCCACACACCCCGGATCCCTTTAATTGGATACCTTTAATGAGGAGGGGCAGGTGGAGGCTGCAACCTCCCCTCCCATAAACAAGGCTTAGGTAAAGGTAAAGGTATCCCTGACCATTAAGTCCAGTCACGGCGCTCATCTCGCTTTATTGGCCGAGGGAGCCGGCGTTTGTCCACAGACAGCTTCCGGGTCATGTGGCCAGCATGACTAAGCCGCTTCTGGTGAACCAGAGCAGCACACGGAAACGCCGTTTACCTTCCCGCTGGAGCCTAACCTCACCAAGTTGTGACGATTGCTACAAGATAGGTGAAAGCCAAATGGCTGGTGCCAATTTGCCAAGTGCGAAAATTCCTACCCAGTCCCATCAATATGGCGGCCGACATATGTCCATAGCCAGGTCATGTCATACCAGAGCTTAAAAAAGAGGGCGGGTGGGCTGGGAGATCCTGTAAGGAGGCGAAAATGAGAGCGCACCCCCCCATCGGCTGTGCCACAGTTTAAATGGCCATTGGCCACACCCTCAGCTGTCTCTATTGGTCAGCTGGGGGCATGATGTGGCCAGGAATCCCAGTGATGTGGGCAGCATCCCCCCCGCCCTCTTGCAGGGTCACTGTGAGTCCCGGATACCCCACCACAATGCTGACCACCAGGGGAAGGTGAGCAGTCTTGTATGCAATAAAGGTCATACTAGATGTTACAAATGAAAGGCAAAGTACTGAAGCCCATGCTTCTGTTGTGATGCCAATGTGGGAGATGGAAGAGCTGTTGCATAGGAGCTGTACATGATCCTTCCCCTGCCCTATGGTTCTCTGCTGCAATAGCCCCAGAATATTAGGAATCAACACATTTGCTGAGATACTCTTTAGCTCGGCCCTAAGAGAGCCTCTGTTGCTATGGCTTTGGGCCAAAGGAAATAAATGCATCTGAATCCTTGCTCAGAAATAAAGGTTCAGAGTGAGGGTCATATTTTGCAAAACCTGAGAGAAATGCGAATTCTACACAGTTGTATAGATTTTGCAACAAAAATGTTAAATGTATGCTTATTTAGAAACACAATCAACTTATCAGGAATCAGGACCCAGTACGCTATACTAGAATTATTGATTTTTCTAACAAAAAAAAAAGTTTATACATTGTTGCAAAGCAACAAAAAGCCATAAAGGAAGCAGTGTATGCCAGGTGTAATATAAAAATAAAAAGTTTGCTTAGCAGAGATGCTTGGAATTACATTAGTAAAATAGCTTTTAAAGTAGATACTCTGTACTTTGTAAAAATGATTTTTCGAAGTTTGACCTAGTTTTTTTTGGAATCCAAATCAAACCTTAAAAGAACCAGCAGCAAGAGTTTAGTTAGAACCAGATTTGTTCCCAGAATCTCACCACCCCCACCCCCACCACCCGCCAGTCCTAGGAATCAGATCTGGCCTAAGTGTGGAACTAAGAAAACAGTGCTTCTGAGCATGTGCAAAAATTCTTTCTGTCTCACTTCTGAGACCATCTTGGCTATGATGCATGCATGTGTCACAGCAGCAGCCAGCATCTAAGAAGATGGAGGAGGAACTGCTGTATCTGGAACTGGGTTTTGCTGCAATGCAAGACTCTGTGGATGCATTTGCAAATTGCACCCTCTCTCACACTTGCCATGATACTTCCATTTTAAAATGCTCTACAGTCTGTGAAACTGCACTGCGAAATGGTGCAATGCTACACTTAACTGAAGTGCAACGGAGCCATGCAAATCTTCCCAAGTGTTCATATTTTCAGCACTGGAGATGGAAATGATAAGATGTACCTGGAGCAGCTATTTAAACTCCACATTCTGAACACTATTCCACTGTGAACAAACAACACTGGAAGCCACCAGCAGTGCGTGCAATTTTTTCTCTAGTGTCCAGGCCAGATAGAAAACCTGTAACTGCTCTTGAAAAGGCTTGTTGTTGTTTAGTCGTTTAGTCGTGTCCGACTCTTCGTGACCCCATAGAGAAGAGCACGCCAGGCACTCCTGTCTTCCACTGCCTCCCGCAGTTTGGTCAAACTCATGTTCATAGCTTCGAGAACACTGTCCAACCATCTCGTCCTCTGTCGTCCCCTTCTCCTAGTGCCCTCCATCTTTCCCAACATCAGGGTCTTTTCCAGGGAGTCTTCTCTTCTCATGAGGTGGCCAAAGTATTGGAGCCTCAGCTTCAGGATCTGTCCTTCCAGTGAGCACTCAGGGCTGATTTCCTTCAGAATGGATAGGTTTGATCTTCTTGCAGTCCATGGGACTCTCAAGAGTCTCCTCCAGCACCATAATTCAAAAGCATCAATTCTTCAGCGATCAGCCTTCTTTATGGTCCAGCTCTCACTTCCATACATCACTACTGGGAAAACCATAGCTTTAACTATACGGACCTTTGTCGGCAAGGTGATGTCTCTGCTTTTTAAGATGCTGTCTAGGTTTGTCAAACAGGATACCCCTGTTGAAATGGCAGAGGACCTAAACTGAAGAACAAAGATGTTTCTGGGCTGGTTTTCTTTCATGTTTGGGTGTGCATCGTGGGAAGGGGGGAGGGAAACAAACTAGAAAACTTAGCTCCTCCGGTGGTGTTCACTGCTGCCACCAAGTAAATGTATTTCACTGAAACAGCACTTCATCCCCTGTCCTTTTATTTATTTAATTGATCATAAGAAATATTGATACACTGTGGTATCATAAAAAGAAAGATATCAAAGCGCTTTACAGCAATAGTGCATAACACATAGAAGTTAAAAACAGAATCAAGGAATTTCCCTGAATTGGCCTGACAGAATAGAGGATGTTGACACAAAAGGTGCCTGCTGAATCTCTATTGGCAGAGTATCCCACAGCAGTGGGCCAGTCGCATGAAAGGCTCAGTTTCTTCTTGGAGAATGACCAATGGGGTCCCAGCAGATCTCAGTGATGAACTTGTGTGCATGTCTTGTTTCAGCTAGAACCGTAACAAAACATGATCTGTTATAACTTCTAAATAGAAGATAGTCACTGAACATAATGAAATGCTGATCACACGTAGTTCAAAAGGCACAGTTTTACATATGCAAAGGAGCTTCTGCACACCTAGAAATGCCGTGGAAGTGTCATCCAAGGCAAAATTCAAAGTGAAATTCCAGGTTTCCTCAGGCAGAACACCTGAGGAGTTTTAAGGGCAGCTGAAATGAGTTTTGATAAGGCTCTTGAAACTTCTCAAGGAGGGATCTGCATAACCACAGATTGCCACCAGAATCAAAATTGCCACCAGAATCAAAAAGCAAAATTATTATAACTTTTCTTAAAAAAAACTTTTTATTAAATTTTCCAATTAAAACACAATTCAATTATTTCAATTATTTCAAATTCTACACATACATATCAATTAAGCCAAATATTATGCCAAATCATCTGCCTAAAGCAAAATTAAAGTGATTTCAGAGATTCCTCATTGGGCAAAACCATCTAAAATATCCAAGGTATTTAGTGTAAAGTTACGGAGGGATGCTAGCTGCCATTGTTTCCCACAACTGTTGATTTATACATTTGTTTTATTTTAAAACTGTATAGTCTGCATTCTCTAGACATTTAAAATTCCTTAAAAATTAGCACACCTGCATTGATTGTTGTTGTTTTTGGCATTCATCATTTGTCAAATTTTACATTACGGAATAGTTTTCCAAAAGATTACACTGCTATGTTGTATACATGTTCATTCAAATGAGAAAGTGAAATAACTGCAATGTCCAATGGGAAAGAAAATAACCAGCTCTTGCTAGAATAATGAGCTTGTGGACCCAGTGTAATTGGTGCCCCATGTTCTGTAGCTGAGCTAGTCAGCAGGAATGTAGATCATCTTGTTGATAAAATTTAGGGATACAATGGACAAAACCAGTTAATATTAAAACTTCTGCCGCTACTAGTCCACTGAAGCCTTATATCTAAATGCAGCAGGTTCCAAACCAAATCAAAGACTCACCTGAATCATAGGACTTAGTCATAGCTGCCAAGTTTTCCCTTTTCTCGTGAGGAAGCCTATTCAGCATAAGGGAAAATCCCTTAAAAAAGGGGATAACTTGGCAGCTATGGACTTAGTGAACCTAAAGCCTCACTTTAAAAAAGGGGGGGTCTACTTTAAAGTATAACTGTATCTGACTCCAAACCATTATCTTTATAAAATCACTTACATGGAACTAGATGCAGTTCAGGGTTGCAAGATCTACTCTTAAGATTGATGATGATGATAGCACTAATAATCCCAAACCCTAGAACATCTAAATTCTTTTAAAATATTTTGAATTTATAATACAAGGGTGTATTCTCTGATATGTTCACAGTTAAGGATTACCTAATCAGTGTCAAATGATTCTAAGTGGTCACTCTTGATTTTAAAAATAACAATCCTTTTTTTAAAAAATAAGACCAAAGTTCATCTAGCACTCTCTCAATGGTCATTGCTCTGGAAAGCCCACAAGCAGGGGATTTTTACATGTTTCAGCAGAGTGAGCAAACGGCCACCTTTCGCTAGGGCAGCTTCAATTCTAGGGCAGCTTGCTCGTAAGTAAAGTTCCCTAGCCAAGAACCATAGGGTTACCAGTGACCTCTGGCCGTATCCACAGCATATGATTTTAAAACACTATCATGTTGCTTTAACAAACATGGCTTCCATCAAAGAATCCTAGGAACTGTAGTCTGTTAAGAGTGCTGAGAGTTGTTAGGGAATCCCTATTCCCCCTCCCAGGGCTATGATTTCCAGAGTGGTTTAACAATCAACCCCTCTTCCCAGGAAACTCTGGGATTTGTACGTCTGTAAAGGGAAGAAGGGGCCTTCTAACCACTCTCAGCACCCTTAAGAAACCACAGCTCCCAGGCATCTTTGGGGGAATCCATGCCTGTTAAAGTGGTATCATAGTGCTTTGAATTTTGGGTGTGAATATTGCCTGCATAAAGAGATTGCACACGAGCATATTCGAAAGCAGAGATAGAGAACTGTTGCCCTCAAATTTTATTTTATTTAAATATCTTTATTTAATACCAAATATAAAATACAAATCAACATAAATAATAAATCAACATAAATCCACAAATTCAACACAACACAACGCAAATACAAAATTATACAAAATTAAACAAACTTATAAATAAAAAAGAAGAAAAAAACAGGGGGAAAAATCACAAACAAACATAAAACAAAATAACTTCCCAGCGTTCCATAGCAGTTCCCTATTTACAAATAAATTCAACTATGCTTTCCTCTTATAAGACTCATTTCTTATTTCTTGTCTCAATTTTCCCTATATACAAAATAAATCCAACGAACTTAATCAAAGCAGATCACCCATCTAGAATCTATGCCCTCAAAATTTTGTGGGAGTACATCCATAAATTCTCAACTGTCCTGCTTTAAGGGGGATATCCTGGAATTACAGACGCCATCCCAGCTTCGGGTGGGATCCCAGAATGCCCCGTTTTGGCTCCCATGAGAGTATAGCCCCCAAAGACGCTCACTTTTTGTGGCTGTGCTTTCACGTGAGTCACAAGACTCATGCAGTGTTGCGGCCCTGAAAGACACCTTTGGGGGGCCATGCTCTTGTGTGAATCACATGACATGCACAGGACCACAGACACGGTTGCAGTTGCCCTCTGTGGCATGTTAGAGAGTATGCATAAATCCTATTGTCCATGCTGGCTGGGCTGAAAGGCTACAAGTACCCTCATCCCAATTCTCAGAATTCCCCTAATGAAGACAGACCCTGTAACACACATGTGAGTGGCCAACACTGTTTTTAAACAGTGAAAGCTGTCACTTAACACTCTTATAAAGCGATGACAACCCTCCACACTTGATTAATCTATCTACTAGACTTCAGAAGTACTTCGGTTTGACATATAACTACCCTTTTGCTGAAGGGGCTGAAATTGTGTTTGCCCCGAGGATGCTCAGATAAATGAAACTGTGCCATCAATACCTTTATGGAGAAATAAAAATAACAGCAGCCTAATTATGAAAGAAAATGAAATGGAATCTTGTTTCCTTCTGCAGGTGATTGTTTCCACCTAAGCAATTGTGAACATTCAGGCTCCAAATTAATTCCCATCTGGAGGTAACCTTATTTGCAATATGTTTCTTTTTTTTTTAAAAAAAAGCAATCTAGAATCAGTCAGCATTCTCAAGTATTATTTTACAGCAGTGCTAAACTATGAACTTCTTAAAAGAGAAGCACAAGAGGAAGTTTATATATATATAATATGGGAAATATAGTTTTGCAATATGCATATGTAATGCTAGTTGTTTAATGGCCAATATGGGTCAATTAGAATGCCTAGCATTAAAAAGTAATGTGGATATTGTACACATATAAGGATCCTGGGTAAAACAATGAAAGTCAATGGGATGCTGGCATTCCTGCATTTAAACCTACAGGGAATTCAGAGCAGTTTATGTTGAAGGTGATGTTGTTCTATAGCAGGCATCCCCAAACTGCGGCCCTCCAGATGTTTTGGCCTACAACTCCCATGATCCCTAGCTAAGAGGACTAGTGGTCGGGGAAGATGGGAATTGTAGTCAAAAACATCTGGAGGGCCGAAGTTTGGGGATGCCTGTTCTATAGCATGAAATTGCATAAAACAAAAATCTAGGCAGCAAATCACACCAAAAAATCAGTAAAGGAGGCCAGCAAAAGTGTGTGGCATTGGGTATTTTATTTTATTATTTTATTGAACAACAAAAAACAGACATTACACACAAATGAGATAAACAGCAACAAAAAAAATACAAGGAGCTTTGGATGATAAAGTAAAAAAAAATCAGGAGTGAATAAAATAGATACAATTATAAAAGGGTTTTTTTTAAAAAAAAGTACAACGTACATAGCACAATGAAACAGATAGGGAAAAAGTATTGCTTGTTCACAGACACTGCAAAATACAACCATATTTCGAAGGAATTTGCCACCTGCAATGTCATATATTTAATAAATAACCCCCAAATAGAAGTGAAATCAGAAGGATCCTCATCATCCCTAGCCATTTAAATATTACATGTCAATTTCTCTGAAATACCGGTAGCAATGAACATAACGTTCTTGAACCAGTTATCTAGGGTATAGCATGAAGTTACTAATTGAGGGCTACCGGAAGATATACAACCAACTGTTTACATTTAAGATATGCATTAACTTTATCAAGAACAGACAAAACACCTTTTTACATTTAAGAGTACAGTAATGGTTTCAGTCGGTTCATCTAAGCCAGGCATCCCCAAACTTTGGCTCCCCAGATGTTTTGGACTACAATTCCCATCATCCCTGACCACTGGTCCTCTTAGCTAGGGATCATGGGAGTTGTAGGCCAAAACATCTGGAGGGCCGCAGTTTGGGAATGCCTGATCCAAGCCAAGCCAAAAGCAGGGGGAATAAATCTCTTAGGGTCACCAGAAACGTGAAGGAAGCTTCAGTGATGGCTCATGGTGGAGATGGAGACAATGGGGTTCTCCTAGTGGCAGAAGTGCTGTGCTCATCAGGACAGAGATGGAGTGTGATGGCAACAGGGAGGTTGGGAGGACTCCTCTTTGCCCCACCCTAGTCCCATCCTGAGAAGCGCAGTACTTTCAGGAAGATGTGACTTCCACTCCCTGCCTCATGAGTCACTTCTGGGAAACTTCTCCCAACTGTCATCAAAATCCACTAAATCTTTGTAAATCACTTTGGTACATATCCCCACCACTCAGACTCCTGTCGTTTTGGTGGGTTCAGGTATGCCAATATATGGCACTTTGGGTTTGAGTCAAACATGCATGTTCACAGCTCGATGGTGGCAACATCAGGCCACCTAACAATGCAGACAGGACTTTCATAGCACCCACCCACTCTAACCTCCAACACAATACTTTTTCAGCTCAAACACATCAGCCCTCAGTTGTGAGTCATCAGGTGACGAGAAATCCCATGAAATCCCATGATCCCATGTGTAGACCCCTCCCCCTCTCTCCAGCTGTTTTGGGACTACAATTCCCATCATTCCTGACCACTGGTCCTGTTAGCAGTGAGAGAGCCATCTAAAAAGGCAGCAGATTTTCAAGAAATTTAATAGGATGAGGATTGCATCACAGGTCAAAGTGTTGTACAGAAGTACTATATCCAAAACATTTGTAAACCCCACACCCCCACAAAAAACCCAGAAGCTTTTCTTTTGGGAATTATGGGATCAGAAGTACCTAAACAATATAGAAAATTATTTATGTATGCAACTACTGCAGGAGGAATGACATTCACCCCAAAATGGAAAGAAGTCCCGACGAAAGAAGAATGGCGACAGAAATTAATGGACTATGCAGAAATGGTGAAACTTACCGGAAGAATAAGAAATTAAGACAACAAACTTTTTTTAAGGAATGGAAATCGTTTATTGAATATTTACAAACAAATTATGGCATTAGGGTTATTGTAAAAACTTACAGTTTCTAAAGCATATATGAAATAGATGAGGAAAAGAGTAGAGTTAAATGGGATATGCAGAAGAAGAAAAAAAAGAGGGTAAATTCATGGAACCACTGGATCAGGGGGATGTAAGTCGAGGTTTGATATGTGAGAATTAATTTTTTGTTGT
Source organism: Zootoca vivipara (assembly GCF_963506605.1). NCBI lineage: Eukaryota > Metazoa > Chordata > Lepidosauria > Squamata > Lacertidae > Zootoca > Zootoca vivipara. The sequence continues at coordinate 57,382,330 of NC_083284.1, read as the reverse complement.
TGAAATGTTTATTTATTATAAATGGAAATCATAAACACACACACACACACACACACTGCTATATCCAAAGCAGTCTGATAAACTTAAACCAATAAAAACACGTTCATAATATAAGTTCATACTTATATGTTTCTTTACATTAAATGAATATTATATAAACAACACCAATTTTTGGATTTTTGCACATGAAATCAAACTTACACATCAATCCTCTATGCATGTTCAATTAGAAGTAAGTCACAGCGTTCTTCCTTCTGCTTAGTTGGAATCTCCTTTCTTGTAACTTGAAGCCATTGGTTTGGGTCTTAGGTCACAGAGCAGGACAAATCAAGCTTGCTCCTTCTTCTATGTGATAGCCCTTTAGATATTTGAAGATGGCTATCACATCTCTCACCCTCCTCTTTTCCAGGTCAAACATATCCAACTCCCTCAACCTTTCCTTATAAGGCTTGGTTTCCAGACCCTTGATCGTGTTGGTTCCTCTTTTCTGCACTCATTCTGGCTTGTCAATATCCTTCTATTTGGCTCTGTTCTCCAACCTGTTAAGGCTATCCTGATTCTTCTTCAGCATTAGCTACCCCTCCCAGTTTGGTATAATCTGCAAATTTGATCCCACCAATTCCTTCTTCCAAGCAATTTATACAGACACTGAACAACAATGAGCCCCAAACAGAATCATGTGGCACCAGACTTCTCACTTTTTCCCAGGATGACAAGAAACCATTAGCGAAGACTCTTTTGGTTCAGTCAGTCTACCAACTACAAATCTCCCTAACTGTTACTTCATCCAGACCACATTTTGCCAGCTTCTTGACAAGAATATCGGGGGGGGGGGTGTCAAAAGATTTACTGAAATCCAGATATACTATGTGCACAGAATTCTCCACCAAGCTTGTAACTCTTTCAAAAAAAAAGTCTTGCCACTACTGAATATACTCTATTCTCAAATTCTCTTATTATGTTGAATCTGTAATGCAAATGAAATGCAATCTTTTTGTTTTAAAAATGCAAAAGTTTGAAAAAGAATAACTAATAACTGCAATCTCACTGTAAGGCTCATTTTTGCTACAGTTTCTTACTTTCAATTAAAAGGGGGAAATGTCATGTGCTGTTTGATTATTTAAACATTTAATCCACATAGTGCAACAGAGAAATTAGCCGAATCTTATTTTGTTACTTTAAGGATACATCTCCTTTGATGGTATCTCCTTTGAATGCTCGTATGTAAGACATGAACTTGTGTAATAGGTAGATGCAGACACATCATATTTAATTTTAAGACTATAACTGAAGTCTTTGACAGAATAAAAGCTTTCCCCTTAGAGATCAAAGTATTGAGCGTGATTCTGCACATGTCAAGGCTGCAGTCCCACCAGGAAATCTTCTGGGCTGTCATCTTGATTGGAGCATGGAAGTTATCTGAGTAGTCAGCCATAAACTCTACCTCCAAGATTTAGAAGATTATACTGGTGCCTATGTTTACCTCTAGAAAACAAAACATCAAATGGAAGTGGAAACCCATGGCTGAACTGTGGAATAGTGGTCTAAACCCTGAGCCTCTTGGGCTTGCCAATTGGAAGGTCGGTGGTTCGAATCCCTGTGACGGAGTGAGCTCCCGTTGCTCTGTCCCAGCTCCTGCCAACCTAGCAGTTCATACCAGTGCAAGTAGATAAATAGGTACCGCTGTGGCAGGAAGGTAAACGGCATTTCCATGCACTCTGGTTTCCGTCACGGGGTTCCGTTGCTCCAGAAGCATTTTAGCCATGCTGGCCACATGACCCGGAAAGCTGTCTGTGGGCAAATGTTGGCTCCCTCGGCCTCAAAGCAAGATGAGTGCCGCAGCCCCATAGTCACCTGTGACTGGACTTAACCAGTCCCTTTACCCTTATTTCATGCCAAGTAGTTTGAGCAGAGCAGATCTCTACAAATATCTGTGAATATAACAGTTTGATCCTGATTAGGGATTGTAGCTCAGTGATAAGGGTATCTCCCTCACATGCGAGAGGTCCTGAATTCAATACTCCAGACACACAGGTCGGGTAAGGAGAGAACCTTGGCCTGGAGAGCCACTGCTATTCCAGTACTGAACCAGATGGACCAATGATCTGACTCAGTATACGACAGTTTCCTGTGTCCATAAGTGGTGCAATGCCATCTCCTTGCAATGCTGCTGTAACACCACTGCAACATCGTAAGAACTGGCAAGTAACTGAAAGAATATCAAATACTTTTGAAGAGCACAATTGTTGGTTATAAAATATATTGATTAGTACCTAAAATAACGATGGCCTTGATTGCATGTGTTTTACCATTCTATCGCAGGTGGGAAACACACCACGATTCCTGCCTTAGTACTGTATATCAACCAGGCATCACGGGCTGGATCTACACTGATCTGAAAAACGCTATTTAAAAACGCAATAAAAATATAGTTCTCAAGGCATCTTTCCATTAGTGATGGATCGCTGCTCTACAGTGCCCTCTGGTGTCACATTTTTATAATGTTATAATTGACCAATGTTGCTGAGTCCACGGTTTGTTTTGCCTAAAATAAGCATGCTAGGTAAGTCAAGAACCAAGTTTGGATACATATAATGGCTTGTTTGCAGCAAAACAAACCATGATCCATGTTTTAAATGTAATGCTAAGCCAGGGACTGGGTTTTGTTTCTCCCATGAGCTAGTAGGAAGGAACAAAACAGGTGAGATTGGCACATTTATGGTAAGCTATTAACTGTAGTTTACCATGATGTGCAAATTGGGCCAATGTTAATCTGTTTCACATGCCTGATCCTGTGAAGAATAATAAATTAATGATATTCAGAAGAACTGTGAATCATTCGTTAGATACTGGAATCAGCCTGAAGGGTACCAATTAGTTTCTAAAAGATTCTCTTCTACATTGTAACCCATTCTTCTTTGTTTCTGAATGGTGATGTCTTGGAAGTGAAATATTGCAATTCCAGAAGTCTTAACTTGACTGTAGGCATTTAGTTGACTAATTTATTGATTAAACATGCAGATGAATGAAAAAAAATAGTTCTGAAGCAAAAGGCAAACTTTATTTGCTTTCAAATGATACATCATTTTAGAAGAGACATACCCTCTCCTGTGCAGTTTGTGTCTCTGGCAAGATTTGGGAAACAGCTTTTTTGTCTCCCTACTGGTTTGCAGTTGAGTCCCATCACCCATGGCCACAGACAATGATGGGGCTGATGGGAATTGGAGTCCAAAAATATCTGGAGGGCCATGGCTTCCTTCTAGTAGAGCAAGGGAACTAGTGTACCACTGTGCATGATTGAAATCTGGGTCCTTATATTCTGGGCCGTAGCTTAATAAGTAGTTAGGCAGCCACTGACATGAAGGCACAGATGCATAGCAATAAGAAAAGTAATACATTTGTTTCTACTCAAGTGCTGTTGTCTTAATCTGTTGCAATGCAGGTTAGAATTAGGTCAGTGAAGCTGTACAAGGGATATGCACTGAATCTGTCATGTAGCTTCATCAAAAACTACAGCTGGGTTGGTAAGTGCAACTTTTGAAGTGCTTGAGGCAAAGCTTTTATTGACTATAAATAAAAAAGAGATATTTGGATAGGTAGACCTCAATGAAATGAAACTCTCGCCCACGTTTTAAAGTCTAGGACTAGTAGATTAGACTAACCCAGGCAATGCAATAGAGGCATGTGAAAGACAGGGTCTCCATTTTATTTATAAATCAGTATCTCTTCATAATGTTAGTATGCAACCAGCATTTAAACCCTAGAAAGGGAGCAGTCAAAATTCTCTTGGAGAAACTATTTGAGAACACGGCAAACACATCCATTGTGGGAATTTATTTTCAGGGGGGAATACAGGTTCCTGCTCCCCTTAGCCTTAACAAATCCAAATAGTCTTAGAGAAGATAAAACTGAACATATCTGGTACCTTCATAAAAATGTTCCATTTCAAAAGCTTGGACTGAGCCAGTATTATAGGGGTGCAGAATTGAGCACATGGGCTGTCAGGAAGGTTTCTAGGAAGGTTAAGCATCACCCCCCCCATACACTCAACCCACACTTCTCACTGTTTAGAGAAGTTTCATCAGTGCATACCCAGATTTCATTTCCTTTGAAAGGAAATCACTGGGTATGCATTGGCCTTTGGTAATAGTTGTGTTTATGTATAAATGTACAGGTTGACCATAGCTGGAAGCACTCCCACAGACATCCAAAGTCAATTGCATTTACACTGTAACCCTTCCCACTTCGTTGCGACCCACAAAATGTATCCACCCTGCTTTAAGTGCAACTGGATGTTGACTAGAGAGAAGACCACAGTTCAAGAGGAAGATGGTTGAGCGCAATGGCACAAGTCTGGCTCTCCTCAATAAGCCAGATACTGATTCTGGGCCTCTCCCAGCTCAGATTCATTTTTGAATGAAAAAGAGGGAGTATTCCCCCCCCCCTCCATCCTGGCTGACCCAGGCCCACTGCTTTTCCCATCATGGCTGAGGGCTGGTTCACATGACCATTTCTAAGGTGGATACTCACCACTTCTCATTTTCTGCATGATGGTGTGGTCTTATGAATGCGTGCTCATACGGGCAACTGGATTTTCTTACTAGCTACATAGTCTGAAGCTTTAAATGAATGCGACTGCAAGTAATGTATAAAGGACAGTTGTACGTCCACTTTGGGGTACAAGAGTTATTTTGTAGAAGACTATGCATCCTCCTATTTTGCAGTACACCCAAAGATTGGCACTTAATGTTTTATCGCTCCAAAATGGAGAAGCTTTTTAAAGCCCTCATAGGTGCACTGAAAGAGATTTCAGCTTAAAATGGCCATTATTTCAAATACCGACTACTAGTAACCTTAATAATCTTAGGGCTTGACTAAGCAGTTCAGGAATTAGTGCAGAATTGAACAAAAAGCTGATGCGCACAGATTCACCTCCTTAATTAGTCAAGCTCTTTACATTTTTCCTAAAGAAAACCTGAAAGTTTCATGTTGCAGGGGGGATCTGTTTAATCTCCCCACCCTACCCCACAAATCCTGTCTTTAAAGCATATTAAAAAAGTGAATAGTCAAACTGAAATTCACACACACAACACACACACACACACACACACACACCAAGTTTCAAAATGGAGAACTGTGAGACATGGGCATAAAATAGGATTCTCCTGAAAGCTGCAGAAGCTGTCACTAAACCCTAGCTGTAGGATTCACAAAGCAGATTATTCCTATGGTCATGGAAGTAATTTACCCAAAGATCCGTCTCTGCAGTATTTGCTGGGATGGGGGAGTGATAAAAGAAGTCAGATCTTGGTGGGCTGGCTCAAGTCTGTAAATCAGGCCAGGCCCTCACCAGCCCCAGCACTTTTCTTCTCCAGACATCCTCTCCCACGTTGGGAACCGCTCAGAGGAAGCTCAGTGTGAACTAGGTTAGGAAGACAGCAAACCCCCAACTCTTCTTGTGATTATGGTGTCACCTTTTGCAGCTTCCATAATATGAAAATGGCTATCTGCTGCATCCATTCATGAAAGTTCTTTCTACCAAGGGATATTAGGTGTGACTAGGGAGACCTGTAACAAAACAGTGTGGTGTGGTCCTGTTGAGACAGCCAGCCAGCCAGGTCTTCCTTCAATGGCAAAACTTTGGGGGTGTCAGGCTTTGGGGAATCAGCTTCCACCCCCCCCGGCAGTAGATAAGAGATCAAATGAATGGAACACCTTACCATTTAGAATCTTTAATAACCACAGCAAGAGAACAAAGAACACATCTCCTAGAAATGGCGGTGCTCCCAATTAAGGGACACTCCCCCCTCTGTCCCTATTAATCTATGTCACCCCTACGTCTTGTAATCTGATCTCGTACCCTCTGTGCTTTCTGTTCTGACACTTTCTGAGCTCTCTGAGACTTTGGAGAAGGGGGGGTGGATATTGTCCAGAGACACTGAATCTGTTAACTCTCTCTCTTCCAGTGTTTTTTCTCCTAGCTCAGGCATAGGCAACCTTGGATCTCCAGATGTTTTGAAACTGCAACTCCCATGGTCCCTAGCTAACAGGGCCAGTGGTCAGGGATCATGGGAGTTGTAGTTCCAAAACATCTGGAGAGCCAAGGTTGCCTATGCCTGTCCTAGCTGTCCCCCCTCCAGTATTTCCCAGCTCCTGCCTTCTGAACTATGCCCCTCTGCAAACCACTGTTCCAAATCTATACTGTCCTCCTGGGAAGATTCAGGATCAGGATCAGGATCGGGGGGGGGGGGGCTCCCACCATTCTTCCTCAGTGCAGCCCACCTCAGTATGGTCCCTGATTGGGGGGGGGGTCCTGCTATTTCCATTGCCAAGAAGAGCCTAGCTGGTTCAAATGCCCCCCCCATGAAAATTGCTAGCAAGGTGGGGAAGACAGAGATTGGGACCACAACAAAGGGAAAGGGTTAAAACTCCTCTCCCTCTCTTCACAAGGCTCCACTCTGGTTCATCTCTGCCTTACTGCTTATCAGGCAGGAGTCTCTTCATCTCCCCCAGCCACTTTTTAAGGTTAATTTGGTCTGCTGGAAAGCAAAGCTCAGGCACCCGGCAGCCCCACGCAATTCCTTCCTTAGTTGTGCATTATATCAGGGAGTATATAAATGAATACAAAGAACACTTAAGAGCTTTCAGGGTGAACTGGAATCTGTAGCATCACCTTGCCTTCTTTACCTGTGATTGGGTGGTCTGATCACATGAATTTCAACTCTGTATGAGTGTTCTTAATAATAACAATCCTGTTCTGAAGCATTCTTGCCCATCCTGAGCTCTTTAGATGGTTTGGACCAAGTGTGCATTTCACATTTTTCAAGAGCTGCCAAATCACATCTAAAGGTCTGTCTTCTCCACGTCAGTGTGTGTGGCAGCCATTTAACAATCCACAGGAGCTGAGGGAATGAATAAGGCAGCAACAAATGCTTACTCTTTTCAACATATTATCCTTATTTTACAGACTTCAAAGAGGATTTTATTGTGGGAAGCAAATCACCTTGCATTAGCTTAATGTAAATTATTTCATTAATCTCTGAATACGTTTAAGCAGGACAAATGCTGGGTGCACTGTTTCAGAGCCTCATTTCCTACTGTTTTGAAAAGAAAGCTCAGTGAGGGATGGGCTAGTCCTTACATAATGAGATCAGTAAATTATCTGTCAAAACAAATGCTCTTAAACCTCTATTTAAAGTAATTACAAAACTTGCTGCCATAAAAGTGTGCATGTGAGTGTTTTTTTCTTTCATTCTTTCTTCTTCTTTTAGAAAAAAACTCTCTCCTCACTTCAAGAAATTTGGGATTGTTCACATTTTAACATGAACCTACTGAATTCATGCTTTCCAAAACAATGCACAAATAAAAACACAACCATCCATAAAAATTCCCACTTCTCTGAATTTTGCAATGCAGTTCTCTAATCATGCATGTATTCTGGAAAGGCAGGCATGAAAATGGATGTATCCATGAAAATAAATAGAAAAATTGCATTACATTAGGAAAATTGCTTGCAAAAAATATTTTTTTTAAGGCATACAATAATGTATTCGTCAGAAGCAAGTGCACTAAAATGCTGAGCAATTATCATGATGACTTGCTTTAAAGGGAAAAATTAGGAACTCAGAGAAACTGAAATTGGCATATTCATCCGGCCTACCAGAAGTACATATGGAAATCTGTGTCTACTAGCATCCCTCCCCCTACCTAATGTGGTCTCCAGTAAAACAAGTGGTTGATCAACCCTGTCAACTATCTGCTTTACTCTGCAACAGATGGCCTAGCATGGTGTAGTACTGTAGTGTAAGACACCAACCCTAAGCACATTTAGTAGGGACTCAGTGGGATGTTACATGAGTGGAACTGGGGAAGCTGATGGCTCCAATCTGGCCTTAGCCATGAGCTCACTAGGTGGCCTTAGACAAGTCACTCTTACCTTCCTTGAACCCAACCTCCAAACTCCCATTAGACTGGGGACGGGAGAGCCAACATGATGGAATTCAACTCCCATCTGCCCCAGCCAACAGTACCAGTGGCCAGGGATTACAGCTGTTGTTGTCCAACAACATCTGGAGGTGACCATGTCGGCGATCCTTACACTAGACCGAAACCTGAACCCTATCTGCCACATGGAGCCTAGTACAGAAGCAAAGACTCTAACTGTGGCTTCCTAGAAAAAATAGGTACATGATAATTATTATTATTTTGAGACCTGCAACTTTTGTTCCAGTTCAGAAAGCCCCTGCACAGTGTGTTGCATCAGCAGCCGTTTCTGTTTTCTAGCATGCATATTTTATTTCAGTCATTTCTTGGCTTCCGAATAAATGCAAACAATAATGAGTTGTTACCGCATTCAGCGGATACACGAGTAGCTTCAAGAAAAGGATGTGTTTGATTTAGATTGTTTTGCTTTACTTCCACTTATTTTACAAAGTAAAAAGAATTGACTTCCAGGAACGTCGCTGGCCCGATCGGTCGCAAGAGAGCCAGCTCCGTGGCTTCTCTGCGTGTTCCGGGGATAAGGGGCTATCGCGGCGGCTACGCGATCCCCAAAAGAGCAGCGGGTCGAGCTTCTTGCTGACGTGGACCTGGCAGAGGCTGTGGGGTGCCTCCTCCGACCCCCAGAACCCCTAATTTAGGGGGGCTGAGAGAGGACGGAGTGGAGGCGCGAGCTTCCCAAGGCGTTTTGCTTCCCTCGGACACAAAGCCGCTAGTACCGGAGGGCTGTAAGCGACGGACTTCTTCCAAAATTAAGTTTAAAGAACTTTGATGAGCCGTGAGTAAGAGACTTTTATCGCTTACTTAATTGGATTTAATTTGGCTGAGGGAGAGCCTTTGAAACGGAGGTCGGGTTCTCCCTTTGTAACGGCAATTAAGAAGCAGGGGAAAGACTGCTGCAGCCACTTAAGAATTTACAGCGGCAAGCTTTAAATCCTGCGGATCAAAGAACACCCCCCACTGGGACAGGGGGCAGTGGGGAGAAAAGAACTTTGTTGTGCTGTTTCCCCTGTAAGAAGGTGATTTTAAATAGAAAAAAGGAAAACTTCTCCTCCCCCGCGGGAGCGGGGACCGGTCAGTGAGACAGCAATTAACTGTGAAAGGCTCTGAATTTGCTACTTTGAAACTTTTTATAGGCTTGGTATTTGAGAAAGCAGAAAAGCAGACTGCCTGTGACTAATAGAAACTCGCAAAGACTGAGGTTAAAATGTTGCAGTATCTCTCCCCCCCTCGCCATTGAAACAGTATAACAGCCGCCATTGAAACAATATAACAGCCAGTGCCTGGCCTGCCCCTGAAGGGAAAACAGCTTGTTTCGGGTGGGAAACAATTGCTCTGCTCTTGTGGGAAACAACAGAGATAAGACTTTGACCTTGAGCTGCTCTGAATAGAAGCTGCAGCTGGGGGAAATATGACAACTACTGACACGCTCTCATCAGCGGCTGCAACTGCTAAAAAAGGACGGAAGGGGTCAGTCTCGCCGTCTTTTGAGGATCAAGTTTTGCAATTATTGAGTGGTTTGAGGGAGAGCCAGGATAAAACCTCACAAGAGCTAAAAAAGAATACAGAAGAATTGAAATTGATTAAGACTGAATTAGGAACATTGAATAAAGAAATTCAACAGGTGAAGGGCCAGGTTGGGGAAGTGGATCAACGGGTTACACAGCTGGAGACAGGGAAAGTGCGGGATTTGGAAAGACAAGGACATCAGGCACAAATTGCGATCTCCCTGCTCCAGCTTAAAGAACGTGAAGTAAATTTAAAGGTGAGATCGCTTCCCTTGATTGAGCAGGACAATTTGAAGGCGGCATTGATCCAAGAATTCAACAAAGCTTGGGACATTCCTACTGATGAGCTGGAGACACAAATAGTGAAAGCCTTTCGGTTTGGAACAAGATCAAAGAGGGAGAGAAAATCAGTCAGTGACTGCTTGGTGACATTCCAGACAAGGGAACAGAGAGATAGAATACTCCAGCTACATTATCAAAAGACCCTAAGAGTAAAAGATACCCAAGTAATTCTGTATAAGGACATACCGAAATACCTGCTTGATCTTCGACGTGAGTACCTAGACTTAACCACAGCATTGAGAAAAATAGACATACCCTACACCTGGGATCTTCCGGAGGGTCTTCATTTTCAGTACCAGCAAAAGAAAATTAAGATAAGATCTTTGGAGGATAAAAGAAGATTTCTGGAGGACCACGGAGCAGAGTTGAAAGGAGGACAAGGACGAACATCAAGACTGCCAGAACAAGGTACTGATCCCCTAACAGGATTGGGAGCAGATCTTGTTCTGGGGGCAGGCCCAGGCGCACTTGATTAACTCATCATGGCGCTGAGGACGGTATCTTGGAATGTGAACGGCGTAAACGCACCCAAGAAAAGACACCGGGTGTTTCATATTTTGGAAAAACAAAAATTGGACATTATTTGTCTCCAGGAGACACATGTGAATAGATCTCATAGAAGAATTTTACAAAACAAAAAATTGGGAGAGGAATTTATTACAGCTGACAAGGTGAAAAAACGGGGTGTTGTGATTTACGTTAAAGAAAAATATAAGCCAAAAAAAATTTTCAAGGATGAGGAGGGAAGATATATTGCGGTGGAAATAACAGCGAATGGCGAGAAATTTTTAATAGTTGGAATCTATGCACCAAATGATGGCAAAGCGGATTTTTACAAAAAGCTACATGGTACTCTGATGGACTATATGGAATATAAGATGTTTTTGATGGGAGACTTGAATGGAGCAGTCTCCACAATGATGGACAGATCCCAAAGAGACAAAATATCAAATGAGGGACGATTACCCAAATCTTTCTTTGAGATGATAGATGAGTTGGACTTAATAGACACGTGGAGACTCAAGAACCCATTAGAAAAAGAACAAACTTTTTTCTCTCAATCAAAAAATTCCTGGAGTAGGCTGGACTATATCTGGATTACGAAAGAGTTGGCGCCAAGAATACATAAAGCGGAAATTTGCCCAAAGACATGCTCTGATCATAATGCAGTATTTCTGGACTTAAAATTAACTGAGCAGGGTTCTTTCAGATGGAGGATGAATGATTTGTTGTTGAGAAATGAACAGGTCTTAAAGATTGCTCAGAAGTCGTTGAGAGATTATTTTGAGATAAATTTGAATACTTCTTTGGAAAAAAAAACAGTATGGGACGCAAGTAAAGCAGTTATGAGAGGTCTTCTGATTCAGCAGAATGCAAAGAGGAAGAAGGAACAAAATGAGAAAAAGAATAATATTCTGGATCAATTGAAAGAGAAAGAGAAGAAATTGAGAGCTAAACCTAAGAGTGAGCAATTACAGAAAGAAATCAAGACATTGCAGACCCAGTATGCAATTCTGATAAATCAGGAAATAGAATGGAAAATTAAATGGATGAAACAGAGGACTTTCGAATCTGCAAATAAATGCGGTAAATTACTTGCTTGGCAGCTAAAAAAAAGACAGAAGCAAAATATAATAACAAATTTAATTCAGGATGAGAGAAATATAGAGAAACCTGCAGAGATCAGAAAATGCTTCCAGAAGTACTACAAACAGCTATATAAAAAAGAAAAGGAGAATTTGGACAAGATCGAGCAGTTTTTGGACAGAAATGGGTTGCAAAAGATTCCAGAGGATAAAACTACCCTACTTAACCACCAGATAACGATACAAGAAGTGGAAAATGCAATAAATCAGATGCAACTCGGGAAAGCCCCGGGACCGGACGGACTGACAGCTAAATATTATAAAGCTTTAAAGGAATGGCTGATAAGACCACTGACAGATTTGTGCAATGAGATCCTGAGGGGAGGGGGGGCACCGGACTCCTGGAAAGAAGCTTTCATCACGCTGATACCAAAACCAGAAATGGACAAAATTCAAATCAAGAATTACCGCCCCATATCCTTATTGAATGTGGATTATAAAATTTTTGCAAATATTTTGGCCTCCAGATTGAAGACGGTGTTGGGGGATTTGATTCATTCGGACCAGGCTGGCTTTTTGCCGGGCAGACATATGAAGGATAATATTAGAAATGTAATTGATATTTTGGAGTATTTACAGGAGAAAATTAACAAAAAAGCGATGTTGATTTTTATTGATGCGGAAAAGGCATTTGATAATATCTCTTGGGCCTTCATGAAGAGGAATTTGGAAAGGATGGGGACGGGAAGTGGTTTTATGAATGCGATAAATGCAGTTTACACAGAGCAGAAAGCAAAAATCATTGTAAATAGTGGGGTATCAGAGGAAATTAGAATTGAAAAAGGAACCAGACAGGGGTGCCCCCTATCACCCCTCTTATTTATATCGGTCCTGGAGGTGCTCTTGTCAATGATTAGAAGAGAGGAATCGATTAAAGGAGTGGGGGTAGGGAGGAAACAATTTAAGTTAAAAGCCTTTGCTGATGACCTTGTTTTAACTTTGCAAGACCCAGAAATCAGTGCGATTAACGCACTGAACTTAATCCAAGAGTTTGGCAGTGTTGCTGGTTTTAAATTGAATAAAAGTAAAACCAAAGTGTTAGATAAAAACTTGACACCGGAAGAGAAAAAGACATTGGAGGAAGCCACCGGCCTACAATTTGTGAAAAAAGTGAAATACTTAGGGGTGAATTTAACTGCGAAAAATTTGGATTTATATAAAAATAATTATGTGAAAGTTTGGAATGAGATCAAGAGGGAGGTTGAAAGATGGTCGGATTTAAAATTGTCTTTGTCAGGAAGAATATCAGTTGTGAAAATGAATGTATTGCCAAGAATGTTATTTTTGTTTCAAATGTTGCCAATTATAGATAAGGTGGAATGCTTTAAAGAGTGGCAGAAGGTGTTATCTAAGTTCATATGGCAAGGGAAAAAACCGAGAATTAAATATAAATTGTTAACAGATAGTAAAGAGAGAGGAGGTTTTTCCCTGCCAGATCTTGAGATTTATTATGAAGCTGCCGCTTTTTGTTGGTTGAAAGATTGGTGTTTACTAGAAAATACAGATGTTTTAGATTTGGAAGGATTTAATAATGCTTATGGATGGCATGCATATTTATGGTATGACAAAGTCAAGAATCATAAAAGTTTCAAAAATCATGTAATTAGAAAATCATTGTTGAAGGTGTGGATTAAATATAAAGATTTATTAGAGAGGAGAACACCCCTGTGGATCTCACCTTTGGAAGTTAAGGCTCATAAAAAATTGACTACGGAGGCCAGGTGGCCCAAATATAGAGATATCTTGGTGGAGGAAGGAGGCCAATTAAAGTTAAAAACGTATGAGCAGTTAAGAAGTAAGGTAGATGACTGGCTCCAATACCACCAGATAAATGAAATGTATAAGCTAGATAAGAAAAATGGTTTTTCACAGGAAAAATCCAAGCTGGAAACAGAACTGCTAGATCCAAAGACAAAGAATCTTTCCAGAATGTACAATCTGCTACTGCAGTGGCATACGAAAGATGAACAAACAAAAAAGGTAATGATAGATTGGGCAAAAGATGTGGGACACAACATTATGATGGAGGATTGGGAAAGGTTATGGAAAAAGAATATGAAATTTACGGCATGCACGGTCTTGAGAGAAAATATGATGAAAATGATGTATAGATGGTATTTGACCCCAGCAAAACTTGCAAAGATGTACCATAACCAGGATAATAAATGTTGGAAATGTAAGGAGGCAATAGGAACGTTTTATCATATGTGGTGGACGTGTCCATTAGTAAAGGACTTCTGGGAAAGGATTTATAATGAATTGAAAAGAGTCTTTAAGACTACGTTTATTAAGAAACCAGAGTCCTTTCTTTTGGGCATAATGGGAAGAGAATTACCTAATAAAGATTGGAATTTGTTTTTGTATGCCACGACTGCGGCAAGAGTATTACTAGCAAAGTACTGGAAGACATCTGAGCTACCAACAGTGGATGAATGGCAGATGAAAATGTTGGACTATATGGAACTTGCTGACCTGACCGGGAAACTACGCGACCGGGGAGACGAGAAGCTGCAAGAAGACTGGAAGAAATTTAGAATATATGTTAAGAAGTATTGTAACTTAGACATTTGAAGGGGATTTTAAGCAATTATATAGGTTGCAGATGGGGAAATAGGAGGTTTTGGGGAAAAAATGAAACCTGTAAAGTGGAGCCGATATTGGAACCGTTAAAAAGGGGGCTCGAGGGGGTCCAATAAGGAATTAAGAAATTTAAAATTAGGTAATTTTATTGTTATTATTGTTTTTTTTCTTCTTCATTGTATATGTTTTCATTATATGTTATATTTTGGATGTGGACATTCGGATTTGGAAATAAGATTGTCATGATTGTCTTTATTTGTTGTTTATAATCGGAAAATTTAATAAAAAATATTTAAAAAAAAGAATAATAAAAAAAAAGAATATGAGCACTCAGTTAATTCTGCTTTTTTCAGCCCCCTGGAGAGGTTTGCTGTGTGATAAATTATTCAGATGAGCTATAAATTATTTGGGAAATATCTGTGTAAGGAACTGGACCACAGTTGTGGCAAATTAGGAGAATCCTCCTCCCAACACACTCACAAAATTACCATTTCACTAACCAGTTGCACTTATATTTACATGCAAATAGGCTTTTTTTTTTTAATTAAACACTGGTATCTAATTTTCAGAGGAAACCCCAGATGTCTAACAAAGCCAAACATCATCATCATCATCATCATCATCATCATCATCATCATATTATTATTGTCATTGTTTATGTTATCATCGTATTATTAATTTATATGCAGCTTAATGCTAAAATAAGCTTCCAAGTACAGTGGTGCCTCGACTTACAAATTTAATCCGTTCCGAAGGCACCTTCGTAGGTTGAAAAATTCGTAAGTCGAAAAGTGCCATTGGAAACACGGTTTCCCATAGGAATGCATTGGAAACGGGAAAATTCGAAGCATCCCCATCTAAAAATTCGTAAATCAAAAAAACCCTATCTAAAACCGCCGCGGTTTCCGTTTGGATGTCGAGAAATTCGTAAGCGTGCGGCCATTTGCCCCATTCGTAAGTCGAAACATTCAATTGCCGAGTTGTTCGTAAGTCGAGGTATCACTGTAGTTTACAAATATAACATCCAATTTCACAAGCATGAAAATATAGAGATTCATAATAATAAATATATAGTTGCAGAACCCCCTGCAGCACCCCCAAGACTCTGCACACAGTGCAACATAACCAGTCCTGCTCCCTTAAATCTGTCTCTGCAGGGACTAAGCCCTCTCAGTTAACTCACCAGGCTGAGAGGACCTGAAGGTTTTATAGAATCATAGAATTGTAGCGCCTGGCTCCGACAATTGGGAGGGGGGACTTATGCTCAGCATCCTTAACAAACCATACTTCCCATGGCTCTTGAAAGTATTATGATACTGTGTTAAATGCTGCGAGTGTGGCCAGAAAAGGGAGGGGAGAAGGGGATATCAGGAGGCAGGCAAGGAGCTGGAGAAATCTGGAGCTTTTCCTTCCAAACCTCCCCAGTATTGCCTTTTAACAGCTTGGTCGCTTTTTAAAACAACAAAAACAAAATGGAAATAAGGAGCTCTCAAAGAAACTTATTAGCAAAATGTATGAAAACAACCCGTCATGGCCCAGTTTCAGGTGTTCCTAGACTGATTGCCCTACAGATGAAGAAAAGTGCCTGTAGCTCAGAGCTGACAGCTGGAGCCAAGGGCCTGCCAGTTCCCATGCTTCCTCCAACAGCATGTAGCCTCTACTAGGGGAGAGTGACAATGACAATTTCTAGCTCAATCCACTTACTGAACAAGCTTTCTAGAAGAATGCCCCATAAAAATGGGAATGCAAATCTGATATTCCCAAGGCTGACTTTAAATGGGTCTGATACACACACAACACATCCAAGTTTAAACTGCTATTGGCTGATGTTTGAGGAATTTGGTCTTTGTAAATTCAATTATAAACTGATCCAATTTATTTGCAGTGGGAGGTTGATAATATCTGGAGGGCTGGCAATATCTGGGGGGGCTATAGGTACCCCATACCTGCCCTGGGAGGATCGAAAAGGATTAGTTCCAATATTTGTGATACTCAGAGTAAACCAATGGAACCTAAGCAGGTCATTGTTAACATAGGTCCTACTGGTGACAATCTGTCTAATCTAAATCCAACCCAAATGACACAACAAAACAACAAATAAAAAAATTCCTTCCAGTAGCACCTTAGAGACCAACAAAGTTTGTTATTGGTATGAACTTTCGTGTGCATGCACACTTCTTCAGATACACTGAAACAGAAGTCACCAGACCCTTATGTATAGCCAGAGGGTGGGGAAGGGTATTACTCAGAAGGGTGGTGGGAATGGGTGGTTGGCTGATAGGAGTGGTAAACCTGTTGACAACTGTTAACGACTGTTAACAACTGCAATTGGTCTTGCAGAAAAAAGCAAGGGGTGAGATGGGTAAAGAAAGCTTTATCATGTATAATGAGATAAGAATCCAATGTCTTTATTCAGACCAGGTCTCTCCATGGTTTTAAGCTTGGTAATGAGTTGCAATTCAGCAACTTCTCTTTCCAGTCTGTTTCTGAAATTTTTCTGTAATAAGACAGCTACTTTGAGATCTTGTATAGAATGTCCTGGGAGATTGAAGTGTTCTCCTACTGGTTTCCCTGTCTTGTGATTCCTGATGTCAGATTTATGTCCATTTGGTGTAGGGTTTGGCCTGTTTGTCCAATATAGAGAGCTGAAGGGCATTGTTGGCATTTGATGGCATACACAATATTAGAAGATGAGCAATTAAATAGTCCTGAGATGGTATGTTGGATGTTGTTGGGGCCAGTAATGGTGTTGTCCGGGTGTATGTGGCAGCAAAGTTGGCATCTGGGTTTAATGCAGGCTCTGGTACCAGTGTCCGTGTTAAGTCTGGTGGTGGTATTATTGTGGGTGAGGAGTTGTTTAAGATTGGGTGGCTGTCTGCAGGCAATGAAAGGTCTTCCTCCCAGAACTTGAGAAATAGAACTGTCATTGTCTAGGAGAGGTTGTAGATCTCTGATGATGCGCTGTACTGTTTTAACTTGGGAGCTGTATGTGATGACTAGTGGTGTTCTGTTATTTTCTTTTTTGGGTCTGTCTTGCAGCAAGTTCTCTCTGGGTATCAGTCTGGCTCTGTTGATCTGTTGTTTAACTTCATCAGGTGGATATTTTAGTTCTAAAAAGGTTTGCTGTAGATCTCAAATGACACAGTTATATATAGTGAGCTCAGTAACACACTTCCTTCAGTAGCAAGTGTAGAGTCTGGCTCTTTCATCGTCTCATCTGCATTATATTTTTTAAGCATCATCATCACACTTTAAATGGTCATGGCTTCCCCCAAAGAATCATGGGAAGTGGAGTTTGTTGAGAGTGCTGAGGGTTCTTAGGAGAACAATTCCCCTCACAAAGCTACAGTTCTCAGAGTGGTTTAACAATTAATGCCTCTTCTCAGAGAACTCTGGGAATTGTACCTCGATGAGGGAAATTCTTTGGTGAAAACTATGACTGTTTAAAGTGGTGTAAAGCTGTTAACAACAACAACAACAACAACAACAATAATAATTACAATAAATTATTTATACCCTGCCCATCCCAACAAAATATTAAAAATGTGATAAAACACCAGACATTCCCTAAACAGGAAAACTTCCCTAAACAGGGCTGCCTTCAGATGTCTTCTGAAAGTCAGATAGTTGTTTATTTTGTTGACATCTGATGGGAGGGTGTTCCACAGGGCAGGCACTACTACTGAGAAGGCCCTCTGCCTGGTTCCTTGTAACCTCACTTCTCACAGTGAGGGAACTACCAGAAGACTTTCGGAGCTGGACCTCAGTGTATAGTGCAAATGAGGTCTAAATAAACTGTAGGTGGGCAAATCCTTTCAGAAATGTAGACTGACTGGGGTACACCCAGGCACTGGCAACGAGTGTGATAATAGTGGTACAGAAAGTACAAAAGAGTGTCCCTATTTTCATTTATGTTGATAAGGGTATCCTTGTCAAACACTAATTTTGATCCTAAGAGTGAAGTTTGTCTCCAGTATTAATTGAGTAAAAAGTGACCATCTGTTTTTGGATGTTATCAAGGGGAGGAAAAGCAAGGAAGGGGAAATTAAATGAACTAAACAATTTATTTATGATGCTTGCAGCTGCATTTCTGCCCCCACCCTTCAATATAAGCAGAAATCCAGCCATTTCAAAACTGACACACAAATATTGAGAGGTGGAACAGAGTGTTAAACCTGTCCTGTAAAGGTCAGAACAAAAGCACTCTATGTAATATTAGGTCTTCTATCATAAACTTAAATTTCGTTTGTGCAACGGGGAGAAAAACCTTCTTATTAGAAGGTACCGGGGACCACACAGCATGAGAATGACTCCTTACCATTGGCTTTGCAGATGTATTTAAATAATGCTGGTGATGTGTGTATGTACTGAAGTTATCCAAAATTTGGAAACATTGCCTAAGTGTGTGAGTGAAAAAGGAGGGCCTGGACTCAGGAAGAGTTCAAGTCCATTGACAGCTGTTAAAAATCCTGTTACTTCTAGTAACCTAACATTTCAAATCAGTGCTCAGAGCTCATTTTATAAAGAATCACAGGATGCAGACTATCTGAAAATATGAAGTTATAGACTGGTATTTCATTAATCCATCGGCAAAGTCTCTGCCCAAATCAACATGCATTTGGCATGCTTTTTAATTTTTTTAAAAAAGGATTCAAAGATTAAGAGGAAGCTACTCAATCGAGTCCCTAGCGGGCATCTGCTCACTTCACACAGCCACCATCATCTTAAAGCATAATTTGCTTACATTGTCAGTCACGACTTAAGAGAGCTGCTACTTTTCAAATCTAATCCTGAAAAACCCTTGCTGAAATGCCATTAACGTGGCAAACATGTATGTTCCCCGTGTCTTCGGATAAGGCAAGGAGGCCTTCTGAAATGCAAATGATATATTTAGAGTCTTATCTTTCATGCTGAGTGTCAAAGAAAGTTGTCGAAGTTGCCAAACTCCAAACCCTGACACCTCAAACTAGGCTGCTAAACATAAAATATCAGGGCAACAAAGGCTTTAAAGAGCATGGATGGTTTAGAGAAGCTGGGGGGGGGGATCAACCCAGAATTTCACAATGCTAGAGGTCTCCAGGCAGGAGCGGAGTGGTTTGTAAGAACTCATTCCTCAATTGCTGTCATAATAGCAGCTGTAGATTAGTCGATCTCAGGGTTTATTTGGGATTGGATGAAGTATGGCAGAAACATAGGAAGCTTCTGTAGAATTCTCAGAGCACACTGGTCCATTGATCTCCAGGGTTTCAGATGGGACATCCCCAGTCCTACCTGGAGAATGCCAGGGAAGTTTTGCATGCAAAGCAGGTGCTCTTCCACTAAGCTACAGCCCTTCCTCAAATATATATATATATGTTTATATAGTTGGTTTTGTTCTGTAATCTGAGGTCTGCTTCTTACACCTACATGTTTGTAACTTCTTTAGACTTTAGACTGTCCAGCTACCCAAATCCTCAGTGGACCAGATGTTCCACTTGCAAGATAAGTTAGACTGATAACACCCTTCTGAACCAGGCAACATTGTGTCCTCCAGATATTGTGGGCTTCACCTCCCACCATTCCAAGCCATCATGGTCAATGGCCCCAGACTCTGGAAGTCTCTCCTTGGAGAAGCTAGATTGGCTCCCTCCTTGTTGTCCTGCTGGCAGGTGAAGACCTCCTTGTTCTAATAGGCTTTGGGGAAACTGACTGCTTATAAAGCGAAGGCTGGTGATGTGCTGTTGTCAATGCAATTATTTGTATGTTTTAAACACATCGTACTGTATATATAGTGTCAATTTGCTTTTTAATTATTATTATTTTCTGTTGGGCCGCCTTGTGCCCTATCAGGGGGAAAGATGGGGTATAAATAAATACAACAACAACAACAACAACAACAACAACTTCTGCTTCACAACAGCTGGACGACACCACATTGGCTACCCCTGCCATAAAAGGTAAAGGGACCCCTGACCATTAGGTCCAGTTGTGACCGACTCTGGGGTTGCGCGCTCATCTCGCATTATTGGCCGAGGGAGCCGGCGTATAGCTTCCAGGTCATGTGGCCAGCATGACAAAGCCGCTTCTGGCAAACCAGAGCAGCACATGGAAACGCCGTTTACCTTCCCGCTGTAGCGGTTCCTATTTATCTACTTGCATTTTGACGTGCTTTTGAACTGCTAGGTTGGCAGGAGCTGGGACCAAGCAACGGGAGCTCACCCCGTCACAGGGATTCGAACCGCCGACCTTCTGATCAGCAAGCCCTAGGCTCAGTGGTTTAACCACAGCGCCACCTGGGTCCCTACCCCTGCCATAGTCTGTCCTATTTCTCACAAATTAAGTGACACTGGCCCTGGCTTAATGAATGAATGCAGCAGACAGACACAACAGCATTGCTTACTTTGTTCCCCTAGCACCCTGCTGGTGATACACAATCTATTAATACTTTTAGTAGGTGTTTGCATACTCAGTACAGTTATGAAACTTTGCAATTGTGGAATTCAACTGTGTAAAATACAAATGAGATTCCAGGGTCACATCTGTGATCTGATGGCGCAACTGTGAGAAGGCAGCACTGACAAAAAGGAATAAGCGAAATCTTTAAGGGCATTCTAGGACCTTGAAAAGCATGCTGGCATGTGGCATATGCTTCATGGTCCTCCTTCGTTTGTCCCAGTCAAACTCGGCAACATTGATAGGTGAGCTCCCCTTGGCTCAGTTCAGAACTGGGCTCAGCAGACTGAGCTCTATTCCAACAAACAATCGGGAAATGTTTTTCTCCCAATGCCAATTAAGAATTTGGACTCCATAGACCTACCAATGATGCCATCAGGAACATGACACGATCTGAATGATGAGTGGGGTGTGTTTGCTAAACCCTTTCCTTGCTGGTCACCCCATCAACTTTCCCCTCTGTGATGGAATAGGTGTAGGTGCAAGCAGGTTTGTTGCTGTTGTTGGGGAATTCAATTCATTTTGTATTTAAAGGATAACCTCCCTAATACACAGTTCCCAAAACAACACACAAATTGAAACTCAGCCATCCTTCAAAACCCGCACTTCTCTGAATTTTTCAGTACAGTTCTCCAGCCAGGTGATGTGTACAAAAATGCATATACTGGGGTAAAGTGTACTTATAAATGCATGTGTCAATGCAAATAAGATCAAAATGCATTATATTAGGGGAAATTGCTTTGAAAAAAATGTGTATATTAAACAAAATTGCATAGGAAAGCATGCATTTTAGGATAAATGAATCAATGATCTTTTTGTGAGCACTTAAGACAAAACCACAAACTGATGTGGAGACCCAAACTTAAGATTTTTAAAATGAGAAACAAAAATTGACACATTCACCTATCCCTAGGTAACAGGTAAAGGTAAAGGGACCCCTGACCATTAGGTCCAGTCGTGACCAACTCTGGGGTTGCGGCGCTCATCTTGCGTTATTGGCTGAGGGAGCCGGCGTACAGCTTCCAGGTCATGTGGCCAGCATGATAAAGCCACTTCTGGCGAACCAGAGCAGCACACGGAAATGGCGTTTACCTTCCCGCCGAAGTGGTACCTGTTTATCTACTTGCACTTTGACGTGCTTTCAAACTGCTAGGTTGGCAGGAGCAGGGACCAAGCAACAGGAGGTCACCCCGTTGCGGGGATTCGAACCGCCGATCTTCTGATCGGCAAGCCCTAGGCTCTGTGGTTTAACCCACAGTGCCACCCACATCCCTAGGTACCACTTTCTTTGTTTCCTGCGGAAGAAAAAAAGCTACCTGGAGGAAGGTGATTTTGTTTGGGAAAACAGCATGCAGGGATAGGATGTGTGTACATAAGAGCACCCCCCCCCAATCCAGTTGAATTCAGTGTGTTCCAAGGCTCCTTTACATGAAAAAGGTTGTTGGAGAAAGTGGCATGCACCTGCATGTAATATTTGATTTGGCCAGTAACCACTGCCAATGGAAAGAAGGTTCAAATAATGAGATATGGGTAAACGTTGCCCCCCCCCCAATGAATATGTTGGAGTGTCATTACAGTACATGTACATTTTGAAACAAAATGAAAGAATTCTGTTCCAATGAGCAGAGAAACTAAGGTTACGGACAGAAGGCTGTTTCAGATTGAGGTGCTCCTTAGGAGCTGGGAATGAGTGCCCATATCATCTCTGGATTTGTCCTGTTTTATAGATCCTGCATGGTTCCCCTTAAAATTATCAAGAATGTTTGTACAGTAGGTCACCTTCAACCTAGTGCTTTTCAAACCTTGTGCTTTCAGGGAACCCATTCTTCACTGATGTGGCTGCCAAGAAAACCAGGAACATCTACCATGGTACTCCTGCAAAGGATTCAAGGGATGGGGGAACATTCTCAGATGCATACTTTTAGTTCGTTCAAGGTGGTGGCCATGCTAGAAAGGACTCCTCCTTTAGCCCATGTGAAAAAAGAAAGCATGTACACCCTATTACAGCCAACATTTTCTTGTGGCTTCCCATTACAGTGGCAGAAGAGTACCAGCCTAGCAATCAGTCTTCAAGAGATGAAGGTCCACCATTACCGATGTTCTCAGTGACGAACATAAGCTCCATAAACAACAGCAGTGAATCACTCCAGCATTCCCTGGAACACAGTTTAAAAAACATTGCTTCATCTTGAATTCTCCTGAAACCCTGAACACAGTAACTTGGAGGTAAGTCCTACCAAATTTTTTTTTTACTTTGGACAAACAGGTTAGATTGGGTTGTTCATATTAAATACCATGTGCATGCGTCATGAAAATACACAAATAAGTGATTTTTTTTGTAAAAAGACTCTCTCTAAAAGTCAGCTCATTTGCTTTCTTTGTATTCTCTCCTTCTTTAATGTTCTCTTAATTACTGGTTTTCATTAGTTATTCCCTCATCCTATACTTAAATCAAAGAACAACAAAAAATACCGAAGTAGTGGAATAAAAACAACGCTATTGCAATAAATCTTCTCTGTTTTTGCAACTCTGTGAGCTGCAGACACTCAGCACTTGGCTTATTTGTTTCTGGAGCAGGACCCCCAAGAAATCTTACCAGCAACTTGAAAACGGAGAAATCGTTTGCAGTTCTGAAGTTAGCCTTCTTCTCCACCACTGAATATCTGACTCACTACTGAATTCCCATAACTCAAAACCTTGTGTTTCACCCCTCCCTATGACAGCTCCTGGAATGATTACTGCAGGGTGTGTGTGTGTGTGTGTGTGTGTGTGTGTGTACAGACTTAATTAGAATGGGTCATTCGTATGTCTTATTTGTAGACTAATGCCGGAAGCTGAGGCATCTTCTGTTGTAGTTAGTTGCAGTTGACGTGATTGCCTGTAAATATGCTGAATAGGCAACAACAGCACCAGCGCCCTTGTCATTAACACCTGGAAGAACCCACCCAATAAGGGAGCTTTATGTGTTCATTCTGCTGAGCAATGTGCATTTCTGCTCTTTTGGTCTCTTCCTAAATCCCATTCTGATGTTATACTGTCAGTGTGATGCCTTGTGTTGAGATTAGGGTTGCCTGATCACCATGCGGATATTTCAAAGCACTGATGCAGTATTAGATCATGTGTCGTTTGCTTTTCCTGCCTGCTCATCTGTCTTCACCCATTTCTCTTTGCCAGTCCCTTTTCCTATACCTGCTGTAGCTAGCAAGCTCTCAAGCCGCCATTTTGGCCCCTGCCAGTGTAATGGTACCTCC
Source organism: Zootoca vivipara (assembly GCF_963506605.1). NCBI lineage: Eukaryota > Metazoa > Chordata > Lepidosauria > Squamata > Lacertidae > Zootoca > Zootoca vivipara. The sequence goes on along the minus strand of NC_083284.1, from coordinate 57,358,573 downwards.
CCCTTTTTAATTTATTTCTATGGAAGATTTTCCTGTGTTACATAACAGACAAATAAGCATTCGGGAAGTACAATTGAGCAGAAGAGAGGAGATAGAGGGAAGCAGAAAAATGGGGGCATTCTTTCATTCTATTTCCTAGTGTAGGGGTTGTGTCGGCATCACATGGATAGGTCATGTGTGTGTGTGTGCTACTGACATTGTGAGAGTTTAGGGGGTCCAGAGCTTGGTTGGTTGCATTTAGTTGGTTGCAGTGTTGGGGGGTAAGTTGTTGGGTCTGGTTAGCCATATTGATTCATATGCTGTTGGGAGGCAGGGGTGGGTCTTTGTACTGTTGTGCTGTGTATGTGATATGTGTATGTGTATGCTGTGTATGTGATACTGAGGCGAAGGCATCCTCCCTTGCTTGTCCCTGTGCTAACTTAAGTTCTAGTAGGGTGGTTTCCCATCCATTTTAGTACCAGTGGTCTATGTTCACTCCTCATTGGTCCTTCCAGTGTCTAGTTGTGATGTTTCTAGCTGCTCAGAGTAATGATTTATGAGGTCCTTGTCATGTGTGTGTGTGCTTTGTTATCCTGGAATATATTTAATAAGGCTAATTCTGGAGTTGCTTCTATTACCTGTTTTGTTATTTTGGAGATTTCCTGCAGCACTGATATCCCAAAGGATGAAATTTCTCCCCATGCCTGGGAATCCTCTAAGCCACTCCCCCACACACTCAGACACACCTACTCACTCCCTGCTTCCTTTGTCCTGAAGAAGTGAATGGTGGCTACATTTTGCTCCACTGAAAACTGCATACAGTCGTACCTCGGAAGTCAAACACCTTGCAAGACGAATGTTTGGGCTCCCAAATTTGGAAGTGATTGTTCCGGTTGGTGAACGTCCTTTGGAACCCGAATGTCCGCTGTGGCTTCTGCGGCTTCCAATTGGCTGCAGGAGCTTCCTGCAGCCAATCGGGAGCCACGCCTTGGTTCCTGAAAGTTTTGGAAGTCGAACTGACTTCCAGAACTGATTCCGTTCGACTTCCAAGGTGCAAATGTATTTCTGAAGGAAGAAGCCGGAAGGCTGGTGCTTTTCCCCACTTCTTTTTGCAACAGGTAGAGGAATAATTCTGGAACCAGCTTCTACCCAGATCCCTTGGAGAATGTGCATGCATTTTCTCTCTTTCTGTCTCTGGGAGTTTGGGATGGGGGAGAGAAGTGACCAGAGAAGTTGGATCCCATGGCACTCGCTCAAAAACCCAAACATACCAAGGGGATTAAAGAGGTGGGGGGGCTGCTCTAGCTTTACCCCCCACAAATGGGTGGCATGGGGCTGCAAAGAAATGAGAGTGGGGGAAGTGTGGCAGCTGAGCCTCTCCTGCTTTCTTCGCACGTGTACAGGTGTGGCCAGGATCCCCGGGTTGCAGTCTGGCAACTGAAGCCAAGACACGTGCACAAGAGGAAATTAAGCAAGGCTAGCTGTACATTTCCCATGAGCTCCCTGAACAATCTGTGGCATTCATACTGAGTCCACGTCCTGGTAATTCCGCCACCCCTCCCCTCCCTGAACAATCTAGTTCACTCTGGCGCTATGTGTTTGAATGGAAATTAGCAAAAGCTGAAAGTGTCTGCGTGAACATTTGCCTGCCTCGAGGTATTTAAAGAAATCCTCAGTGTGGGCAAGAATCGAAGAGGCACGCAGAAGCTGTATTGCAGCTCTCTTTTTATAAAAGTTACAGCAGACTGTCTCACAGAGATTAAGCAAAATGGCTCCATTCCAGGCTCCGTTTCTTAGAACAAAAGTATCTCCCTCCAGCACTAAGACTTGATTATGCCCTCAGATATCTGTAGCACCGAACAGAGAAATAATTTATGCATGTGGAGGGCTAGCAGCAGCTTCCATGACGAACTGTTGTTCCTCTGAGATCCTTCTTCTGCTAAAAGGCAAAGCATTTGCCAGATCCTCGCAGTGATTTTTTGCTTCTCAAAGGTTTCTCCAAACTGAGGAAGAAGCCTGACTGAAAGTTAAGTACTTAAATTTTTTTTTGCAAATGCAAACTGCTTATTTCTGAGAAAGCACTCTTTGTGAGCTCTGTACTTAGAAGCTTCTCGCCATCTAGTCTGCCACTGTGGCACTAGATTTAGCTTTGGTTTAATGCCACATTCTGCAACAAAATGCCCTGGACTAAAAGGTCCCGGAAGCTTTGGACTAAAATGTCCATCATCCTTGACAAGGGTTGATGCTGGGGGCGATGGGAGTTATTGCTCAGAACATCAACTAATTAGGCATCAACTAATCCAGAATGTGGCAGCTAGATTGGTGACTGGGAATGGCCACCGAGATCATATAACACCAGTCCTGAAAGACCTACATTGGCTCCAAGTATGTTTCCAAGCACAATTCAAAGTCATGGTGCTGACCTTTAAAGCCCCAAACAGCCTCGGCCCAGGATACCTGAAGGAGTGTCTCCACTCCATCGTCCACCCTGGACGCTGAGATCCAGCTCCAAGGGCCTTCTGGTGGTTCCCTCACTGTGAGAAGTGACGTTACAGGGAACCAGGCAGAGGGCCTCCTCGGTGGTGGCGCCCATCCTGTGGAATGTCCTCCCATCAGATGTCAAGGAAATAAACAACTATCTGACTTTTAGAAGACACCTGAAGGCCACCCTGTTTAGGGAGGTTTTAATGTTTGATGTTTTATCCTATTTTTAATATTCTGTTGGAAGCTGCCCAGAGTGGCTGTGGAAACCCAGCCAGATGGGCGGGGTATAAACAAAAAAATTATTATTACTGTTATTACTATTATTATCAGGCTTATCTATCCAGGCTCTTCTTATCCTATTCTTACATCAGTTTTTTTGTTGTTAATTAAAAGTTTATTGGCATAAACACATACAGAATAAATAAAAAAAGATGGGTATGGCAAAAATAAATAAATGTAAAAGTAGAAAAATAAGACACAGATACAGAGAAGGGGGTAAAACACCAGGAAACTACTTAATATGCAACGCCACATCCAGTTGTCAAATATGAGAAGAAAAAGGTGGGTCACTTCAGTTCTCGACAAGACCTCTCCTTTAATATGAAGGAAACAAGTGTGTGTGGAAATTCTTGCCGTTGAAATTGCTCATCAGTTCCAAAGTCTGCAGTGCAAAGACTTGTGGTGAGTTTTCAAGGTCTGCTTGACAGCCTATATTGTAGGGACCATACACAATTCACTTGGTTCATAGCCAGAGGGTCTCCACCAAGAAGCAGCAGTCACTTGTACCTGCTAACCTAATTGATCGTATCAGCAGGCTTACAGGCAGAGTCTCTGAAGCTGATCTTAATGCAGATTGTCGCCCCTTTGTCCACACTCACTGGCAGCAGAGTTTCAGACTGTGGCCTTTATCAACCCTACCAAGAGATGCCAGGGATGCAACATGATGTATGTATTCTACTACTGATCTACAGCTTCTCCCATCAAATCATATCCCTCCCCCCACCCCAAAATGCATGATCAGGATGGAATCCTGGACTTCTCGCACCCTAAACAAATACCATACAGATAGACTGAAAAGAGAATGGAACTCAAGCTAGGAGACTCCCTACTTGGGAATCAATGGAGCAACCAACCATTCTGGGCTGGGAAGCTCCAAGCTTCCATTGCAATGGGGCATTAAGCCCTTTTTTCAGCTCTGGCAAAGAAATGTGCTTAATTAGCTTTAAAGGAACTTTATTCTCAAGCCAGGGCTATGTGTATTGCGTGCTCCAAGAGATCAACATTCAGTGGCAAGCAGTGTTAGAAACAGATATGAAAGTGAGGAGCGAAATGGCAAAAGGTTATGGGCGCAACAACGGAATGTCTAGGTGCGCTTTTTTATAACAAGAATACAAAGCTGAAAATGAATGAGCTGCATCTAAAATAGTACAGTATGTTCATTTCCCACATGGTCTAGTGCTTCCCCTTGCCCATCCCCATAATATTCTTAAGATGATCTCTTCTCCATTCTCCAGAGAATAGCTGGAAGTGGGGAGGCAGAAAAGGGTCCTCTTTTGCTTTCACTCTGCCATTTTAATGTGAAATATTAGGTGCAGTACTGAGCCCAGAGCTCAGAAACTGCTCCTGCCTGGTAATGAAATTCCCGGTTGCAAAATGCGCCTGGAACAATGGGAGTTTCGAACACTGGTGGCAAGATAATTCTCCTAAGTCAATTCTAAGCTAAGGAAATTCGGAAATAAAAGTTGGATTTTGTGGCTTGTAAGAACGTTGAACATTTGTAAACTACACGGACAATCTCTGACCATTCCTGATGCTGCCTGGAGCTGATGAGAGATGCAGAACAGCAACATTTGGAGGGCCATGGGTGCTTCATTCTTATTCTAGGGATTGAGGGGAAAGTCTTGGGGACAGGATGGTGATATACAGCACTTGTACTAATGTGGCAAAAACTGCCTAAGGATTCAATGAAAATAACTTATGTTTAGATGTAAATATGTTTAGGGTAAATATGTTTAGATGCAAAATAGATGCTTGGGTGGAGAGCCGTGGACAAGAGGACACTGGAACAGGATTCGTAGCTCAGATGAACTCATAACAAACATTGGGGAAGTGTATTCTTCTTTATTAAAAAAAAATCTGGTGGCGGGAGACTCTTAGGAAGCAGTTTGATCTGCACGGGGAGGGGAAGAAACTCTGTATATCAATGGGAACTTCAGCCGACTTAGATTAGAGGGTACATTTCTATAAGTACATTACTACAAACCTTTGAATTGGTGTGTGTGTGTGTGTAGGTTGATGCTAACAGCTACATCACGAACGACATAAAAACGCTTTAAAATATCCCTAATACAGTATTTGTTGGGGCGGCGAGCGGGGTGGGTGCAATAAGGCAAGAAATCTAGTGAGGGATGGTGGTAAATGTGATATGCAGGGACCTCCGAAGTTTGTATCCATAGCACTCCTCCGGCCGCCGGCCCCCCAATCTCCAACAAGAGACGTCTGCTCTGCTTCTCCCTGCGTGCCCACGACTGCTCGCTCCGAAGCAGCAGTGGTGCCAAGACAAAGCGGGCGCTAGGACCCGGGGCCCGCAGCCTGGGCCAGGAAAGGAAATGTTGCTTTTTGACAGAGGAGAGAAATCCCCTCAGTGCTGGCTGTGAGAAGAGAGAAGTGAAGTCAGTCACCTGGCGGTGAAGGACAGTAAAACAGGAGAGAGGGGGGAGAGAGAGAGAGAGAGAGAGAGAAATCTCTCCCCCCCCAAACTCTTCTCTTCCTTTCCCTGTGAGAGATCCTTCTCTCTCTTTCCCACCCCCTTCCCCAATCAACCGGTTTTAACTCTGTTTAGCCTAACCTTCAGGAGAGAGAGGGGGGAGGGAGAGCGTCTCTATCTCTCCCCCGCAGACTTTCTCCTCTCCTTCGCCCCTTCCCCCCTCCCTCCTCCAGCTCCCTTCCCGCCAGAGCCTCCGCACAGCAACTGGGGCGTCTGTATGCAGGACTAAGCTTTCCGGAGCGGTGAAAGCTAGAGAAGGAGCGGCGGCGGATGCCTTGCGCTCGCTCGCTCTCCCGGGCGCCCGCGGGGAGCTGGCCGGGGTAAGCATGCCGGGCAGCCCCGCGCTGCGCCGCCGCTGCTGTTGCTGTTGCCGGGCGCTCGCTGCCTTCTTCGGCTGGGCGAAGGAGGCGCAGCACCAGGAGACGCTCGCTCGCCGTTTTGCTGCATTGGTGCCGTCCGGGGGAAAGGCAGGCGCCGCTGTTCGACTCGGCTGCCAGCGAGGCGCCGCTGCCGGCTGCTGAGGCGGCGGCAGGGGAGGAAAGCTTTCGCGGGAGAGGATTCTCCTCGGCGTCCCACCCCGACGGGAAACCCATCTTCTTCTCCCCGCCCCCCTCAATTCCTTCGCCTCGGCACAGGACAAGATCCGGGGGCTCCCAAGATCACCTGTCGCTTCCCCCCCCATCGCTAAGGGAGGTGTGTGTGGTTTTTCCCTCCCCACCTCCCTCCCATTTCTCCCCCCCCCACAAGGAAAGATTGAGAGGAAGGGCCGGGGCATCTGATTCCCTTTCCCACATTTATTTGTTGCTTTGGGGAAGCCTGGGAGGCGGCGCGCTTGACGGAGAATGCCATTGACTCGAGCCGCCCGGATTGCGAGGGCAAGTCTGACTTCGCGTTGGAAACGCAGCGCCGAGAACCGATGACTGGCTGGCTCGCTCTCGCTCCGAAGAGAGAGGAAGAAATTGGCACAACTTCTCTGGTGTTTTCCTCCTCCGCCGCCACCTCTTCTTCTTCTTCTTCTGCTTCTCCTCCTCCTCCTCCCCCCACCTCGCCTCTTCCCACCTCCGTGGCGTTCACTTTCGGTCTATGGAAAGAGCACCCGATCTGGACATTGAAGAGCTCAAGGTACGTGTGATCGTCTCACGCCCCCCCCCCTCCGGGTGTTGCGAGAGAGAGATGGGAGAGCGTGTGTGAGCGATTGTGCAAAGGGGGAGAAAGAGGAATGCTTTTCGTGGTGGTGGTGGTCTTTTGCTCAGGCTCAGCCCGAAGGAGTTGGAGGCGCTTTCTGTTGCCGGTGCGCGGAGATGCCGGGTGTGGGGGTATGGGAAGAGAGAAGGGTGGGCATGGAGGAGCGCAGCCCCGTCCGCCGGCCCCTACAGGAGGAGAAGAAGAAGGAAAGAAGAAGGGGGGGAGAGGAGGAGGAGGCTCTGGTAGTGGGGAGAGGGGGAGGGGGAAGGAGGAGGAGGACGACGGGCACTGGAGATTAGATGGCAAAAGCCCGGTTGCGCTTCTCCTCTCCCCCCCCTCTCCCTCCCTCTGCTGCGCCTTCCTAATCATGATCCTAATGATAAAGCGCTGCTTCCTCCCGTCAGTTGCATCAGCACTTCGGACAGCGGCGCGCCGGGTCTATTAATCATCGGCCGCCGGAGGAAGAGCTGAAAGGTGGCTTCCCTCTCCCGCGGCCCATTTCACGACGCCGCTGTTCCTTTCTCAGCAAAACTTCCCTCTCAAAGCCCCCTCCCTCCCGATTTCCAGCCTGTATAGTCTGTTGGGAGAATGATCGGTCGATCTTCCTCCTTGTGTTGCACGGCTCTTGATCTATGGGGTTCCCTACTCTCTGCGGAACCCCTCACTCTAAAGTCTCTTCCTCCCGCTTTACACACATTTCAGAAGCCCAAGGATCAACATTTCAGGACTACAAGCCACGCAAGGGATTTTCCAAGGATGCGGACGCAGCCACGTACTTTTTGGAGGGGAGGGGAGCTGAGAAAACTTTGCATTGGAATCGCGGAGTGGTGGGTTTTTAAACAACGAAACTTCCCCATCCGATTTTGCCTTCCTTTAGGCTCCCTCCTTCTTAAGGAGCATGCTTGGTTGCTGGGAGCATGCGTCATGAAGCTGCCCCCCCGTCTTGCTGGTTTAGAACCTGTTCCCTGCAAAAGGGGAGGGAGCTTCCTAGGAAGCAAAGCAGGCGGTGAAATCGGGAAGAAGGCAGAGTAAGGTGGCAATGGCGAGAGAAGGGGGAATGGGGTGCGTGGGGAGAGGTGTGGTACTGAAGGGAAAATGAAAAATGGGGGGGGGGCTAAGGTGAAATAATGCAAATATAAGGGTAGCAGAGGAGCAAAAGAGGATGTGAAGAAGGTCATTAGAAAAAGAAAAATACTTTAGGTATTTTTTTAATTAAAGAAATCACTGCACTGTGAATCATATAATTTGTGTGAAAGAGGAATAGTAGGGAGGGATATGTTGTCCCACATCCCTTTCTTTATAAAACCTTTCAGAAAGAATTATCATGTCCTTACATGTGGCAGGCATGCTATTTATTCATTCTGAGGAGCTGCTTCATTTCCTCAAATATTGAAATGTGTGGTGTGGGAACTTTGAAATTGGGCTGCTGGTGGTGGACATTTCGCGCCCCCAAACTGTGATTCATTGCTTCCTGTTGTTAAGGATGCATTTCCCCACATAAACTTTTACAGCTTGATGCTTCTATGAGCAGTCGCCTCAGAAGGAAGCCCCCCCCCCCGAGTTCCCTGGGAGTTACCTCCAGGAAAGCATGCATGAAAAAATGGCAACCCCCCCAACCGCTGCCACCACATACACTTCACCTGCTGAATTTCAAGAGCTTAAAGAATATGGCATTTTCATGCCAGCTCTGTTGAGATGATCATTTGTGGTGGTCGTTATTATATGAACAGCATGCAAGAGCCAAGACCAGACTGCTTTGAGCTCAGTTTCCAGCCTGGTGCAATGCCATCCCTCAATGAACTGAGATCCCCTCGCAGTTTGCTGCCTTTCCCTCTTCCCAGGGAGCTGTGGTACGTTTGTGAACAAAAGTTTTCTTTGAGGACGGTATAAGGGCACTTCCCTGCAGGGAAATGGCTCCGCGCTTTCAAAGTTCTGTGGGAATCCTAAACTGGGCTACGTCTCACACGTCTCGCCATCACTTGGGGACTGGCAGATACTTCTCCGCTGCATGTGGTCTTTCTGCAGACCACGGTTTGAGGGAGAGGGAGATGTGTTCCCATTAATCTTCCGTGGAGCAGCTCTGCAATTAAGGCCACTCTTGCAGGGGCTGGGAGACAGTGGGCGACCTTGAGAAGAGCAGCCAGGATGAAAGGGGACTCCCGAAGCTCCCTCTCCCCGTGCGTTGCCTTGGGTACCTTAGAGAAAGCAGCAGTGGTTCTCAAGGGGAACTTTACACAGAAGACAGAGGAGGGATAGAAACCCACATGTTGTTGGCTTAGAGTGGAGCACACCTGCATGTTCAGGGCATGTCGCCGTGGTGCTGATCTGTGAGATCCGATATGCTCATGCAAGTGCAGCTGATTTATGTGGTGCACATGCATCTGAGTTTCAGACCTGGCTGGACTCCTGCCAGTCTACATTCTGGACATGTATGACTGAAGGCCCTATGCTACCTACCTACCTAGGTAGCACTTTCCCGTCAGATGGTCCTTAGGGCTGCTCCAAGAGCACTGTTTCCCATGCATGCTTCCTCTCATGTGCCACAACGTCTCTTGTGCCTTCCACTGGCTGCTTTTAGGAGCCTGTTAAAACTCAGCCTTTTTGGATAGACAGCTAATACTTTTTGATAATTGGTCGGCTGCATTCTATTAATCACCAGTAGGGGGTGGTGTGTATGCAAGATACTATTTTATTGAACAAGGCTAAAATGAAGCTGGTGATGAGTTTGGGTGTGTGCGTGTGTGTGTTTGTGTGTTTGTATACACAGTATATTCTGTATTATTAGCTATTTTTTTAAGCATTTGCTTCAGGGTGGATTAAACGTGTAATAAATAAATATAAGGGACAGCCAACACCTTCCTTCTCTTAGCTACTAAGCTTTGTTAGCACCCGTGCTAGTGATGTAATGCCAACTTAAAGTTGCTGGGCTTATTAGAATGAGACCCCCCTTCCTTCTGCACATGAGGTTGAACGCATTGTGTGTTCGGGGTCTAGAGGGCTTGTCAGCGACTGAAGAGAAATCAGGAAAGCACAACAAAAAAGAAGAAGCTCAGAGGCTGCTTTAAGTTGGAAGAAGCAAATGGGCTGTAGTCACTGATCTCCCCCCCCTACACGGATCACATTTACAGGACAAATCGAGGTGTGTCTACTCAGAAGTAAGTCCTACTAAGTTTGATGGGACTTACTTCCAGGTATGTAGGCATAAGATTGAAACCTAAGGTTCTAAGCTCCTTTTGGGGCAGGGGCTGCTTCTGTTAATTTGTAGAGCATGGTGTGTGTGTGTGTGTGTGTGTGTGTGTGTGTGTGTGTGTGTGTGTGTAAAACTAATGCTAGGAATGGTTAAATAATATTAACAACAGCAGCAGAAGTAGGTGGTCATGCGAAGGTCTCAAAGATGAACACTTGATTTACTGATTAGCTCAGGTGAGGACAAACCTGACTGGTTTTGCACAGTCTACTTTTTCACCCTAGAACCCCCTGTGCTCTGCTTCTGTGTTTTACAGTTACAGAGCTAACATGCACATTTAGCACCTCTTATTAAAGTGTAACCAATTTCTTCAATGAAGCACGTGTACATGCCTCTGAGCAGAACTGCCTTGGCTGGGTCAAACCAAAGCCGGCTTATCTCAGCAATCTTTGCAAGTAGCCCAGAAACCAGAAATTTGTGTGGCTCCACCAGTGGACCATGCCATTTCCTGATGTACCTGCAACTTACCCGGGAGTAAGCCCCACTGAATTCAGTGAGACTTAATTCAGAGCCAACATGGTTAGAATTGTGGCCTTAATGCTCATAATACCTATATTTTGTTGAATATATATATATATATATATATATATATATATATATATATATATATGGTATCCAGAAGTATTGCTGGCTCTAAACCTGGATATTCTGTTGAGCTCTCATTTTTGCCACCAGGGCATAACTTTGGGGCAGATGCCAGAAAGACCTCCAAATGCAGTACCACATTTTGAAGCAAGCAGAGCAATAAACAATATGATTAAAAGGATCTGAAATTACCTAACTGCATCACTGTCAGCCACTGTGTCTAAGAGACATATTCTCCATGATAGTGCCTAATCTCCTTAGAAAGCCTTCGCATCATCCAGTGGTCCATTCCACAAATCAATTCTATCCTATGCGAAGGACCTTCTGTTGTCTGTCCTGATTCTCCTGCCAACCCACATTTCTGGATGATCCCTAGACCAGGTTCTAATGTTACAGAAGAGGAAGATGGGGGAGGAAGCCCATTTGACCCACTTTTCCCAGAACGTGCCTAATTTTGTAAACTGGTATCACGACCCTCTTTGTTGTCAGGTTTTCTAAAATGGCCCCAACCTCCCCCCCCCCCTTTGCAGTGCCATAGAGTGCTCTGTGATACCTTTCTTGAGATGAGCTGGTAAGATCTGTTTGGACTATTCTAAAGTCAGCCGTCGCAGTTTTATATGAAGGCATTTTGAAACAGGTTCTCTTGGTTTCCACTTCTTAATCTCTTGCAAGGATTTTGCTTCCTGCCTCTCCAGTTGCCATACACTGAGTTGACATTTTTATTAAGTTACCAGCCATGCCTCTTTCCTGATTAGACCTAGTTGGCTCTGATCCCATCATTGTATTTGTGAAGTTAAGATTATTGGGCAAGCAGGGGAGGAATGCACATAATTTTGCAGTCATACTACTGAGCTGAATTTGCCATATTAGTACTATTCCTATCCCCCACTGTTTCCCTCAGTTTGGAGAGATCCCTCCTTGGATAATGTGATGCTCTTTGCAAACTTGGTCATTTCCTTCTGACCATTTATGGAAACCATTTATGGAGCTGATGTCTTCTCACAAAGGCCTGCCTGAAACCTGATTAAAACAGTGTCTCCTCCAAACATCTAACTGAAATGCAGCAGACTCAGCCCAGCAGTGTAACACTATCTTTAGAAAAAGGTTTCTAAAATCTTATTTGTGTGGGGGACCTACTATTTTATTATGAGAAACTGCTTCTGGCTTTAGAAAGAATACTTGGATCAAAACAGCAACGAACTTGCTAGCAGCATAAATACTTCTCCATCTGAAATCTAACTCTCTTGTTTACAAAAGCACAGTACGACCAGGCTTTGAGAAGATCAGTTAGTGATTCCTGATGTGGTTTGGTTGCCTTGCCAAATTAAATTGAGGCAGGGAAAAAAAATGTTGCTTAAAAATTCACTTTAAAGAAGCAACGAGATGCTGCAAATTTTATACGTCTTACTCCCACGAATACAGAAAGCAGGGAAACGAAACAGAGAAAAGGAGAATGCACCAGCATGCTTAGGGGGAATACCATAGTTTACAAAAGTGTATATATCTATAATATATACCAAAAATAAACCCAAGGAAATGGCAGACAAAACCAAAACCAAAACTATGCAGTAAGGACTGGATATATGCAAAATATTGAGTCAGCTGGAAAAGAGGAACTGAAAATGGGACTGAATGGATAGAATGCCCTCTTTGAAAAGAATAGCTGGCTAAAATCCTGAACAGGAGTCCTCTTGTTAGGGGAGAGGATGCTCTGCAACCCATAGCTGTCAAGTTTTCCCTTTTCTCGCGAGGAAGCCTATTCAGCATAAGGGAATTTCCCTTAAAAAAAGGGAGAACTTGACAGCTATGCCGCAACCACAGTAGAAAAAAAAAGCAAAGAACTATTTGCTTCTTGGGGAGGTCTTTCAGGTAGCACTTTCATTTTTCATTCCCCACAATCAATGACCTCGTGCTAGGATCTGAGTGCATTGTGCTCCATACCTGAAGCCTTTAATGCAAAGTAATACCTGCCTTACTAAAGTCTTGATCATCCATGAAGAGGCCAGATTGATCTGGGACTTGTGTTGTACGGTGGCCCCCAAGGATAGAGAAGTTGGTTATCCCTGGTTATCTATGGCCTGGAGCAAAGTCTAACTCCTCTTGCACCTTTCTTTGAGCCCAGGTTATTGGAGACACTGTAACAGGCCCTGCCATCTAGTTTTCTGGGTAGTTTGGCAATAAGCTTTTCATTTGCTAAGAGCATTATGGATTTTTATTTGCAAGCATGAAGCTTATGTTAAGCCCCTTTTCTGAGTCCATTTAAAAGTTAGAGTTTCATTAAGCACTTAGCTACAGAGGAACCGTAATAAAGCTCACTGCCGAGTGTCTCTTTGAATGTGTGTTGTGATATTTTCAAAGGTGCTGGGCACCTTTGAAAGGTCACTTGATACAAAACTGAAAACCAGCAAGGGGAGGCGCTTCACCTTGCTAGTCTCTGCACGAATTTGCGATGAAACAGATCAGAACAAAAACGAGTGAGACAGAAAGCTAGTTTTCATCCAGAGATCTGGGGGGTGATGTGCTTTTGCTTTGATCTTTCAGCTTCCGTCTCCAATGCATATATGAACTTTCATACTTTTAATTCACAAATCCGTGGTGTTTTGTTTCAAAGGAGCACCGTCATAAAAATTAACTAGGGCTGTATTGCGCTTACCTGGAAGAAAGCCCCAGTGAACACAGTGGGACTTCCTCCTGAGTAAGCATGCATAATACAGGGATGCATGTTGAATGCGTCTCCTCCAAATCCTTTGCAGTGCAGCCCTTTGCATTAGCAAAACCACTTTGCAGTTTTTAAATGTGTGTCCCTATATGCACAGGCATTTCCTCTGTGTACGGATAAGGACGTGCATGTTTTGCATACATGCCCAGGAGCACATTCTTAAACTCTGGGCTAATTAAACAAAAATATTACCTACTACTTTCTGGTTCATAATCACTAGCATAAGTTAAAATCCGCATATCTCCCCTAAGCTTGCTCTCAAAAAGCGTCAAAGTGTGTGTAAGAGTGCAGACTCATGTGAATTTTATGAGGCTTACTTTTGAGTAGACATGATTAGGGTTGCAGTGTTTCATATTTCCTGCTGTAATCAGCACAATTGAAATGTACTTAACTTTTGACTGGATCGTACCTAGTGATTGTGGAGTGCAACAGAGTAGCCGTACCAAGTTGGGGAGATCCGAAATGGTTCCCTGCAGATGTTGCTGGAATCCAGCTCCCTTCAGTTCAGCCAGCATAGCCACGGATGATGGGAGTTGTAGTTCAATGTCACCTGGAGAGCACTCCATTGGCTAACCTTGCTCAAATGGAGAACAAATCCAAGTGAATTTGCATATGTGCATATGGAAATATACTTACACAGATGTTCACTGTGTAGTTTGAAATATTTAGCTGACAATCGGATGAGCTGCTTTTTGAAGGCTTGTACGTCTATGTGCTTTGGCTCGCTGCACAGGCATGAACTGACTTTGAACCACTCCTTAAATAATGACACAAAGGCAGCAAGTTTGGGATCTGAAGGCAATGGAAGAGAAGCTTTCACATGTGAAGCATGTGCACTGAATTGCCTTGCCCCACACGGATCCTGCTTCTATTGCTATAAATCTCTCGTTTGCATTTCCCACTCTTTATGATGCAACTCTTGCAGCATCTTTTATTTCCATTCCTCTCCCATTTGCAATCATTGAAATATGTCTATCGGTCTCAGATGGCAGGTGATTGTGCTTTATAGGGTGTGTAAAACATCATCTTGACATTTTTTTCTGGATGAATAGACTATGCAAACCTATAAAAAAAGAATCTTTCAGGTGATATTATTAACTTGAGGTAATTAACAACACCAGTGAAAAGCAGCATTTCTACCTGAAAGTGACAGTTTTAAGAAGGAACAGCAAGTTCTAACAGATCGATCCTATACACATTTACTTAAAGGCCAATCCCTTTGAGTTCAATGAAATGAAATGTAGGATTACAAATATGCTAGTTTTAGTTTTTGGTTGTACGTTCAGTCTTGCAAGCATGTTAATGGTAGACTGCTGATTTTCTGGTGAAGCGATTGGTGAAAGCACTCCTACAAAATGATGTGATCTCAATGCATGGGCAGCCACACGTGGAGGCAAGGGATTATTCCAGTACCCCATCCTCTAGCCATGATGAGCTTTAAAGGTCCCTGTGAATTGGGCCTGGAAACAGGAGGCAGTGCAGTTGATGAACATCGCTCCCAGTACCAGTTAGCTGTCCAGCAGCTGCATGGCTAACTAACAGCAGTTTCTGAATACTCTTCAGAGGCATTCCCATATATATGGGTTACAGCAGTTTAGCACAGAGGCTAACAGAGCATGGCACATTGGAATTAGTATGGAAATAGATGTCTGCCTTTTGAAAACATAGACATGCTCCAGGATGGTGGGGATTGTCCTATAACAACATCTGGAGGGGCAAAGGTCCTTTACACCTGATTCCGGGGCTCCTTTAGCACCCAGCACCCAGAACTAATTGTCTCTTCCATTGGACCTATCTCTGACCACCCTTGCTGTCTGCTAGGGCTACTTTCATGTGGATGCACACTTCCTGCTGATCAGTTTTTGTCCTTCTTATCTCACTCTTACAGTTGTACCTTGGTTGTCGAATGCCCTGTGACTCGAACGTTTTGGCTCCCGAATGCCGCAAACCTGGAAGTGAGTGTTCCGGTTTGCGAACGTTCTTTGGAAGCCGAACGTCCAACGGGGCTTCCACGGCTTCTGATTGAGTGCAGGAAGCTCCTACAGCCAATTGGTGGCCGTGCCCTGGTTTTCGAACGTTTTCATAAGTCGGACTGACTTTTGGAATGGATTCCGTTTGAGAACCAAGGTACGACTGTATATGCTAAAATGTATCTAGGTCATGTGGCAGCCTGTTCAGGGCACTGTGAAGACAAACTGGTAAATCAAGGCTGTCACTGTAGGCAGGTAGTTTCCGTCAGGGCAATATGGAGCAACAAGAAGTAAGGCAGTTCACTAGAAAAACCAAAAGAGGCTGCTGTAAAGTGATCAAGGGATGTGGAGGAGGAAGAGAAGGAGGAGGGGGGGTCTTTATTCCTGCTGTTGCATTGATGTATCAATAGGTGCTGGGGGATTGTAACATACTTGAGAACCACTTGGTCCGGTTTCCATTTCCAGATGAAAGATGGCTACATTATTCAGACCAGTCAATTACAAAACTAGCCGCAGATGGAGAGCTTTAAACAATGCTGTCCTCCAGCACATGGTAGATTGATGATGTTTCAGAATTACAGCATATGGCATAAGGAATGTGAAATGAGGGAGCCCTCAAGAGGTTGACTCAGCAGTTCTGTGGTCCTAAACCAAGCCATCTTGGAAGCCAGTTTCCCCACCGAAACCGAGCCAAGTTAAGTCAGGCTTCATGCAGTGTGGGAGGATTTTTGATGGGCAAAGCTCAGTAGGTGGCTTTATTTCTGTTACGCGTTAGTCATTCCATAATGCAAAATACTACTCTGTAGCAACTGACATATTTTTAGTGCGACGCATGCTATGTATTCATCGCTGAGGCACGAGACAGGAGAGCAACCTCTGGTTAGAGTTATCTGACTTGCCTGATAAACAAACAGGCTTCTCTTCCTTTTGTCCTCCCTTCCCTCATTTGCCACCCCAAATCCCATCATTTTCACAAAGCCTGTCATCATCAACATTAGATAAAAGACAATTAACCTTTGCAATTCACCTTCGGAATATCCAGTCTTCAAGCTCTACCTAATTAAAGGTCAAGCAGGAATAAAGTAACACTAGGCAAAATTTCTCTTCTTGTTTAGGACAGGATGAGGTGGTGCCATCATTCTGAAAGTGATCATCACACACGTTTTAGTCAAAAGATCAGTGGGGAGAGTGATTACCTTTCCCTTGGAAATATAATGAGCTCAAGCAAAGCATGCCTAAGGAAGGCCTATTTTGCAGGTGACAATTTTATAAACATGGACACACAGTCATGCAAGAGCAGGTGCCTCTTTCAGACTGATACAGGTTCATTCCTGCATCTAGTTTCAGGCAACAGGTGCTGGATCAGAACCAGAAATGCTTTCAGCCAGGGACCAATCTGTTTCTAGTCCATGTCAGTTCTACACATGTCCATTCATAGATCTGATTGCTACACTTTCCAGATTCATCTGCATTTTGATCTGCCTGAAAATGTCTGTTATATTTTGGAATGCTTTACGTCACAAAATATACATTTTGTAGCATATTTTATCTTCAAGTACCCATTATCTAAACACGTTGTTCCTAAAATAACATTTTTTATTGTATTTTGGTGTATGTTTTGAGCCAAGATGCACATCGAAAATTCAGAGCAATTCAAAATTGTTTGTTCCAATCCAAACATTAGTCTGGAACAGGCACCCCCCAAACTCGGCCCTCCAGGTGTTTTGGAACTACATCTCCCATCATCCCTAGCTAACAGGACCACTGGTCAGGGATGATGGGAGTTGTAGCCCCAAAACATCTGGAGGGCCGAGTTTCGGGGTGCCTGGTCTGGAAGGTGCAGATCAGGTCAGTTCACATTGGAATTAACAAAGGATGAATTCTTCAAGCATCTTGGCTTCCAGCACAATTCTAGTTGGACAGAACTCCATCTCATCTTGAGTATTAATGTGATAGGGAGTAAGGCATGGATGTGACAGCCACATATAATATTCTCCTACAGGTAAACAGATGGAGGCATGGGAAATGTGTCATTTAAGTGAGCACTGAGTGGGTAACAAGGCTGGACCCTCATAGGTAAGTGTAGAACAGGGTTGCCCCCAAATAAAACAGGTGAATAGAATTTCAGTGGGTGACCTCAGTAAATAAATCTTCTCTTCCTTCTTTCATTATTAAGAGTTTGTAGTTACTCTGCCTGAACACTTGTCTTGTATTAATATAGAGGTTTGCAAAGCTCCCTACGTTTCAAGCTGAAAATATATCAACACTTGGTTATAAAAGGAAAATCCTTCTAATTTGTACTTATTCGTGGCTTTTTATATACACTGTATCTGTCCTCTCAAGAACTTATCACATTGTGCAAAAAGTATTGATCATTACATTGATTTCTCCAACAAGTACTAAACACACACACCAAACTCAAAGCCTATTCCAGATTATCCTAAAGGTTGAATCAGAAGGATTATGCCAAGCATCCACAATGCCCTTGACACCGAAAAGCTTTAATGAGATCCCAGGGGTGCCAGGAACAATGGGATTTACCTTAATTCCATGACAATTCTAGGTAGAATCATTAGGGGTCCCATGGGACTCAAAAAGTCCCATGCTTCTCTTTTGGTGGGGAACATAGTTTTTTTCATTCTCTGCTTCCTAGAGGACAGTGAGTTGGTTTTCTCTGTCTCCAGTCCTCCAGAAGTTAGATGGGCTATTTTAGCCATTCTCCACATTGGGCTTGTCTTGTCCCTCTTGAAGTGTTTAGACAGCAAACACCATGCATTCTGTTCCATCTGTAGATCTGCACTGTAATGTGTGAGTAGATATGGTGGCAGTGGCAGCAGTGATCAGCAGATGTGTTCTAATATCACAGGAGATGGAACAAGCAAAACGTTTTCTGAATGCTGTTGGATGAATGGCTTTGAGCTAGAGTCTAGACCCTTTAAATCAGGGTCGGAGGGCCTGTGAACCTTCAAATGTTGCTGTACTACAACTCTCATCATCCCTGACCATTGGCCATACTGGCTGGGCCTGGTGGGAGTTGGCCTCCAGCAACACCTGTATGTTCTCTATCCAACCATGGTGAACCATGCTACAGTAGAGGTGCTACATCAAGCTTCCTCAACCTCGGCCCTCCAGATGTTTTTGGCCTACAACTCCCATGATCCCTAGCTAGCAGGACCAATGGTCAGGGATGATGGGAATTGTAGTCTCAAAACATCTGGAGGGCCAAGGTTGAGGAAGCCTGTGCTACATGGTATGAGCAAGGAGAATATGTCAACTGAGTAGGACAGATGTGTCCATGTACAGCATATAGTCTGGTCTGTACATCCCTGCTTGCCTCTCCAGGGTTGTACTAATAACTTTTTCCTGAATCATAAAGCTAAAGCCAAACATATGGCAGGCTGTGTATCCGTTGTTATGCACATTAGAGTGGTACACTCATATACTTTTAATTGGACCCAGGGCACACTTGCTAAAAAGGAAGGCTACTATTGCTGTCAACCTTGAATCCCACCTTAGGGATAATTTAATGGCAACTCTATTTACTATAAAATATTCTGCATGAGGTCCCATCGTCTGATATTCCATATGCATCTTCAAAGCTCTGTCATATACTTTAGTATGCCCATGATTTTTATTTTTTTTTGCATGCATGCTGTAGAGTTTTGATGTTGATTGCATTTCAGAAATATTTGTGCAAAAGTTCTCTGGTGTACAAAATTATTATGAGACATTTTTAGTATGAATCAATCAAGACGGTAAATGCGAAATTGATTTTAAGCACGCAGAGCTTGATATGAGGGATTTAGTATTCACAGCACCGTTTCAAAGTGATGCTATATAGTTTAATTCACAGGGATCTACGCGCACATTACTCCTTTCCATTTGTAGGTAAAACAGCCCAGATTTATAGTGTTTGTTGCATTCCAGAAAGATAGCAGGCCCATATGCAGATGATCCTTGCTTTGCCACACAAATACATTTCCCTTCCATGAACCTCACATCCCGCCACACAAATTAACAAATTAAATTGGATATGGCGTCACTTTCACTCATCTTAAAGACTGTAAAGCATGGATTTTATGAATTGCCGGCATACATTCAGCAATAAAAACTAAAGATGTTGAAAATCAATAGGAGCTTCTGTGTTGATCATTGGCAATGACAAAAGGCAAAAGTCAATTTAATATTTCAGGCAACAAGCTCCCTCACCTATAATGGTATGAAAGCAAAAGAGGACTTATACTGAAGGTGTCTTCACAAGAACCCATACGCTTCCATGCTATGAGCCTTTTGATGGAATTTCTACTTACTGCACAAGCCTTACCATGTCTACTAAGAATTGAGTCCTTTTCAATGGAGTTTAGTCCCAAGTAAGTGAGGTGAGGATTGCCCACCTTAGTTGAGAATATTCTACATGAGATATCATAATCAGATATAGAAATATTATCATTATATGGGAGCGTTCATGGTTTCGGGAGGTTCCGTGCTAGCATATAGAGGGAGGAGACAAACCCTTGTCCATTTCTGTAGATGGCTTCAGCAGCAAACTTGCATGACCTTTGATGTCCATTTTAAACACAGCTGTCCTGCCTGGTCCATAGTGTCCCTTTGCAAACTGCTTCTCAGCTGCCCCGCTTCTTTCAGGAAGGAGAGTCAGGTGGCAAGTTCCTAGCTCCTAGGGCTGCCATCCTGGGCATTACCGGGATTCAACGGCAGAACTGACGTCGGGGGGCGTGGCGTTCTGAAAGGCAGCGCTTTCTCCTGGATCTTAGGCAAGTCAATCGAAAATTTGTGGTGTTTCAACAACTCAACAACTTTGGGGTTTGTTTGAAAAAAGCTCAACCACTTTCCGGTGTCCTGGTTTTTACTTTTTGAAATATGGCAACTCCTCCTGGCAGTCAGAGTAGGTCCAGGTCAGGCCCTCCAAACTGCGGCCCTCCAGATGTTTTGGCCTACAACTCCCATGATCCCTAGCTAAGAGGACCAGTGGTCAGGGATGATGGGAATTGTAGTCCAAAACATCTAGAGGGCAAATGTTTGGGGGTGCCTGGTCTAGGTCTTTTCACAGGGTTTTCCTGCTCTGTGCCTGTCTCTGCTTCCTTCCCAGTGCCCTTCCCAACTGCTACATTGCTCTGCGCCAGGGTTTCCCAAACTTGGGCCTCCAACTTTGGACTACAATTCCCATCATCCCACCAGGGGTCCTGCTAGCTAGGGATGATGGGAGTTGTAGTCCAGAAACAACTGGAGACCCAAGTTTGGGAAACCTTACTCTAGGCCATCCAACCTGATGTGTTGCAATCTGTGGTTGTCTGTGCCCAACTCATCTAATGCCTAAGTACTTCCAGATATGCCAGACTTTGCTGAGGACTTGGCCAAAGCTGGTGCACAGCCCTACTAATGGCAATGGTGGCTGGCTCCATTGGGACTGGTGTGGTGCAAAGTAGGAGGCCAGCAGTAGGTGGCACTTCATTCTCCTCCCTTCTAAGTTCTAGAACAGGCATAGGCAAACTCGGCTCTCCAGATGTTTTGGGATTACAATTCCAATCATCCCCGACCACTGGTCCTATTAGCTAGGGATCATGGGAGTTGTAGTCCCAAAACATCTGGAGGGCTGAGTTTGCCTATGCCTGTTCTAGAAAGGTGAAGAAGGAAGAAGTTGAAAGCCAGTGCCACCCCGTGGACTAGCTGTAAATAAAGAAGTAGGGACTGGATGATGTTGGTGGGGCAGTAGTCCATTCACCCTGATGGACCAGCCTCCACCAACTAAAGACATGCCTTGGTTGACTTGGTAATTCTTCCACTATCAGTGAATTCTACAGGCTCTATTGATAATCTATGACAGGCATCTCCAAACTTCAGCCCTCCAGATGTTTTGGACCACAATTCCCATCTTCCCCTACCACTGGTCTTGTTAGCTAGGGATCATAGGAGTTGTAGGCCAAAACATCTGGAGGGCCGCATTTTGGGGATGCCTGATCTATGAGATTTCACAATGGCTTCACCCACACCCTTCTAATTCTGCCCTTGCTCTATCCCTGAATCACTACCTTCCTCAGAAGTTGGTGTCTCTGAGCATGAGGCAAACACTTAAACAAGGTAATGTGTGGAATGTCCCTTTCCGCCCTCCCTCTCCGAGTTGTGAAAATTGCTCAGGCAACAACACCTACAAGCCTCTTAATGTTCTCTTCCTTCCTTTCCTCCTCAGCAAATGCATGATCTATTTGCCCAGCTCGGGCCTGCCTAGTTAAGCTCCCTATTTCATTCCGTATTAATTTAGATGAGGCGGATAATATTTGCTGTTCATGTAAATATGTCATCTACTCAGTCTACCGAGACCACTTGCACTATTGCTTAATAAAATTATGGGGATATGAGTGGTGTCGCCGCGTCCCATGATAAAATTTCCATCATAGTGCTGACAGTCATAAAACAAAAGCTTCTCTCTGCCAAAGTGCCGCCTGTCCTATTGAACTTGGGACTTTTTCTAGGCCTTGATCAATGAACAGTATCTACCAGGCAGTAAAACTGCAGCATAATGATAAACAGAGCAAGAAGACAGAGTTTGGGCGGATTGAAGTTGAGCACCTGGCATGTCGGGGATTATAGATTATATTGGCCAAAATTTATTTCACGCGGGTGCATGCTGCACTCAAGTTGAGCTCCTTTGTGATACACAACCCAGCAAGCTCCATTTTCAGAGGAGAGAAGTAAATTGTAAGGATTTGAGGACTGACTGGGTGGGGCAGGGAAGAAGGCACAGACAGAACAGAAATAAACAATTCTAAGCTACACAGCCACATAGGAGTCATTTGTCAAGCTTCTTAAACAAGCTGGGCCTAAGTGAAATAATGCTGTAATAACAGACCCCCCAAGTGTCCTCATTTTCCAGGGACAATCCTGGATTTACAGAAGCCATCCCAGTTTCTGATTTGATCCTGGAATGTCCGGTTTTTCCTTAGGATGTCCCTATTTTCATTGGAGAAATGTTGGGGGGGGGTATGGAGTTATGTGACCCCCTGTCAAGGAGATAAGTAACTATACAACCTTTAGATTACATCTGAAGGCAGACCTACATAGGGAAGATTTTAATGTTTAATGTTTTATATATGTTGGAAGCCACCCAGAGTGGCTGAGGCAACCCAGTCAGATGAGTGGCGTGTAAATAATAAAATTAGTATTATTACTACTATTACTACTATTATTACTATTAGTATTATTGGATAGGGCATCCCTATTCTCATCGGAGAAATGTTGGAGGGTATGTAATAATAATTAACAAGAAAGGGAAAACATTGTTTGACTTGGTGTTAATATGGTGCATTAAGTACAGAATTAAAGTTTTTGAGTATCTTGTCACAACAATCGTAAACTCCAGGGCTGCAAATCATCAGTATCGTATAGTACCTTTGAGCATGGACAGCAATGGTGGCAGGTGCCCTTTGGAGGTAGGGTAGAAGACAGATATGCCATTGGAAGGCAGACTTTTGACAACATCCTCTCCCCTGCTGAGTTTTACAAGGGCAATGCCAAGATGCTGACAGAATGTGTTACCCCCTGGGCTACATATAAGTAAGAGGGCAGGCAGCTGGAGGCTGGCTGAAAGCAGACTGATGTTGGTGGGGCAGTGCCCCACACACCCTAGTGGCCCAGACTCCACTGATGGGTGGGGAACCTATGGCCCTCCAGATGTTCTTCAGCTCCCATTAATCTCTAAGCATCGGCCATGTTGGCTGGGTTACCTCAGTGTCAGGTGCCAGAGGATCCAACCCCCACAGTAGGTTGTCAGGAACGGATAAGACAAGGAAAGTTATAACTAACTGCTTTTTATTCAATGTTCACACAGAGAGGCTTAGAAATCCAGCCTCTTGGAATAATGATGTTGCTCCAAGTAAATCTCCAACCCCTTTCTCTCCCACTTCCTCATTTGTCAACACCCCCCCCCCTTTTATGGCTATCTGTCTCTGAGACCTTTGCTCTCCTACTTTTAAGGTTTGCTGGGTTCTGGGAGATGGCGATTCTGGAATGCTTTCTAGTGCTAACGTGTCAAGCATCTACTCCAGCTCTGCCTCCTCCTCTTCTCCCATTATTTCCCAACTTTCCCCCTTATCTTCCTCTGAGCTGTGACCTCCTTCAAACCCTTATTGTAATTTGGAACTGTGTTCTTCTTCTCTGGAAGGGTCAGGCTGAGGAGGCGGTCTCCATCATTCCCCCTCTGACATTCAGCAAAGATCATGCCAACCTGACTGGTTTCTGGTCAACACCTCCCTCCTTGCTGTAAACAGCATTAACCCTTGGGTCACTTGCTGAATGGTCTCTGCTGTCACACTTCCCATAAAAGAACAGGGGCTTCCTTATAGCCACCTAATACGATCATAGCAAAGGTAAGAATTGAATAAGGGCTTTCCTGATTCAGAGCTCAGTTGCATTAAGTCACCAGGCTACAGTTGTTCTCAGTCAGGAATTGCCACCGCTTCCAGATTAATTGTTTTAATATGTAATCCCCCACCACCACTACCCAAATGAAAATATAAAAATTGATTAGCTTTTGAGGTTTGATCTGACTGGTGATAAAATTGATCCATGATGGTTTTTAAATCAGGCAGTCAAAGCACTGAGGAAGCTGGGAGGTTTATATGCTCTATTTGGTTCAAACATCCGTTTATAGAGCTACCTGCAGCATCAGTCAAAAGCTGTGGCTCAAGGCAGGAAGCACATCCCACAATTCTAATTATAGGCAACCTGTGCAGCTCTGAACAGCTGGGCGGCTCCTTACCTGCCTGTGCATAATATAACATGACAGTTGTGGACTCCACATGTCTCCATTCCTAATGGCCAGATCACCAACGCATGTACACCACGCTGTTGATTTTTGTACACTTGTTCACTCTACCTGTGATGATTGGCAGCTGAACGTGTCCTCAGATGCCTGTAAAAAGTACTGGACAGATTATGAAAATTATGCCTATGTTATTAGACCTCTGGCTTTCTCCTCACACTTGATGCTGCAGGAACCACGTGAGTCAGTTCCAATTCTAAACTTTCATTGTGGCATTTGAACACTGATGCTTCATGCACACATGAAAGCATCATTCAAGGCTGAAGTCACCAAATGATGAATATACGTGCGCAGACCAGTCCACAGGTGAATAGTCAAAAGCCTAATCCTGTGATTTGTTATGGGGTGGGCACTGTGTCCATTGCATATACACTTAGGGATGCAGGTGGTGCTGTGGTCTAAACCACTGAGCCTCTTGGAGTTGCCGATTGGAAGGTCACTGGTTTGAATCCCCATGACAGGGTGAGCTCCTGTTGCTCTGTCCCAGTTCCTGCCAACCTAGCAGTTCGAAAGCATGCCAGTGCAAGTACAGTGGTACCTCAGGTTAAGTACTTAATTGGTTCTGGAAGTATGTACTTAACCTGAAGCGTACTTAACCTGAAGCGAACTTTCCCATTGAAAGTAATGGAAAGTGGATTAATCCATTCCAGACAGGTCCGCGGAGTACTTAACTTGAAAGTACTCAACCTGAAGCGTACTTAACGCGAGGTATGACTGTAGATAAATAGGTACCACTGTTGCGGGAAGGTAAACAACATTTCCATGCACTCTGGTTTCCATCATGGTGTTCCGTTGCACCAGAAGCAGTTTAGTCATGCTGGCCACATGACCTGGAAAGCTGTCTGTGGACAAACGCCGGCTCCCTCGGCCTGAAAGTGAGATGAGCACCACAGCCACATAGTTACCTTTGACTGGACATAACCATCCGGGGGTCCTTTACCTGCATATACACTTGGAGGTAAATATCATCTCTGGCAGTAGCATGAAGTGCCCTGCACATGTCTTTGAATGTGAGGACCCCCTGTTTCTGTGGAAATGAGTGGGACAGCATGCATACCCATGAGCTTCATGTAGACATCTTGGCGCATGTGGGATTTGGACTGAGCTGCAAAGCTAAATTGAAGCACAACTTGGAAAGAAGACATGTCCTCCTCTGTCCACCTCCTGAGCTGCATAAATACTCTAGAGGCTTCTGATGGAAGCCTCTGTCTTGGAACACACTGTTCCAAGACAGAGGCTGCAAAATATCACAGATGCAGAAAGATCCAGCAGTTTCAGAGGGTTGTTTTGTCAAGCTTGCTTTCAGCCTTGAGGGGAGAAGTGAAAGTTGGTGAAAGCAGGGCAGGTTTCACACAGCATCACCCTTGCCTAATTTTGTCCCTCTCTTCGAATTTGACAGGTGAGCCTGGCCCTTCTCCATATGTTGCCACTGGAAGTCACAATTATTTGTTTTTCCTTAGAGATAGCCAGGATCTGTCCACTGACAGGGAAAGGAACAGAAAAAAGACCCCAGCCTTAAACCGTGAAAAATAAAGCAAGAAAACGGAGTTCAACTATTTAAACAATCAATTTTATTCCACACACAGCAATTACTTCTGCTGTCAGAAGGGATAAAGTTTACTACTGCAGGAAACTGTAAAAAGTCAAATGTGTTCTTGTAAAATCCAGTGTGAGCTGCTAAGTCAATGGCAGCATACCTTTGGAAGGCTGCTTTCAGATGTTACATTAATCAAGAGACAATGTGGACATAAATCAAGCTGTGGTATTCTCCTGATGTCATTTCTGAAACAAAAACAGTGGAAGTTATTCTCTTTGGTGACTCCCACCAAAGCATCCTGCACAGAGGACCATTAATGGGGTGGTGGTGGTGGTCAGTATCATTGTAAATCAAGTGGCCTGGGCTGAGTTACAATGAAGCACTAGAGTACAGTAGGGCCAAAACTGACAGATAGTTTCTAATGGGCCAGCAGAAATGAGTCCCATTTTGGAGCTGGAGGTCTGACTACTGGCTTTGTCCCACGGATTGTGGTACCCAAACTCTTGCTGCTCATCTTACGTTGCTTTACACTGAATTGTAGTTTTTATATTATCTCATTGTGCTTGAGTAGTTTAATTCATAGAAAAGTGACCCACAAGTCTGAATGAACGAACAAACAAAGAAACAAAGAAACAAAGAAACACATACATCCATGTAAACAGGACTTTTTTCCCAGCTGGAACTCACCAGAACTCAGTTCCAGCATCTCTCAGGTGGACACCATTGCCATTATAAGAGAACAATGTGAGTTCATGGTGAGTTCTTGAGCGGTCATCAATAGGAGTTGTAGTCCAACAACATCTGGGTACCCCAGGTTGAGAGAGGCTGGTTATAATGTGCTGTTTTCTTTTCTTTGTGTAGGTGTGGGATATTATCAGACAGTCCGTATGGAAACATTTGTTTTGTTCTTGCAGGGATATGGGTCCCGCAATTCCATTTAAAGGGCTTTTTATGTTCTTGAAGATTGTGACATCACATTTGTGCATGGAAAAAGAGAGAGATGTGTGTGTGTGAGAGAGGGGGGGAAGGGCGCTTGTCCCTTTTTTAAGCAAAGAAAAAGAAAATATACATCTTCTTAAAAAAAGAAAGCAGAGATAAAAATGGCAATGTATCCCTTATGTGCAATCTGTATCAGAAGAAGTTTAAAGCACAGTTTGCTTTTATTGATGCCTTCATCTGAAAAACAAACAAAAGAAACCCTAAAGTTGTAAATTCCAGAGACTGGGGATAAGAATGAGATGCTGATACGATGTACCACAGATAAATCAGGTGGCACTAACAGAATTTCAATAGCTAAGGTTAATAATATCGCCATCAGTAGTTTTCGAAAAAGCTTTGACTGCCTTAGAAGGAACTTAATTTTAAATCTCAAGAGAAGTCAATCAGTATACATCTAAAATATGCTTCAGGATGTGAATTGCATACATTAGAGTCATGTTTCTCTAGCTACCTAAAGTGATCTCATTTCCTATGTAGTTACTTTGCCAACAGAGAGTTCCAGCAACTTGAATGGAGAAAATAAAGGTCAAGGAACAGTTCAGAAGAGAGTACTTCTCTTATCTCCTCCTATCTGCCAACTGTCTTACTTTCCTGGTCAGCTTGGAGGCTGATCAACAGGAAGCAGAAGATGCACCC
The DNA here is from genome assembly GCF_963506605.1 of Zootoca vivipara. NCBI lineage: Eukaryota > Metazoa > Chordata > Lepidosauria > Squamata > Lacertidae > Zootoca > Zootoca vivipara. The sequence continues at coordinate 57,331,629 of NC_083284.1, read as the reverse complement.
AGCAGGTTCTTATTGATCTGATATCAGTTCTGGAACTTAGGTTAGTTCCATGAGGTTTACCAAAGGCATCCTTCACTTCCTGCAGATCAGCTCGGTACCAGGAACAGTGTCAGCCCGATACATTTTGATGGTGCCCAAAGGACACCTTCATGCTACAGCTTTAAATCAGGGTAGGGATCCTGAGAGCCAGTGTGGTGTAGTGGTTAAGAGCGGTAGACTCATAATCTGGTGACCCGGGTTTGCATCTCCACTCCTCCAAATGCACCTGCTGGGTGACCTTGGGCTAGTCACACTTTTTTGAAGTCTCTCAGCCCCACTCACCTCACAGAGGGTTTGTTGTGGGGGAGGAAGGGAAAGGAGAATAACTTTATCACTACTCCTTAGGGTAGTGATAAAGTAGGTTTTAACTCCTTAGGGTAGTGATAAAGTAGGATATCAAATTCAAACAACTCCTCCTCCTCCTCCTCCTCCTCCTCCTCCTCCTCCTCCTCCTCCTCCTCCTCCTCCTCTTCTTCTTCTTCTTCTTCTTCTTCTTCTTCTTCTTCAGCAACTCCCATCATTGGGCAGGCTGGTTGGGGTTTGTGGGAGTTGGAGTCCACCAATTTCAGGAGCTGGTTCCTCTGGTTCCTCTTTTTAAGTCTTATTACCCCATTCAGAGACCAATCCCTGCTTTCACCTATCCCACCTCCATGGTGCTCTGTAAAGGAAGGAGGCCACCACACTTTACTACATAGCAGGGCCAGCTCTGTTCAAGAAGAAACAATTTTAACTGGTGGCGGAAGGAGCATGGTGCAGATCATGCTGATATTGCTCAGAGTTTGAGTCTGCTGCACCCAAGTCATGTTTCCTCTTGGTAGCACTGGTGCTAATGCACATATGCCTTCCTGCAGTGAGATAATTTTCAGGAGAGATCCCCACTATTGAAGCTATACAATTAGAGCACATTGGATTTGCACACTGGCAGCCAAATGGTCTGTGCTCCTCCTCCCAGATCTTAGTTGAAATCCAATGGATCACTAGGCACTAAGTGCAGCACATGTCCATCATGTGTCACAATCATGGAAATCACTTGCAAGAGTCATCCATGTCTGGAAAACGTTGCTGAATCAGAGCTTTAGTAACATGACGTCTCCCCACCCCCAATGCTAAAAAAAAAAACCCTACCCTGAAGCTGTTTATAAATATGAAATGGTGACTGAACATAAAAATGGAATGTCACTGTGGTCAGCAGCCACTGGTCTAAAACTCATAGTCTTCTGTCACAACATGCACCCATCAGAAAAACCAATATGTTCCAGAGACTTATTTCAGGAACAGCTGTTGTTGGAGTATTCCCACCAACCCCAGCAAGGATGAGCAATGCTCAGGGGAGATGGAAGCCACAGTCCTTCAACATCTGTAGGGCACCACATGTCAACTATATTTGGATTGTTTATTGTATCACTTTTGATCTTGTCAAGGGAGCGGAGGATGGCATGTGGTTAACTATTAGTTATTCTTATCTACTTTTTTCATGTATGAATTCCTTCCCATGAGGCACCCCAAAGCGAATTTACAATTTAATGAAACATAAATAAAACACTTAAATGTATAAAAACAGAAACCAATAGTACACATGAGAACATTCTTTTTTCCAAAGAACTACATACAGGCGCACAGAGACACGATGTAAAACAACAGCATATACATCAAATCAATTCAAATCCAGTACAAATACCAGATGTTTCCTTATGACAGCTCTGCTGTGAGGTACGTAAGCGAGACACAATGACTTGCCCAAGTCCATTTAATGAGAAGGCTGAAGGGAGATTTGAACTCAGGCCTTCCTCGCCTCAATACCACACTGGTGAATCAAGTCAAAGCTTCATGAAGCTGTGGCAAGTTTTTGCAAAGGTCACATTGGAGGAATCAAGGCGGTGTTTGTCTACTTAAGAAACAAAATCTGGGGCTTTGGAGTTCTTCTCTTTCACTGGGATACAAAATGGGAGGGGAAGCCGAAGGTTTTAACTTATCCTGCAATTAAAACAATTATGCATTCTTTTCATTATTCACTGCAATGTTGATTATTTGGGTAAACGTCCTCACATCAGGAGGATTCTGGGGGATGGCATAATTGAACCAGAGCAACAAACAAACAAAAAAACAAAACAGTTAATCCATCATGTCAGGTGTGCTGCTTAAAAAGACTAACCCGAACTTGAAGCCGGGAAGAGTCTTCTTGCTTCCTGATTAAAATGTGATTATAAATTACAGTGTGAATGCTGTAATTTCAACAAGGTTTTTTACTCTCAGAACCTGACCTTGAGCTAAAAAGAAAAAACAACCATTTGTTGTTGTTGTTTGGCCTGTTTTGATGCTTTCATTCAGAATATTCATGGGAGAAAAGGATCGCAACGTGTGGACAGAAATAATCTGTGGCATGGAGTTGCCTCTCTACATAACAGCGTTTTTCAGATTTTCTACCTTCACCTTGTCTGAAAAAGCCCCCCCCCCCCGTGCATCTGTCACATAGAAACTCTGATTGTAGGCTTGGTTGAAAGTGGCTGCACTCTTTATGTAAGGCTCAAAGGTTCAGTCCAGTGGGGACCTCAGGTGACTGGAGAATGACTGTGTACCAGGCCTGACATATTCAGCCATGGAAACGCTGCTTTCTTGTTAAATGGATTGATCTGCCAGCTAATTTTCATGCACTCTTTGTGCTTCCTTTGGCTGCCGATGTGTAATTCACCAGGTGGTTTAAAGTGTGATCAGCTACTGTAAATTGATTTCTTTTTCCAGGAATAGGCCAGTTTCTTTCCTCTCTCCAGTTGCAGATATTATATACACCAAGCTTCATGGCTAGGGGTGGAGGAAGAATTTGGTCCACTTTTCTGACTGACCTGATCTGAGAAGCCTAAATTTTATTGAGGGATAAATGAGAGTGGGGACTTACCTTTCTCCAATAGCAGTGACTTTTCTCAGTGTTTCCATTTCCTAAATGCCACCGTTTTATTTTCCCAGAACGTTCCTAATGTTCAGAGGGCAGGGTACAAATAAATTATTATTATTATTATTATTATTATTATTATTATTATTATTCCGTAGCATCCCATGGGGAAAAATGGAAGCTGATGGCACTTATTCCTCTCCAAAATGCTACAGAAGATGAAATGCCAGGTTTGGGTACCACTGCAATGCATTCCTCAAGAGTACCTTTTTATTTCCTTCCTGGAATTAATGTGTGGCACCCAGTACTACTGAGTGCAGAAAGAAAATGATTGGGGTTAAACATGCTCCTTACCCCTAGTGACCCAACTACTGTATTAATTACCAAGCCTATGCCTCTCTGCATAGTCCCATCCTGGGTTCTGTCTCTTGGTCATGCTGAGCGTGACAAGTTGTTGGGACTGCTACAGAATGTTCGGAACTGGCAGATAGATACTTGGAATTACCATTTAAAAGTGACCACCGTGGCACTACCCTTCTGATGTTTATACAAATGCATATACTTCTAGTTCACTGGCTGCATTTTAGACTTTAATTGCCCTGGCCCAGAGACTGAAAAGCTTTTAGTTGATTGCACACATTAGATTAGACTCTTGGACCTGGCAATTGACTTGGGCGGTTATTACTATTTCCAGCACTGCAATATAATTTGTGAGTTTCCTCCATCTGGGGCATCGCAAAAAAGTAGAAGCTGTGTTGCAGATTTTCATTCTTCGTATCTATGACAGTTGCACTTGTAGGGCTTCTGTGTGAAACAGAACACAAAAGGGTATGCTGCAACTAGTACATTGCTTGCATTCTCAAAAGCTGCTACATTGGAACCCACGAAGACCCCCTCCGGGTCAGGTTCTAGTCTAGCATCCTGTTCCAACAGTGGCCAACCAGGTGCCTATCAGAAGTCCACAGGCATGACTCAGTGGTGGCTGGTGTTCCTTGGGACAGAAGGGTTAGGGAGGCCAGCTAATGATAGGCACAGCCAATTAATTCTAGTTTTGTCCCCATCCTCCTTCCTGGTGAGTTCTACGCCAGGGCCCCATTCAAAGTGCTGGTTTTGACCTGTAAAGCCTTAAAGGGCTCAGGAGCACAATACTTCAAGGACTGCCTCTCTCCATGTGAACCTACCCAGACCCTTCAATCATCTTCTGAGGCCCTTCTCCATGTGTCTCCTCCACGAGAGGTCCAGAGGCTGCCAACCGGAGAACAGATCTTTTCTCCAGTGGTTCCCATTTATGGAATGCTCTCCTCAGGGATGTTTGGCTGGTGCCTTCATTATACACCTTCGGGTGCCAGGCGAAAATGTTCCTCTTCAACCAGGCCTTGGGCTGATGAACCTCTAGTGTCCCTTTGGGAGGTGATTGGGTTGTCTTTGTTTTTATTTTGTGTTTTCTACATTGTGATTTTATGTTGTGAACCCCCCCTGAGATCTATGGCTATAGGGTGGTATACAAATTAATACTACTACTACTACTACTACTACTACTAATAATAATAATAATAATACAAGGGCAAGGAGGAAGGAGGCTAAGGAGAAAGATGCTGGCAGATAGTGGCATGCCTTGGACTTGTAAGTAAGGAGGCAAGCTGAAAGGGGCTGACAGAAGAAGAAGAAGAAGAAGAAGAAGAAGAAGAAGAAGAAGAAGAAGAAGAAGAAGAAGAAGAAGAGTTTGGATTTGATATCCTACTTTATCACTACCAGAAGGAGTTTCAAAGCGGCTAACATTCTCCTTTCCCTTCCTCCTCACAACAAACACTCTGTGAAGTGAGTGGGGCTGAGAGACTTCAAAGAAGTGTGACTAGCCCAAGGTCACCCAGCAGCTGCATGTGGAGGAGCAGAGACATGAACCTGGTTCACCAGATTACGAGTCTACCACTCTTAACCACTACACCACACTGACAGACTAAGGTTTCTGTTACAGTGCCCCATTTGCCCTAATGGACCAGCCTCCCCTGACAGAACTTGAATGCAACAGTGCTCTCCTCACTGGTTATTTCCAGCATCTGGAATTGTGAGGCACCCAGGGGAGTTCCAGCATTGCTCTTGTGGGTTAGCCACTGATAGCCTCTTTTCCTGTAATTCAGGTCTGTGGCCATGACTACATCTTGCAGGAGACGACGAAGGCTTAATACTAGAAAAGCTACTAAACTGTAGAGGAGTTGGTCGACAATAGGGATCTAGTTCACAATGTAGCTGTTTAGGTGTCATTGGGTATATTTCTGAAGCGCAGGGGTGGTGGGGAGAGGTCAAAGGGAAGACAAAACATTGGCTTTGCAATACATGCACAGATTTGAGAAATTGTACAGCTCCTCACTCAGGTCACCAGTTAGGTCACCTGCCCATGGCTTTGCTTTAAGGGAAGCTGATGTTTCCCTCGCATCACACCAGCTTGGGTGATGAAGTTGTTCTGGGGTCTTTTGGCCCTGAACAGCAGGCAGGAAATTTTCTACCTGCCTGTGCAGATTATGCCTGCCTGCACTTGTTATATGAGATCGACACAAATTGCTCCTTGCTATATTTTAAGAGATATATTTTACCAATTCATGCTTTGTCAAGTCTTCATTCTGGGTGTAGGGGAGTCTCTGGTTATATACTAACCAAAGGTTAGACAGCCTTGGGATGCAACATAATATAGGACAAATAAAACCGAAGAATGAAACTGGAATGGATGAGATGCTGACATTTGGACATCTCCTGGTAAGTCAGCATTCAGAGGCAAATAAATATTGCAGCCCACTCACAGATATAGATAGAGAATAGCTCAAGGTCAAAAAGCACTGTCGGTGGTTTTAACTGCATTTGTAAATTGTGGGAGAAAACATGAATCTTGTATGCTGCATAATGGATTTTCATTCTTGTACTCAGTCTTTGCATTATAACTTCTTCCTTGATTGCTCATCATTCATCAGATATATTCTAAATGTGTGGATGCTCTGGACTAATCTTCTTATTAATCTAGATGCTGATAGTTTAGCCATAGCCTTTGGCAATGGCTTGGAAGCTTTGTTTGGTGGTGCAGAATAGGGAAGCCAGAGTTTTATCTGGAAGAAATCCACTGGTTCCCTGTTGGTTTCTGGGTCCAATTCAAAGTGCTGGTGCTTTTAAGCTCTGAATGAGTTAAGAGCCAAGTACCGGAGATAATGGCTTCAAACCATACTAATCTGTCTGCATGTTAAGATGCACACCAGCTGGTCATCTTTTCTCTCTTTCTGAGATGAGGTATGTTTTAATGACAGGGGGAATGTTTTTGGCCATGACACTCCGATTGCAAAATCTCCCCAACCCAGCTTCCTTATTTTTCGGCACCTAGTAAAGGCTTTTTCAATATTCAAGCAGGTGTTTTAGACATCATGATGGCCATTGTGTTTCTAATGAGCAAGTTTTATGCTTATGTTGTACTTCATATATGGCTTCAAACTCTCTAGATATCTAGAATATCAAATGCACAAACAATACATTTTAGAATCAAAAAGAGGCATTGCAGGGGCTACTTTTGCAGCCCCACTTGTACTAAAGTCACATAAAGTCAAGGGTAAGACTGCCAGGCCTAGGTGTCTAGGGACTGGCTCCTGGGCTGGATATAGCTCAGTTGGTAGAGCATAGACTCAGCTAGGTTGGTAAAGAAAAAGAGTTTTCTATGCGTTGTATATGCAATATAACACTGGGACACCAGATGGCACTGGGGAGTCCCGTTTTACCCTACCAGATTTCCCTGTATGAGTTTACAACCAAATCGCTTATTTGATGTGTCTAGATCCAGCCCATGAGATTCTTAATCTCAGGGCCATGGGTTTGAGATCCATGTTGGGCCAAAGATTCCTGCATTGCAGGGGGTTGTACAAGATGACCCCCCCATGGTCCCTTCCAACTCTACAATTCTATGATTCTATGACATCATAAAATGCCATGTTCTGTGCCCATTACAGTGCTGTCACCACAAGAAAAAAATAGCACCTTTGATGCATGTTTTAATGGCAAAATAATCATTTCAGTGTAGTTCTAGAATTGGCAGTTCTACCCAAGAGATGTGCGCGTGAGAGTGTGTGTTGAAGAGTGATTTCTTTTAAAAGCATATAATTGAGATGTAGAACCATGAGTTCAAACAGCATTCCCCCCCCTTACATAAACCAGCCTCGAATCTTTCCTCTTTAGACCTTTCAAGCCGCTGCGGCATCTGTGACTTGAATTAGCAGAACAGCTGTTGACCTTTTCAACACACAGTGCACAGAAGGACCCATCACAATTCCTAGTAGGTCACACAGAGCCTGTTTCTTAGAGAGCAGCGGCTGCATTCAAACTGCAGCTTGCTGGTTATGCCATTTGTGATGTTATATTTGGTATAAAGACCTGGATCCAGCATTGCTCCCTATTTCAGACCTCTTGCCTGTTGTTGTTATCATCAGGAGTTAGGACACAACTCCACTCCTGGTTATTTATTTATTTATTTATTATATGTATATGTTGACTTTCTTCCACCATGGAGCCCCAAATGGCTCCCAGGCCATTATCCCATCCAGGCACTGACCAGATCCAGACCTGCTTAGCGTCAGCAAGGTGGTGCCTTTATGTGCCTTCAGATCATACATTGGGACCATCGATCTGATGCATGACATATATTTGAATAGAAAACTGGGCTTCCTTCATGGCGATGTGCTTGCTCCTGGTGTACTGTGAATTTCTTCCCTTAGGAGGCACATCCAAACCTGGGTTTCCCAGTTGTTCGGAAAGTGCTATAAAAGGCATTTCATGAATTTATTTAATTGGTGCTACGTTTGAGATACTGTAGCTGCCTTTGTGATTTTTTTCTTTTTTGTCAACAATGTAATCGTATTTTTGTATTATGGCAATTGTGAAATGCCACAATTTTGTAGGAGAAAGAAATACAGTATCATTACAATTACTAATGCACTGCCACCACCCATGTTTCCACTTACGCTAAGCATGTCTTCTTCACTGAGATGCATACCAAGAATGTTGCTGAAAATGGAAACTCTGGGGATAAATGTAGCCCTAGTACATACCATTTTTGACCTGGAGGTTAAATTACCACTTGGCTGCAAACTAACGAGTTGGTCTTAGTTAGGTCAGTATCTTTCAGCCCCATGTCACTATCTAAATGGAAAGACAGTGAAGTTGGTTCACATATCTCTTTTAAAGAGGAGTGTGATGGGGATGAAAAATAAAGACACTATGACTGAATTCTAATTTTGATACTGGGTTATTTCTAAACATGGTACAAAAAATAGAACATTAGTGCTGGACATGTGGATATCAATAGCTGGAGTGCCTTCTCCAACTCAGGACTGTGGAGGGCAATCTAGCGAGATAGAACATAGGGTTGTAGCAAAGGCTGGAAACCCACGTTGGGTAGAAATCTATAGGACTGGGCTGATTTCTATTTCTTTTACATCTTTCTTGATTTTCTCTCCCCCCCCCAAAAAAATTCTCCCAGCCCCCTTCCAAATATTATGTGAAGTATCACTCCTCCAAACTTCTCTGCCCATCAATAAAGTGGTGCAACTCCCGTTGCAGTTTTGATTTTTGTTTTTATATCATTCCAACGTTGTTGAAAGGAAGCAACGGATATGCCCCCTACTCCTTCCAGTTCTCATAACTTGGCCCATTGCTTCCTGCCATCCACTAGACTGAACGAATGATACATCTTCATTCGTTATTGACTGAGCCAAACTGGATCAGAAGATACCGTATTTTTCCATGTATAACACCCCCCATGTATTTGGGGGGACTCAAATTTAAGAAAATGGGGGGAGATGGCCCAAAGTTGTTGAGCTTTTGTTGGGGGGGGGGAATGCAGAGAATCACTAACCCGACTAACAAACGTAGAAACCACAGCCAACATGAGTCTGCCCGCTCACCGACAGCAGGCGGCAATCGCAGACTCAATATACAGCCTTGTCGTATGCCTTTCCCAATTTTGAACCAATCAGTTGTTCCATATCCAGTTCTAATCCCCTAGAACAGTGCTCCCCAACCTTTTTTTCGCCGCGGACCAGTCAACGTTTGATCATTTTACTGTGGCCCGCTGAGGGGGGGACGTTGATTGTTTCGCGGCCCGCTGAGGGGGGGGACGTTGATTGTTTCTATTTTATTTAGATTGTTTTGATTTAATAATTTTAATTTAATTGTATTTAATGTTCCTTGGGCGGCCCGGTACCAATTGATCCACGGACCGGTATAGGTCCGTGGCCCGGGGGTTGAGGACCACTGCCCTAGAAGATACTGCTTTCCAATACAAGGACAGGGACTGCCAGCATTTATTCATGGCCCAGTAAATCCAGAGAATTCATACTGATACATTTTCACTGGAAGGGTGTGTGCTGTGTTTTGCCCTAGGGTTCTGAAGCTTGAACAAATTGAGTCCTAGCCAGCCTACTAGGTTGGGTCTTCTGCTCAGCTATGAGGTTTCCAGTTCAAGCGCCAGAGCCCCCAACCCCTTTGTAAAACAGCTACAGTATGTCAGGTGTTCCTAACCTTTCGCCTGTTGTGGTTAACGTCTTTCTCTTGGAGTTATTTTCTGTAACGGTTGCAACAGAAGGGAGGGCCTGCCTCTTGTCACTTGTGAGTCATAGCACATATATTTAAAACTTTGCCTGGCTTGGAAACAACTTGTTAAAATTCTAGTACATCCCTGCTAACTCCAAGGACTCCTTCCTATACATGGCACGTAGCAGAGGTTCACATCAAAAGAGACAAATTTGATTTGAAGCCGAGCTCCAATTGTGTTGGCAATGCTTGGATGTATGATTATTCTAAAAGGATAATAATGTGGCTGAACTGTTGGTGGCGAAACCGAGGAAGTTGGGTCATATATTGGAAAGGTACAAAAGGAAATGGGATTTGGGGGATGAGGCTGGTTAATTACAAGGGAGATAAAAGAAAATTAATTAAAAGAAACCACCCACGAGCTGTTTAAAAACATTGCTATCTATAGGGGCAATTGGCACTAATTGGTTATTTTATTTTCAAACAACAACAACACCTAAGACTTAGTTGATTTATTCAAAGGATGCATTCCTGCAGTTCATTACAATATTTCATTGAACTTGCAGGGCTTCAATACTTGAAATATAATGGACTTTATTCTTAAGGCATTGTAGTGGAAAAGTAATCAGGGCTCCCCCTTAAATGTCTGAAGAATATCTACAACATGTGGTTTATCAGTGTGACTTTGAAATTGCAGACAAATGAACATTGTGCAATCAACTGCATTAGCGCCTCGGGGAATAATCCACTAAATGTTGCCCCCCCCAATGCAAGGACCATTAAAATGAATGGGCATGGCGTGAGGTGGTTGTTGACAGATACACTGCATGTGGTCTTATTTTTTTCTCTTTGAAAAAGCAATGGAAGCTGTGAAGGAAGGGCTCTTTCAAACTACGCAGAATAAAATGATGGGTGCTGGGGAAAAGATTAAAAATGTTCCCCATAATTCCCTGGTTTCAATTGACTAGAATAATCCTGCAAAGATTCCAGGCCCATTAGAAGGGTTGGAACTAGGTAAGTTAGTTGCAGCCACTGAGATCTTGTGTGAAAAAACAGAATGTCCTGGGGTTTTTCCAGGGCACTTGGGAGATATGGGTTTCCTACAAGTGTGTTCATTTTGTGCAGCACCAACAACAAACTTTCTGCGCTCTCTCTCTCTCTCTCTCTCTCTCTCTCTCTCTCTCTCTCTCTCTCTCTCTCTCTTTGTGTGAGACTCACCTCAAGCAAGTCCCCAAACACCCCAAGGCACCCCGGTTCATCCCGAGTGTCATATAAAACCTCTGTGCACCCCTACTTCATACTATACTCTGTGAAGATATACAGAGCAATGAGTTCTCCTTATTTCTGGTTCCCCCGTCTCCCCAAGCTGCTGAAATTGAACACTGGAAAAGGGCTTGATCCCCTAATAGGAGTTTTGCAAGAAAAGGGACTGTGGGATGGAACCTACTGAGTCTATAATAATTAGAGTTCCTATTTACTCATTAATATACTGGAGAGAATTAGGCAGTTTGAACACAATAGGCTTCCACAAAAGATATAGACTATGTAATTGGAATTTGCTGCTTAAATGTGGGATAAGAAGCAGGGGGAATCAGCACTGCAGGAGGATAGATAAAATGCAGCTTCCCTAGGTTTTGAAAGAGCAAAAATGAGCGCTGCCTCGTATTCTCCCCAGTATCAAATGAATGCTTTTCTTTGCTCCACTTATCAGCATGGGTGGGGAATGAAATCACATGATGCACTTTCTAAACAAATGTGCATTACATGTGTGCATCTTCATGTCTTTTATAAAATTATAATTGTTAGACAAATCCTTTCGTCACAGGAGAGGTCACACGAGGTGAATTCTATTATTTGAAAAAGAATATGTTGGTGTTATGCATTAAGCTCATATGCCCTGGAATCAGAAAGGGTGAATACTGAGGGAATATTGATGGTTTTCCATATTGAAGAATTCTTCATAACATGGAAAGGGCCCAGATCGACATACATTGCAACTGCTGATTTTAAGGATCTGAGAACCCCCAAATAATCAACATAGAGTGGTGGTATTTTATCGCTTTTGGAGGTGAGATATGTTTTAATGAAAGAGGGGGATTTTTTGGCCCATGTATTTAAAATAATTCAGTAGTAGACCTAAATCAATCTTGTAGCACTATGAACTCGTATAGGGCACCAAGTCTTCTGCCTCAGTTCCCTATATAGCATTTGCTCATGGGATGCTAAAAGTGATTGTGTATTAAATGTGGCATTGCAATTTATTTGTTTATTGCTAGGATTCTTTGCTGTATTCTTGCTATAATGCAACAATGTCAAGGAGATCTGTGAATGGAGCAATCCCCTCCACCTCCTACAACTCTGCTCCTTCATTGGTGCAGGCAGGAAAGGTGCTGTCAGATAAAATATAAAGCAGGCGGGGAGAGGGGACTATATATGGGGAACCTGTGACCTTTTGCTTGAGAGAAAGCTTTTGCTAATGCTGCATTGCCTTTGCCACACAGAGGCAACTAACCAATTCAGCAAGTCAGTGGGTAAGAGGCTCATTCTCTTCCCTGCCCTTTCCCCCTATTGCCATGTTTGCAATTCTGGTTGAGTAACGCTTCGGTATATCAGCATGGCCATCCTATAAGGGGCATCTCAGTAGCTTTAACTCGTATAAGTAATGGGGACATTTGTCCTGAAAGGACACCTTCCAGATCCAGTGAAACGATGGTTGGAATAGCTTTGTAATGCGGAGAGCAGTTTGAAAGGAAATGGCCCGATCAGCTTGCAAAAGTTATTGGAAATTGAGTCTCATGAGGTGATACTATCCTGCAGCTAGTTTCACATGGCAGCAGAAGAGGGTGATCTCTGAATGGTCCTTTGAAGCCAATATTTGCTTATGCTTGTTGCTTCAGTGGGAATGGAGCACTTCTGGGCATTTCCTCTTTGAAGATACAAATAGGGATGTGATGTCTCCAGTGAAACAAAGAGGGATCACCTTGAGATTGAGGGGGGGGGCTCCCTATGTGTGTTGGTGCTCCTATACTCACCCCGCCCCATCAAACTGTTGGTTTGGAACAAATCAGTGAAGCTACAATACCACAGGTGTCATCCTCACAAAGAAGCTTACAGGCTCTATTCCAGGAATGGGGGAACCATGGCCTCACAGATGGTGTTGGACTCCAACTACCTTCCCCATAGACCACAGGACATGCAGGCTGGGGCTGATGGGAGTTGGAGTCCAAGAACATCTGGAGGACTATAGACTTTCCACTCCTGCTCTAATCCCTAAACAATATGCACAATGTTATTGACCGATTTATCTATTGTCCAGAGAGTGTTCTTAGGGGAGAGGTCTTCTGTGCATGAAAGCTGCAATCACAGCCCTTCATTCAAAACCCTTCTATAGATGGGATTACAAAGCAATTAACAGTATTTCCATGTTACACGTTCTGGTTGATTATATTTTCAAGAAGGCCATTAGGCTGGGAGTTCTTTCTTTTGCCATTGTGATTTCCCACTATGAAAGTTACAAAGCATTTCCCTGAAACACTTTTTTGATGCACCTAGATCCAGCCACTGATTCATGGGACGAACAGTTCACAATCTAGACTCAGAGGGTGTGTTCAGTGGTAAAGCCTTTGATCTGCATGCAGAAGGCCCCAGCTTTCAACCCCTGGCAACTTCAGGGTGGGCTAAAAGAGACCTCCATCCGAACTCCTGGAGAGCCACTGCCAGCCAGTGCAGACAATACTGAGGTAGATGGACCAATGGTCTGACTCAGTATAGGGCAGTTTCCTATGTTCCTTGCAGGTGAAGCAAGCAAAGGGTATTGCTCTCTTGAGCAGACAAATCCAGAAGGCCAGGTTCCTGGTGCTTCTACCACCCTTAGCCAGTCTAGAGTCTGCATAGAACCTAATAAGCATAGGGGCCAATGTTGTACACTCCTACATCCTCTAGCACTCCAAAGCAACGCTGACACCTGAATGCAGCTTTTCTCTTGGGTAGGTCTCTGCCTGCTATCACAGGTTTCACTTTACATGCTGATGCCCAAAGCAATGTTCCAGATATAGCTAAATCTGGAAACGGAAAGCATTGTATAGTGGCCCAGGAGAAGGGATGCACTAGATTCTGTTCAAAAGAAAATCAGCTGTCAAATGTCTGCTAAGCTGTAGTTGCAGTCTCTGATCTAAAAGTATTAAATTCATAAGCGCAGGGCTGGAGAGAGTTGGGAAATAGGGCAAGAACGGAATTCTAATTGCAGAATCGATAAAGAGGACCATATAAGACTGACGTGCCAAATTTGAATGGCACCATCCTAAGAAACAAACTTCTATTCTTTTGGACAACAGGTAGAGGAGAAAGCTTCTGATTAAAAAACAGTGTGCTGAAAAATAATAGGTCATCTCCATTAATCACCTGGCCAGCTGAAACTCCTGAATCTGAAAGGAGCTCTTAATCATATTACAAAATATGCAGAGCAAAGTTAAAATCCTGGACTGCAGCAGGGCTCTAAGATGTTGCGCAGAACAAAGAATCTGCAACAAGCTTCTTAGTCCTGAAAGTGGAACAGCTTTCCCACTAAAGCTGATGAGCTTCAAAACTGCTCTTGTTTCTTCTAGGCTGCCTATCCAGCTGCAACATTTTTCTTGAATTTTTTTTTCAGGGGGCGAGTGCTACTCTCTGCTTAATCCAGCAGTCTTTGGCACTAAGGTGGATGTGTTCTAAGCACATACAGTCTGGAAGTTTCATGGGAGATTGAAATCATAGCATCATGGTTTGAAATATACAGATCTACTTCACTGAGAACTGTGTGAACCACATCTGCCGAACAACATGGTGCTTGAAGTTATAGAAATGTTCTGCTGCAATGCTAGGACTTTGGGATATTCCCACATCACACGATGCTTCAGTAATCAAGTGCCCACACTGCATGTCTGGTCTGGACTATGAAGGGAAGTCAGCAAGCCCCCCTGCTGGAAGCAATGCTTCTGTTGTGAATGGTGGAGTATACGTAGAAATTCTACTCGAGAGCCAGTGTGGTGTAGTGGTTAAGAGCAGTAGACTCGTAATCTGGGAAGCCGGGTTCGCGTCTCTGCTCCTCCACATGCAGCTGCTGGGTGACCTTGGGCTAGTCACACTTCTCTGAGGTCTCTCAGCCCCACCCACCTCACAGGGTTTCTGTTGTGGGGGAGGAGGGGAAAGGAGATTGTTAGCCGCTTTGAGACTCCTTCGGGTAGTGATAAAGCGGGATATCAAATCCAAACTCTTCTTCTCTTCTTGTGAAACGAATCTCACGTGCTGCCTGCATTTCAGATCCATGCATCCACATGTCTTTGTGGACAGTGGTGTAGCGTGGGTTGCCAGCAGCCAGGGCCACTTGAAGGGAGGGAAACAGATGGAGCACACGTGCCCATTCCCTCAAAAGATTGCAGAGATAAGAAAAGAAGAGTCATTCTGTTGTCTGGAGAGGTCACTTCCTGGTTCACATGGAGAAGCTGTTTTCAAGCTGTATTGAGGCAGCATTGGGTGGTGACACTTTGTGCCCCCTGATAATTTTGCGCCTGGGGCAACCACCCCTGTGGGGCCCCCATGCTATGCCACTGTTTGTGGAGGGTGTTGATAGTGCATGTTTCAGTTGTCTCCTACTTGATCTGAGCGACTGGGAGAATTCAGAATCTGCTCATTCTTCTTCTCAAAGTTAAAATAAGGAGTAAATGTTATCAAAAGGCCTTTTAGACTGAGATCAGACTAGTTGTCTACATCACAGTGAAGTGGTAGACTGGATTTCTTCAATAAGCTGGCAGAGGACCAAAAGTACTGCAACTCCCATCATCCTGCCGCTCTCTGGGGCAGTCCAGCAACATCTAGAGGGCCACAGGCCCTAAAAGAAACACTGCCCGCCAGGTGATAGGAGCAGCCTGCCTTCCTAACCTCTCACAGATCAGACTACAGTGGTGCCTCGCTTAGTGAATGCCCTGCTTAACGAAATTTCCACTTAACGAAAGGATTTTTCGAATGGAGGTTGCCTCGCTAGACGAATGTGTTTTACGAAAAATTCATCTAGCGAATCGCGGTTTCCCATAGGAATGCATTGAAATTCAATTAATGCGTTCCTATGGTATGGGCAAAAAAAAAGTCAAGAAAATTTCAGTGCATTCCTATGGGATTCGCTAGACGAATTTTTCGCTATAAGAAAAGACCCGTGGAACGAATTAATTTCGTCTAGCGAGGCACCACTGGCTAGCGAGGCACCAATGACATTGGCAACTATTAAGTGGTGACCATTAACTTGATATCATCCAAACATCTAAGGTCATATAAAGCTGATTGCAAATTAGCCCTGCTAAAAGCAAAATAAATAATCATTCCTGGGTGCAAAAACGACCAAAACCCACAATTTTTCAATTGACTTGCCTAAGATCCAAAGCACCACCTTTAGGAAATTCCTTCCCACATGTCAATTCTGTCTTTGAAATCCTGATAATGTCTGGGAAAATCCGGATGTATGGCAGCCCTAATTTAGCACCCTTTTTATTCAATACCCCAGAATAAGGCACCCAGCAAGTTTCTCACTTCCACTCACACCAAGCCCTTTCATAATGCTGAAAACAGCAACCTTCTACACCCATTCGCTTGCTGATACAGATCACTGGAGACACTGACATTTCTTTAGGGAAAGCACACTAATAATCAGGTAAGACTCTGGCTATGTAACTATGGTTGCAATCCTACGCACATTTCTCTGGGAGTAAGCGCTATTTTTTTTTTTACAACAAAAAAGAGGAGCATACTTCTGAATAAATATGCATAGGATTGCCCTGCAATCATGTTGTCTAATTTAGGGAGTTTTGGAGAAAATGCTTATTCGTAAGTATAACATGACTGAAAAACCTTAGGATGGTTTCTTGGTGACTGAATTTCTCCCACATTTATTTATTAAAACATATACCTCCCAGCTTTTTGTTCAATGACTTTACTGAGGCAGATTTATAACGTTGTGAGAAGCCAAGTTGCAGGGAACTAGGCAGAGGGCCTTCTCGGTAGTGGCGCCCGCCCTGTGGAATGCCCTCCCATCTGATGTCAAAGAGAACAACAACTACCAGACTTTTAGAAGACATCTGAAGGCAGCCCTGTTTAGGGAGGCTTTTAATGTTTAATAGATTAAACCAGTATACCTGATAGAGCGTCTCCACCCCATCATTCAGCCCAGACACGGAGGTCCAGCTCCGAGGGCCTTCTGGCAGTTCCCTGACTGTGAGAAGTGACGGTACAGGGAACCAGGCAGAGTGCCTCCTCGGTGGTGGCGCCCATCCTGTGGAATGTCCTCCCATCAGATGTCAAGGAAATAAACAACTATTTGACTCTTCGAAGATATCTGAAGGCAGCCCTTTTCAGGGAAGTTTTTAAAGTTTGATGTTTCATCGTGTTTTTAATATTCTGTTGGGAGCTGCCCTAATTATTATTAGCCACATCCTGGTCGGCTCCGCCCTTCACCTTCATGCTTTTTGAACCTTGGGGAGGGGTTTTGGCTCCAAACCCAAAAATAGAGGGGGCTCAGCTCCCTGGAGCAGGGGCCCCTGCTATAAGATTGTTAGTCCATGGAGAAGATCAAACTGAATCTGCTCTGTAAAGGCAAGTAAGGCACTGCCACACCAACCTGACTCTGCCTTGAAACAGCCCCCCCCATCCTGCCGCCGCTTATGTTCTTTGTTACAACCAGTGCAGGGTGGCCATTGGCTGCCAGCTTCTTCCTCCTTAGTCCCTGCAGGGAGAAGGATGGGGACAAGGTAGAATTAGCTGACTCTGTCAATCATACTGGCGCCACCTACTGTTGGTCTTCCTGCCGAATCCCCTACAGTCCCAATAGGTAACAGCCCTGGTAGGATCACTGTCGCTCTCTCAGTATGCACAGTTTCAAACATTGCAGGTATTTAACAAGAACACATCATGGCAATAATAAAGGGAGGGTCTTTCACTCATGCATCTGACAAAATAGAATCCAGCCTATGAAAGCCCATGCTGTAATAACTGAGGTTGCTAAAATCCTATGACTTTGACTGGCCTGGGATTCAGCTTCAATGAACACCATAGCACTTCCAAAAGAAAATACCTAGGTTTGGGCTTTTCACTAGGATGTTGGTAGTGGTAGCCTATTTCAAAGCACAATACACACCTTTGATTGGCTTTATTCATATAAATTAGAGGTTTTTTTCTCGCTTGTTGAAGGGACTGCAATAAGCACATCCCTGAAAAATATAGCATTTGTGGATAAATGTATTTATTAATAAGTGAGGGTGCCAAACGAGAAAGGATGCTGCTGGCATGGAGGAACTATTGAACTTGTGGTTAACTTATTTGTTTAATAAAGCAGGAAGCAAGTGGGTTGTATAACATGACAATTTAGCGGCAATAAAGAAAACCACATGAACAAAGTGGGTCTTAAAAAAGAAGACTGTGATGAGACTTTCTAAAGAGGGTTGAAGTTCTTGGGTGCAGCAAATTGCAATACGCCTTTTCCTGACTTTCTTCTTCTTCAGAAAATCATATCCTAGCAATTACTGCATTGATCATTATTCCTGTCTGTCAGCACGATCAGAAAAGGAATGTATTGGCTAGAAATATCAAGAAATATTTCTTTTTTTAAAAAAACCCAGCAGTTGGCAAATGTACTTTTGGAAAACCTTGGCGGGGGTAGGGTAGTAAAAGAGCTTGCCCTAAAATTGCAACCCTTGACTTGTTTACCTGCCATGGTGTGCCAGGGGACTTACTTCTGTGTAAGCACGGTTAAGCTGCTGCCCATGTGAAAAATGGAGCTCAGCAGAAACACAGCGAGAGAGTGCGTTCCACAAGGCCGAACTGAAAAATTAATTGAAATTGGCTTAGATGTCAGTGCTCCTGCGCGATCTGAAACCTGGCAGAAGGAGCGCAAAACAAACAGTAACGATAAAGAGCAGGTTATTGAGTTGCGGTAAGAGGGGCCAAAGGAGAAGCATTGCTGGGTGCCACAGGAATCAATTTGATGTCTGGTATTATTCAACGTCTTCATTAATGATCAGCAAATGAGCCATTAATGACATTTAGATGATGCTACCTTGCAAAGTGTGGCAACGGCCCACTTGACCCAACAAACAATGCTTCAATTCTAGAGAAATGAGTAACACAGTAGCCAGATGCAACTTTGGTTGAAGGGGGGGGGAGTTCCTTTGTACGATGCAGATCAGTTGTGTTGGTATCTTATCTGCTATGCCTTTAAATCTGAGCAATGAGACACAGTGGTGTAGCGTGGGTTGCCCGTACCCAGGGCCACGTGGAGGGGTTGGGTGTGGAAGGGAAACAGACAGAGTACACATGTGCATTCAACTGCCTAAGGTGTCTGCATCACCCAGGAGATCACAGCCACAGAGATAAGAAGAGAATAGTTGTTCTGTTGTCTGGAGAGGTCAGTTCCTGGTTCGCATGGAAAAGCTGTTTTCAACAGAGCCCAGCGACGGAAGCACTTTGTGCCTGGGGCAAATGCCCCTGTGCGCCCCTCCCATACACCACTGATGAGACATAAGAGTACTGGCTGATCTCCGCGTTTAAATATAACTACTTGGACAGCCCCATGTGAGCCAGTGTAGGTAACTTCTGCGTTTGGGCTCAGATCCACACTCAGACACACAAGCCATAGGATGACAATCTTTAAGATGCCACAGACCTAGTACTGAGACTCAGACATCACACATTCTGTGCTATTGGGGTGTCTTGTCAGAGAAAGGAGCTTTTGATGTGCTCCTGCTGCACTTGAGTGCCAACATCAGAGCCGTCCTTCCTATTGGGCTGACTGGCGCCCTGCACCAGGGCGCCCACCCAGCAGGGGGCGCACCAAAGAGGCACACGGAGCCGCCTCCGCTTTGCCTGCTCCACTACTTTCCTGGCAGCTTTGCTGCCGCTGCCGCCATCTCACTTCAGCCGAGCAGGCGGAGGCGGAGCACAGCTGGCAGCGTCTTTGCCTGTTGCGCCATGCCTTCGGCTGCCCGCTACGCCTGGCCCTGCCTGGCGGAGCGTGAGGGGCGCCGGAGGGATCATCGCGCCACAACGCCCGGTACACTTAAGACGGCCCTGGCCAACATTAAGCTCAGCAAGAGGGGCTCAACAGGGGTCAGGTGACAGAAGAGGCCAATAGGCTTCCTCCTTGTCCCATTAAGCTGCTGATGCTGTTCTGACTGAGCTCTTTGATTGGTCCCTTCTCCACAGGACACCAGCCCTGCCACCATCCACATTTCTTCCTGCCTAATCCACCACACAGGTTTCTGTGAGTGACCTATGTGCCACCTTGGAGGAAGAAATGCAGCTTATAAATGTTTTTTAAAAAACAACAACAACAAAATTCGTTTGAGTAGAAAAATGCTTCACAAAGCCTGCCATGGAAGAAAGCAATGTAAACAAGATTAAAGACCAAAACAAGATAAACACTAGAGGTACAAAATATATCTATTAGAGTAGTCTTGTTTTTCTTCATTATGTCTGAATGCTCTTAACCAGTGTCACACTCCAATGGGAATTCTAACTGGCTTAGATTTATTTGAGCAATGGAGGGCTGGTGACTTTTATATGAAGAATGCTTCAGTTATTGTTTTCCACCTGTCATTTTATCTAGATTGAAGAAAAGATCTCAAGCAAACCGAATGCATTGTATCATTCTATTCTTGCTGGCATGCTTTGGTAAAGTGGGCAAGTGTTAAATCTATTATCATCCTTTCAGTCAGCCACTCTGCTCGGAATAGATTTAATACAACACCAATCGCACTAATGCTCAGTATACTGTACATTTGCCACTGTCTACCATTCTGTTTCTAATTACTGCTAGGTCCTGTGTGTGTGTGTGTGTGTGTGTGTGTGTGTGTGTGTGACAGAGAGAGAGAGAGAGAGAGAGAGAGAGAGAGAGAGAGAGAGAGAGAGAGAGAGATTATAAACAGCACTAGATAGTATCACCGGGACACGGGTGGCACTGGGTTAAACCACAGAGCCTAGGGCTTGCTGATCAGAAGGTCGGCGGTTCGAATCCCCGCGACGGGGTGAGCTCCCGTTGCTCGGTCCCAGCTCCTGCCAACCTAGCAGTTCGAAAGCACGTCAAAGTGCAAGTAGATAAATAGGTACCGTTCCAGTGGGAAGGTAAAGTGTTTCTGTGTGCTCTGGTTCGCCAGAAGCAGCTTTGTCATGCTGGCCATGTATGCCGGCTGTATGCCGGCTGTATGCCGGCTCCCTCAGCCAATAATGTGAGATGAGCGCCGCAACCCCAGAGTCGGTCATGACTGGACCTAATGGTCAGGGGTCCCTTTACCTATATAGTATCACCAGGGTACAACACTTACCCTGTTTAATAATATATATGGTTACTTTAAAGTAAGCTACAATCCTATACTAGGGAGTGAGTCCCACTCAACTAAATGAGGCTTACTTCTGAGTAGACGAGAATAGGACTGTACCCTACCATTCCACCATGTATGCGTGCAGGACCAGATTTAAGTTTGATGAGGCCCTAAGCTACTGAAGGTAATGAGGCCCTTTATATGTCCAGCTGTCCTTTGTCAACAACAATGCTATATATGGTAATTTATGGACCTAATAGGTATCTAAAGCCATTTACACATGCGGAATGTAGGCACCCTATATATAGAAATGAGCAAACCAGTGATATTTTAGGAAGCAGGCTAGCAGGCGGGACCCATTACTTACAGCATAGGAGCCTACAGAACACAAAACACTGTTGCTGTATGTAGGTTTTATTTTATTTCTTTTTTTAATCTTATATTTTGGAAATGTACAACCAGTTTTTTCCCTTTATTTTTTTGGGGGGGGCCCCAAGAGGGTGGGGCCCTAAGCTATAGCTTGTTTAACTTATACAGTACGTAAATCCAGCTCTCTCTCTCTCTCTCTCTCTCTCTCTCTCTCTCTCTCTCTCTCTCTCTCTCTCTCTCTCTCTGTGTGTGTGTGTGTGTGTGTGTGTATGTGCACAATATGTGTGATAGCAGCTATCTTAACAGAGGCTGTCCTCCACCTCTTGCAGCCATCTATGATGGTTCCTGCTGCAAAATATGCAATGCATAATTTTATCTAAAATGAGGGTCACCCCCTCCCCGCAGCACAGCTACTTAAATGCAGATTTATGTAGATGTAATTGATTAATAAAACCCATATGATTAATTCTACATGTGCCTCAGAACACCTCAGTGCTGGTTGGAGGTGCCGGGTCAGGACCACAGAAAGGTTGATAAATCCCACTGTGATCAATAAGATTAACTTGCATTAATCTACTGCATGAATTCCATAACTGGGTTTAATTCCATATGTCAATTGCAGGTCTAAGATCTGGGCCAGACTTTTCATTCTATATTCAAAGCAATATCTATCTGCCTTGATCTGAAAAATAAATAAATAAATAAATACATCCTCCTCTTCTTTTCACTTAAGTCTCAGGTTGTGGCCCTGCATACCTGGGATGGGTAACCTGAGGTTTAATCTCAAGTGGCTCTAATTTTACGTAGCCTACAGAGAAGATGAACAATACTGCAAACCCTACCCACTTTGGGTACTAGCTCCGCCCACCCCAGCTCTGCATCTGGCTGCCCTCTGCCCCACTGACTTTTCCCATGGGTCAACAATAGGGCTGCCATATTTCAAAAAGTAAAAACCTGGACACAAAAGTTGTTGAGCTTTTTTTGGGGGGGGGCAAAGTTGTTGAACTGTTTAATTTTGCACAAAAATATGACGTTTTTGAGATATTTTTTAAGGAAAATCACCAAAATATAGTCTTCTGACATGGGTTGCCATACATCTGGATTTTCCCAGACATTTAAGCAATTTCCAACCCAGACACTGTTTCCTAATGTTGTATTCCAGCCATGTCCGGGAAATTCTGGATGTATGGCAACCCTAGTCAACAACCTTCTGTAGGGACTCAGTGGGTCTTAATTCTCAGTAGAGATTAGTAGGCTTGCCCAGTTAACCTGCTAGTGTATCTTAAAACCAGTCCTCTTTTAAAAGTCCATAATTGAGGCTCATTTCCAAGTCCTGTGGAAAACTCTGTCAGAAATAATTCAGCAGGTTCCTTTTCAATGACTGCTGAAAACTCTTCTATTCTGGCAGGCCTGTGCTGGCATTTAAGAATACATCCCTCCACACTGGCTAACTGATATGTGCTTTTAATTTTTTATGGTTCTAATTGTAGGGCTGTGACAAATTGAAGCACTTTTAAAATGTTTATTCCTGCCCGGCTGGCAAAGAGTTAACCCACCTCCAGCCTGACTGGCATAGAACTCTGATGGGGGCGGGACTGTGCCCGGTTTTAAAAAAGGAGGGAGAGTCGGTTTGGTCAGTTAGGAGGGAGAGGGAGGAAGGTGTGGTGTGGTGTTATGTGGTGGCTTATATGAAGACAGTTAAGAGGCTAGGAAAACTTAAAGTTAAATGTTTGACTGAGTTTATTTTGTACAACTGGAACAAAGCTAATTAATAAATGACACGTTAAAGAATCACTTATGTTTTTAACACAATAAAACTTCATCTCTGTTTTTGCCAACAAGAGGTCCGTTTGTATTTTTCCAGCGAGGTACCAGGACTCACAGCCGTGGTGACTCAAGAGAGGGCCAAACTCACCTCAGGCAGGGAGGTGGTGGTTTGTGTCCTGAAGTTACACGGAGGAGGCTTAGAAGGGTAACCTGAGGTGCCAAGAAGTTGCCAGAGTGCCTAGGGCAAACTTCTACAGTGGGGGAATCCAACTGAGGGAGACCCTTTACAGGAGGCAAGAGGTTATTCCTGGGGGACAGCCTAGAGTTTCTTAAGGTACCAGGCCACGTAGGCTGGAAGGCTCTCCTTACTTAGAAACCCATTAGGAAAAGGGGTTTATTTTTGAGGCGGCAGGAGAAGAGGGTGGGTGTTTTCCCCTCTGGATTCCTGTGTCGCAGTGATAGTAAGGTAGAGTGGGACCCGGGTCGTCACATTTTTGGTGGCAGCGTCGTGATCGAAATTCAAAGCTCACGCGCCTAGTTTGGTTTGAGTCTGTCAGGATTTTCCTGTGAGGAAAGTGACTCACGTAAGAAAACCCAGAGAGGCAAAAGGAGATGAAAGAACGGAAGGGGCTGAGGGAAGCCCAGATTCTCAGGTAGAACTTATGAAACTACGAATTGAGATGGCCAGAATTGAAAGTGAAAGGGAGAGGGAAAAAGCTAGAATTGAAAGTGAGAGAGAAAAAGCCAGAATTGAAGCTGAGAGGGAAAAGATAGCATCTGAAAATGAGAGGGAAAAAGCTAGAATTGAAGCTGAGAGGGAAAAGATGGCATTTGAGGAGAGAATGCAGTCCGAGAGGTTAAGGGTTCAATTAGAACAGGACAGAATGAAGCTTGAAGAGATACGTTTGCGATCAGAATTAACTAGTAGCCCAGTTAATAATGATAGTATCGCAATTAATTTAAAAAGGTTCCCCAAATTTGGAAAAGACGATAATGTCGAATCATTTCTATTTACCTTCGAACGCGTTTGTGTGGAATTTCAAATACCTGAGGAGAACTGGATGCTTTATTTAAGACCTCAAATTTGTGGGATACTAAGTGAAATTTATGCTGACCTGAGGGAAGAAGAGCTGTCAAGTTACCAAGTATTTAAGCAAAGAGTCAGGGTTCGATGTGGGCTCACGGCTGAACAAAGCAGAAAGGCTTTTCGTGAAGCAAAAAAGGAACATAAAGAGACTTATGCCCAACTAGCTAGCCGCTTAGATAAATTACTTGACAGATGGATTCAAGGGAGTGGAGTAAAGAACTTTGATGAGTTAAAACAATTAATTTGTTTAGAACAATTTTTTAAGCAAATCCCTAGCAATTTACGTTGGTTCTTGAGGGATAAAAAACTGAAAACTGTGGCAGGGGTTGCCGAGGTCTTAGACGAACTACAAGGAGATTTCAATGAAATAGCATTCCCAAAACACTCACAGAAGGGTAATCCATGGAGAAACAGAGAAAATAAAGACAGGCAAGAAAATTTTCCTGTCAGGGAATCGGTTTCTGACAAGACAGGGTCTAAGAAAATCACTTGTTTTTTCTGTAATCGTGAGGGCCATGTACGTGCCAGGTGCCCCCTGCTGGTTAAGTCGCAAACTACACCTACTGCAGCTAAACAAGTAAAACTGGTAATGCAGTCACAGGAAAATAGCTCGCCTCAGACAGAAGGCTCAGAGAAAGCGGACAGTCCAGCTGAGACTACTTCTAAGGTCTTACAGGTCTGGAGGGCTGAGCAGGAGTGCAACCAAGATTACATGGAGCCAATTGAATTAAATGGTCAGTCTTGTTTAGGTTTGAGGGACACAGGAGCAGAAGTCTCACTTGTCAAATCACAATTTGTTCCAAAGGAGCAGTACCTCAAGGGTCAGTCCTATAGTTTAAAAGGCATATGGGGGCCACATTTTGAAGTGCCATTAGCTGAAGTTGATATTACCTACAAAGGATTTTGTGGCAAATGGAGAGTAGGAATCCTAAATGAATTGGAGGTACCCTTTTTAATAGGGAATGACCTAGCTAGTCAGAAACACCGTATTCAAGTGATAACTAGGTCACAGTCTCAAGTCACTGAGAGTAATCCTCCTGCAGTTATAGAGTCACCCATAGAGCCTGGTGAGGATGAAGGGCTGATTAGCGTGCCCGTGGTCCAGGAGCACGGTGCCCAATTCTTGAGTGATCAAAAAGAGGATGAAACTATAAAAGAGCTGTGGGGTAAAGCACAAAGTCCTAATGCCGAAGTAACTGTGGAGAACCCCTGCTTATTTACCACCATTGAGGGAAGACTGTATAGAATTTCTAGGAGGAGGAAAACTGCTGCTGTTTGGGAAAGGAAGAAACAGTTAGTGTTGCCAAGAGCTTACCGGTTGCAAGTGCTACAAATGGCACACGACGCACCCTCAGCAGCGCATCTAGGCATTAGAAAGACTAGTGATAGAATCCAAGCAAGATTTTACTGGCCTGGGATGGGCAAAGACATCAAAGAGTATTGCAAGTCCTGTGTGATCTGCCAAAAAGCAGGCAAAAGAGCGGACAAAACGCGAGGCTTGTTACAGTCTATTCCCGTAATTACTGAGCCCTTTTCCAGAGTAGGAGTGGACATCCTCGGGCCTATCTCCAGAGTTACAAAAAGGGGGAATAAGTTTATTTTATGCCTCGTGGATTATGCTACGTGCTATCCAGAAGCAATACCTCTAAAGGACATTGACTCAAAGACTGTAGCAAAAGCCCTCATGTCGGTGTTCCTAAGGCTGGGATTCCCCAAAGAAATTATAACAGATTTAGGGACATCCTTCACGTCCAAGACCATGGAAGAGCTTTTAACTCTTTGTGGGATTAAGCATGTTAAAACTACGGCTTATCATCCACAGTCGAATGGCTTGACGGAGAAATTTAACTCAACCCTGAGCCGGATGCTAAAAACCTATTCCATCAATCATCCTAACGACTGGGATGAGAGGCTGCAACACTTCCTATTTGGTTATCGCGAAGTGCCGCAGGAGAGCACAGGGTTCAGTCCTTTTGAACTCCTATTTGGACGACAGCCACGAGGACCCATAGACTTGATGAAAGCAGCGTGGTCAGGGGAGGAGCAGATCGACAGCCCTGATGTTGTGACGTATCTACAGGAGCTGCAGAGCGACCTTCAAGAGCTACGGGAGCAAGCTGCTCACAACTTGCAGCAGGCACAGCGTCGACAGAAGCAGTGGTATGATGCACACGCAAGAGACAGAACTTTCCAGCCTGGTGACAGTGTGCTCGTGTTAAGAACAAGACGTCGAAAGAAGTTGGAGATGTCGTGGGACGGTCCCTTCAAAGTGGTCGAGAGGATATCAGCGGTGAACTATTTGGTAGAGTTAGATGGGGAAGGGAACCGATGTAAAAACTTTCATGTAAATTTACTTAAGCCTTATTTTGACAGAAATAAGTTGGTGTTACAAGTAAAGGGGAAGATGACACAAGGAATTCATTTAACTGGGTGGGGAGAGCTGAGTAAGGGCACAACTCTAGCAGAGGTGTCATTCGATGAAAGTCTGACCCCAGAGCAAAAGGAGCAGTTAAAATTAGTCCTTGCTCAGTTTGCTCAAATCTTCTCAAACATCCCAGGGAGGACCAACCTAGCAACTCATAAAATAGATACGGGGGAAGCAAGACCCATAGCTACCCCCCCTTACAGGGTGACGGGAGAGCACGCCGACTTGGTCTCTTCAGAGATCAGGGAGATGCTTGCACTGGGATTGATTGAGCCCTCTTACAGCCCCTGGTCATCGCCCCTGCTCTTGGTCAGGAAGCCAGACAATACCTTTCGTCCCTGTGTAGACTTCAGAAAGTTGAACCAGGTGACCGTGCCGGACGTTTACCCCATGCCACGGGTGGACGACTTGGTTGAGACCATAGGAAAAGCGAATTATATATCTACACTTGACTTAACAAAAGGGTACTGGCAAGTGGAAATGGATCCCTTAGATAAGCCCAAAACCGCTTTCATCACTAGAGATGGGTTGTTTGAATTTAAAGTGCTGCCTTTTGGGTTAAAGAACGCGGCAGCCACGTTCCAGCGACTCATCGATAGTATGCTAAGGGGTCTGAAAACGTTCGCCCTTGCGTACATTGACGACATAGCGGTATTTAGCCCATCGTGGAGAGATCACTTACAACACCTAAGTGTGGTCTTCCAGAGGATAAAAGCGGCAGGTTTAACAGTAAAAGCGGCTAAGTGTCAGATGGGGAAAAGACAGGTAAAATACCTAGGCCATGTTCTCGGAGGGGGAGTGATCAGGCCAGATACTAACAAAGTGGAAGCCATCAGAAGCTGGCCGGCTCCCAAAACTAAGAAGCAGGTGCGTGCCTTTATAGGAGCTATAGGTTATTATAGGCGTTTTATCCCCCAGTTCAGCACTCACGCGGCTGTGTTGAGTGACTGCACGAAGAAAAGCCGCCCGGACAAGATTATCTGGACCACACAGTGTCAACAAGCTTTTGAACTTTTAAAGGCTGCTCTGATGACAGAGCCCATTTTAAAAGCACCTGATTTCTTTTGCCCTTTTAATTTAATGACGGACGCTTCAGGTGTTGGTTTAGGTGCAGTACTGGCACAGGAGGGAGAAGGAGGGTTTTTACACCCGGTGTTATATATCAGCCGGAAGCTATTGGAGAGGGAAAAGCACCTCTCTACCATAGAACTCGAATGCCTAGCGATTTTGTGGTCCGTAGGTAAACTGAAGCCTTACCTGTGGGGCCGAAAGTTTACCCTATATACCGATCACTCACCGCTGAAATGGCTAAACCAAATGAAGGGTAACAACAGCAAGTTAATCAGGTGGAGCATGCAGTTACAGGATTACACATTTGATGTCAAGCACATAAGTGGGAAGGAAAACATCATAGCGGACGCTTTATCCAGGTATTTTTGAGAGGTATAGAATGGTGCAAATTATTATATGAAATGGTGGGAACCCTAGCAAGACATTTGTGCTAAGGAGTTATAATCTAACACATGCCAAACATGATTTATCTGTGTACAAGTTTATGAGATGTGAATTTAGTTGACTTTGTAGTATGAATGTTATAGAATGCATTGATGTATTTTTAACCCCAAGCCCATTGCTTTGGCATTGCTCTAGTTAATTAAGAGCAAGCCGACGCAATGTCTTTGTGGTGGGGGTAGATATGTGACAAATTGAAGCACTTTTAAAATGTTTATTCCTGCCCGGCTGGCAAAGAGTTAACCCACCTCCAGCCTGACTGGCATAGAACTCTGATGGGGGCGGGACTGTGCCCGGTTTTAAAAAAGGAGGGAGAGTCGGTTTGGTCAGTTAGGAGGGAGAGGGAGGAAGGTGTGGTGTGGTGTTATGTGGTGGCTTATATGAAGACAGTTAAGAGGCTAGGAAAACTTAAAGTTAAATGTTTGACTGAGTTTATTTTGTACAACTGGAACAAAGCTAATTAATAAATGACACGTTAAAGAATCACTTATGTTTTTAACACAATAAAACTTCATCTCTGTTTTTGCCAACAAGAGGTCCGTTTGTATTTTTCCAGCGAGGTACCAGGACTCACAGCCGTGGTGACTCAAGAGAGGGCCAAACTCACCTCAGGCAGGGAGGTGGTGGTTTGTGTCCTGAAGTTACACGGAGGAGGCTTAGAAGGGTAACCTGAGGTGCCAAGAAGTTGCCAGAGTGCCTAGGGCAAACTTCTACAGTGGGGGAATCCAACTGAGGGAGACCCTTTACAGGAGGCAAGAGGTTATTCCTGGGGGACAGCCTAGAGTTTCTTAAGGTACCAGGCCACGTAGGCTGGAAGGCTCTCCTTACTTAGAAACCCATTAGGAAAAGGGGTTTATTTTTGAGGCGGCAGGAGAAGAGGGTGGGTGTTTTCCCCTCTGGATTCCTGTGTCGCAGTGATAGTAAGGTAGAGTGGGACCCGGGTCGTCACAAGGGCTTTATGTTTTATTGTCTTAATCCACTTTGATATCTTTTTTACGACATTTGTTGTTGTTGTTTAGTCGTGTCCGACTCTTCGTGACCCCATGGACCATAGCACGCCAGGCACTCCTGTCTTCCACTGCCTCCCGCAGTTTGGTCAAACTCATGTTCGTAGCTTCGAGAACACTGTCCAAGCATCTCGTCCTCTGTCGTCCCCTTCTCCTTGTGCCCTCCATCTTTCCCAACATCAGGGTCTTTTCCAGGGAGTCTTCTCTTCTCATGAGGTGGCCAAAGTATTGGAGCCTCAGTTTTAGGATCTGTCCTTCCAGTGAGCACTCAGGGCTGATTTCCTTAAGAATGGATAGGTTTGATCTTCTTGCAGTCCATGGGACTCTCAAGAGTCTCCTCCAGCACCATAATTCAAAAGCATCAATTCTTTGGCGATCAGCCTTCTTTATGGTCCAGCTCTCACTTCCATACATCACTACTGGGAAAACCATAGCTTTAACTATACGGACCTTTGTTGGCAAGGTGATGTCTCTGCTTTTTAAGATGATGTCTAGGTTTGTCATTGCTTTTCTCCCAAGAAGCAGGCGTCTTTTATTATTTGCATAAACAAACAAACAAACAAACAAACAAACAAGTATTTGGGCCTATGCACACTTTCCCGAAAAGAAGCTCCATGGGCCACCTGGGAATTTACTCCCAGGTCAGATCCCGTTTGCAATCTATCAAAACATTTCCCCTAATGCAATTTCTGGCCCCTGTTCAGCTCTGTCTGTGGGAAATACTACTGTTATCCTCCAGATGTCTATCCTCCTTTAAAAAATAAACAAATCCAACCAATGAAATGGTCCTGATGGGCATTACCGAGTAGATAGGGATGCACGCCCAGATGTGCTTTTGTGGCTGTGCAAAAGAAAGGTTGCTTTCATGCTTGGACCTCCTGAGCTCGAACCGGGCATTTGTCTTTAGAAATTCACCTGCTTCGGTTCCGTTTTCCCTTTGTAGGTTGGTTGCATTTACCATTTATAAGCCAAAGCAGCTGAAAGTGTGCTTCCCTAATTTAGGAAGACAAAAAGGGGGCTACACCCTTAAGCATAAGAACCACACTCAAAAGTCAGCTTCAAGGTCGATGTGTTATGTAGCATCAGCGAAACTGGAGATTAAGGAAAGCAGCTGTAACGCCTAACTAAGTGACCAGTGCATTAATTGCCCATCGGCTTTCGTCTGTCTAGTCTGCCATTGTAAACATTGGATTCTGCAAGCCTTCTCCATTTCCCCTCTGGATAGAGGGCAATTTAACTCCTGACATCTGCAGCCCTCCTTCCGCCAAACTACAAACAAGATATCCCTGTATGTGAATCCTTTCGCCCTGCCTATGCTGCAGTAGCGTCAAATACCCAGAGGAGGGCGCTTGTGGCACTCCAGTCAGCCTGTTCCAAGTGAAGCACTTAATACCATTTCTTAGGGGGGGGGGGAGAAACGGGACACATTTCCAAGCATCTTATCTGAGTCAAAGCAGTATTAAACAATAATGGGCAATGCTTGGTTATCAGTACCAAGATTAGCTTGCAGGTTTCTGCAATTAATTGGCATATTTATCACACAAGCTGCTTTCTAAACCCAGAAAGCAACATCTTTCTGGAGCTCCAGCTGTTGGCTGCAGTTGTCTGTGGCTCATACCACGGAGGCTGTAGGGAGCTTCTGTGTACTCATCATCCCACAAGCAAAGGAAGTATCCACTGCAAAACTAGATGCAATGCGAAATGAGTAGAAAGCGGATCATTTGGAGAAATGGTTTCCTGGTTCTGTGTTTACATTTTAAAAGCTAGTTAGGTGATCTGTGAAATGTCTGTGAGAGACATTTGGTTGGGGGGGGGGCATTATTCTCATATTTCACACAGTACTGGCACTACCGTATATAAGAACATTTAGCCGAAACGAGATGGGGGGGGGGCGGAGGGGAAGCAGAAAGATTCCCTGGTTTGAGGAGGTTTTTTTTACAATTGATGGTAGAGGAAGTGAGGGGTAAATCACAAGAAGAAACAAGTCACCCCAGTTGCCAGGATGGCAATTTGGAAGATACTGGAGATGCAAAAACAAGAGAATGTATGCCATGACCAAAAGAGGGGTTCCATGCATCTAGAAAGAGGGGAGGGACATGATCATCTCTGGGTACGTCCACACCAAGTGTGCTGGCTCTCCCCTGCAATTGAGGGAGCCGGCGCCATGTGACATGTGCACGCTGTGCATGCTGACGTCATCCATGCGGGACACGCAATGTGCTGGTGTCATGAGTGCGCGCCATCCGACGTGTCCGCACTGTGCACACATGCCGCAGGGTGTGCTGACATCATGTGTGCACGCCACACGACGTACACACAGTTGCCACAGAATATTGAGGGGGGCTGACCCCCCCTCTGAACATTTCTGGGTGCCCTCAGGTGGTATTTTAATATCATTGGCTACAACTGTCCCATTTTAAGTGGGATCGCAGAAGCCATTCCCAGCTTCTGTTTGGATCCTGGGATGTCCCCTTTTCTTTCATCCAGCTCTCTGGCGTGAGTCCAGAGCACCGGACCAAACAAACTCTCACTGGGCTTTCTATCCCAGCACTCTGGCACGACCCTGCTGGCATTCACCAGAGTGTGCCCCTCCTGATAAAATCGGGAGATTTCGGGGATGGAAATGTTGGCGTGTATGGAATATGGAACCCTCACTCTCTGAAAATTGGCATGGTGAGAGACATGGCGCGGGGGGGGGGGTTCACTTGATGTAGCATGGAAAGTTTAAAGTTGGACAATGAGTGGGAAGTACAAAAAGCTCACAGTCTGGAAGCAACCTCTCTCTCTCTCTCTCTCTCCTAGACAGCTGGTGGGGCAGCTCAGCGTTGCTCATCTGCCAACTTAGCATTGCTCATGGTTCATGAGGGGGTGAGGCCTGGGGAGCTCAGTGTGGTGTGGCCATGATGGCAGGATTGCCATATTGGCTCTGTTGCTGCACCAACACCTCACTGAGCCCCCTGCACCTTGCACCTCCACTTTTTCTCTTAGGAACCGGCAACGACACACAGCGCTTTGGGAGGCAATTAAAAAGCGTGCCCTGCCAACAGCTACTGCTCCCAGATGCAAATGCAATGCAGCGTTTAGGAGTGAACTCTCCACTTTTCAAACACCACAGTGTCCACCACACTGACAATCTCTGCAGCAAAATCAATTTCCAGGAACACCATTACTTGTTTCTGTTTACATTAATTAATTACCACATTTAGTTACAGGTAGGTAGCTGTGTTGGTCTGACGCAGTCAAAACAAAATAAAAAAATCCTTCTAGTAGCACCTTAGAGACCAACTAAGTTTGTCATAGGTATGAGCTTTCATGGTTTCAGTGTATCTGAAGAAGTGTGCATGCACACGAAAGCTCATACCTATGACAAACTTAGTTGGTCTCTAAGGTGCTACTGGAAGGATTTTTTTATTTTGTTTTTACCACATTTGGGTTTTGTTTTGTTTTCTTGCTGGAAAGGCCTATGAGCATTTTGTAGGGGCAGGGAATGGTCTGTTTGTTTCTTCAGCTGTGCTACATTCATCTCACTACATCGCGTAAGTGGCAATATGTCACATACACTGGCTCAGATAACAGAGGGTTTGCCTAATGGGAATGTGTTGTATTTAAGATGCCCCTTTGCTAATCCATAATGTATAGGGCCTCTGCGCCACCAGTAACAGATCACACGCATGTAACGGAAATGTGAAATTTTATAATCGATTTCTTTAAAATATTAATATATACCTATATATATCTCATTTTAATATACTAAGAAAAGATAAGAAACTGGAGCTTGCAATCACACAGTCCGGTCTTCTCTCGCTTTCCTAATCATTTATACGGTTTTCCACCGATGCTCCGACAAGTTTCTATTAAACAGAACTAGATGAGCTACAAGGTGATATCAAAGTTGCCTTGCCTAATTCATGAAAAAGTGCAAAATGGCGTTGTCCTCAAAAAGATTGCAGAAATAATCCCCAGCCTTTGTTCCACCACCACCACCACTTTCTGCTTCCAAGACTGATGGGTCTGTCATTTTGAGTTGATGTGGGGAAGAAAAATGAGACGTTTTAACGAACCACTTTTCCTCTTTATATTCCTCTGAGGTGATAGGTTTCTTTGAATGCTACAACCCATAATGCTTGGGGGGTCACAAGTCACTCTGAAGGAATGGAAAATAACATGTAACTCTAGCACTTTCATACTCCATGTACTCTCCTGTAATGAAGTGTCTGGTGTTAACTCACTCTTCTCACTCTGAGTGCAGCAATGGGCAGTTTTGTCATTTGGTTTCTCTCTGCTTCCTGTTTATGCTTTGCTTCTGCACATACCTACATCAGATCACTCCCCCCTCCCTTTTAGAAAAGTCTTTGTGAAAATTCTTCAGCATTGTGGTTTAAATTTCTCCTGTTAAACACATGCAATTTTGCCCAATATATACACATTTTTGCAATTTTGCAAAAATATATACACATTTTCCTATGCAATTCTGCCCAATATATACACATTTTTGCAAGCAATGTCCCCATATGTGCTTTTGGGGGGCGGGCGGTATGTGACTTTCATGAATATATGCATGTTTATGCACACTTTACCATAATATACGCATTTTTGTGCATGCCACTCGGCTGGAGAAGTGCATTGCAATATTTGGAGAGGTGTGACTATTAAAGGATGGCTCTGCAACTGCAAGGCACCATGTGACCCATCCCTGGTTTAAAGTTTCATAGACGGGGTGGGACCAAGACTTAATGTGCATCTGCCTTTGGACAGTGCCACTGTGCTGTGTCTGTAGCAAAGGACATTGTTTCCTGGGATAAGATACTATTATGCTAAATCGTGTCCTCCCTAAAAGAGGGCACGTGTTGTGGTGAGACCTGGAGACTGACCTCCTGGTTGTGGGTGGGTATATTGGATAGCCACAACACCCGACTGGTAGGTCCTTCATTGCTGGGTTTAATCTGGCCAATGAGGTGGATCGAGGGACCTATCTAAACCTATGCACGTGTCCCAGAGCTTCCTCTTTTGTTGCATGCATTGGAACACCCGCCCACCTCTCCCTAATTTTAGGGCAATTTTGTGATTGACCTTGCTATGCCGTTGTGTGTCGTCTGTTGTTGGGACAGGGGCACAGCAGGAATTTTCCCCACTTGGCTGATTGGCTGTTACCATTTGGGTTTTGCCTTCCGCGTAGCAAATTGTCACAACTTGTAAGGTTGCGGATAGGCACTGGTTCAGGTGATAGGGATGGGAGAACGCTCTCGCCATCCCTATGTGAAGGGTGTTCCGTTAAAGGAATCCAGGGACTCAACTTGGTTTGGTCAACCCCCGAGAGGGGGTTGTGCCAGTGCCTGAGTCCAGGGGAGCATCTGGGGAGTGAACAGAGTCTGTTCCCAGGCTTTTCACCTGCCTCAGGTGTTCATCCTTGGCTGACCTACGATGAAGCTCTGGGTCAGTGCTAACCTGCAAGGGTCTAGGAAGCTAGTCGGATCAGAGCCTATGTAACCACTCACTTTTCTGTAATCAATAAAGTTGTGGCCTAAATTCTTCCAAAAACCAAAACTAAAATTTGAGTCAAGTGTTTTTATTTAAGGGGAGGTCTCTGGGTCTGAACACGCAACAGAGGGAAGCTGAGTTTGATCACCTTGTAAAGGGGTGGGGGGAATGTTGTAAGAAGAACTGGAAATGAAGTTGTAATTCCCAGGCTGTTGAAGTGGCTGTAACCCTAAGGATACAGTAGATACTTTGAAATCAATGGGCATTGCCTCTCTCTTCCTCATCCCACCATCCTTTGTGAACTGCATGCATAAAAGAGGATGGGCCAGTCAACAAAATTTACATCTGAGAAGCAAGCTTTTGGCCTTTGTTTCCCCCAATAAAGAATACCTCTGAACTGCTTATATCATCAGTAACCGCAGAACCGAGCCTTTGAGAAATGTCAGCTCCACATCACAGATGAAATTTGATTCCCATTTAGCCTGGTGGTTGTCTGGAAGGTGTTTTATAACTCAACAATGCAAAAAGACTTCTCTGTGATCTTTTAACATCAAAGTCCCCCCTACCTACTCATAAAAGGATATTAGTTAATCTCCCGTCATTAAAAATAGCAAAACAAAAAGCGCCAGCAGCTCTCTCTTTTTTCCGCTGAAAGTACAAAACTACCAAAGCATCATTTATTCTTCACAAGATGTTCTCCTAGACACACACTAATGGCAGCTTTGTGGCATAAGCTTGTGTCTTGCCCTTGGTGATGCGGATAATGAACAGAGCTGGTGCAGATTAGCGAATTCCATCGCTCTTGCTGTTTTTCAGTTGGTTAGAAGTATATCTTTGCCTAGCAAATTGCTTTTCAGCCCGGGAAGCCATGTGGATCATAAATGGAGAAAACCCAAATTAATTGCCATGACAACATATTTACTGATTTGCTAGATAAGGCTCGTTTGCCTTTCGTTAGCAAAGGCTGATGAGCAGAGAAGAAAATGGTAGGAAAAGACTTGCCAAAAAATATAAACATTGTTAATTTCATACATTCAATGGCAGTGACTCCATCGTTACAAGATGGATTCTTCCTCCTTCCCTCCAAGGTGTAGATGACATGTTGAGTGAGCTGGGAGCTCCACATAAATAGCTGACCTTGTAGAGCAGGGATGGGGAGCCTGTGGACAACCAGATGTTGCTGAACTGCAGCTGCCCCCACCAGCCCTGTTTATTGGCCATGTTGGCTGGGGCTTATGAGAGCTGGAATCCGACAAACATATCGTTCACATAGAAACACAGGAAGCTGCCATATACGGAGTCAGATCATTGATTGGTCCAGCTCGGTACTGTTAACTCTTCTTCTTCCATAGAAGGGGAGAGAGAGAGAAAGGAAGGGAGGAAGGAAGGGAGGGAAGGAAGGAAGGAAAGAAGAAAGGAAGGAGACTGCCAGCTGACATTAACAATAAGAATATTCCATCAACACCACCGGCCTGTCCTCAGCAATGACATCTCAGGCTGAAATCTTGTATGCATAAACCCAGAGAGTTCAATCTTTAAAATATTAAAAGTGGATATCTGAAAGTACCCCACAGCGTGCAAAGTGCAACCCAATTAGGAATAATTGATTAATTTCTGTAGGCTTCCAACGAAGGATGGCGCTTTGAGATTACAGCCATGGTACCGGCCATCAGCTTGCCATAAAATGAGCACAGATACGTTGCATTTGACTATGAAAAACTGGGACATTTTCGTTACTTTCCCCCCACTGAAATTGTTTACTCTGAGCAAGAGAAATGCAGATTAAATTCAGGAACATCCTCCTGTCTAAATGAATGGAAAGAAAGTTTGTGTGTGTGTATGTGATGAAACTGTATTGTGCAAAGAACCCTTGCTCCCCTTTTCTCATCACCAGACTCCCCACTTGTGAGATCCATGGGTATATCATAGGGTTGCCATACGTCCAGAGTTTCCTGGACGAATCCAGAATACTGCAGTCAGAAGCAGTGTCCTGGCAGAAATTGCTAAGAATGTCTGGGGAAATCCGGACATATGGCAACCCATGTCGGCAGTTTTCCTTAAAATAGCTCAGAAAAACCTTAACAACTTTTCTGTCTGGATTTTCACTGTTTGAAATACGGCAACTCTGGATATAACCCAGTTATGTGCACCATGTCACCTGAGTTCTTGTCTTTATGTATTGAGGCTCACTATCCTCTCCATCATGATGATGTAAACAGGAAGGTTGTCATTGGGCGCATGTGTGCAAACTTTTATTTATTTTCTCCTTGCCACTGAATTCAGGGAGAATTCCTTGCACAAGTTCCATGGTCAATTGATGGGGCAGAATCTGAGTGGGGGGTAGGATTTGCAGTAAGAATGTGCCACCTGCCTCTCATGTGTACCTGTACCCCAATTTGACCACACCCAGCAACATTTTCTACTGGGATAGCCAAGAAGATGCACATTGCTCTGGTGAGTGGGTCTTCCCTTCTGCTAGTATTTCTTCAGTACAGGATTGTGCTCTGCATAAGCAAAGCAGTTGCTTCCTGTGAAAATAAAATTACCCTAATGGTAAATCTCGATCAATCTGGTGCTCATTCCCTTATAGGCGCTTTTAACTGTTTGTCCTTGTTTCTATCTTTTAAAGTACGTATGATATAATCACCTTTTAATGACAGTGGTACCTTGGTTTACAAACTTAATCCATTACTTAAACCGAAACCGTTCTTAAACCGAGGTGTGCTTTCCCTAATGAGGCCTCTCACCGCCAGTGCCCTTCCACCGTTCGGATTCCGTTCTTAGACCGAGGTAAAGTTTGCAAACTGGGACACTACTTCCGGTTTTGCGGAGTTTGTAAACCAAATTGTTCGTAAAGAGGGCTGTTCTTAAACCGAGGTACCACTGTACTAGTTCTTAACCCTTACCTGTTTTAAGTCTTAGGTGTTCAGTTTATCTGTATATTTTAATTTATGCTGGTCTGTGACCGAAATCAAGTTTGATACTGATACTGTTTTGAACAACAGCTCCCATCAGCCAGCATAGTCAAAGATCAGGGAGAATGGGAGCTATAGCCCAACAATTTCTGCAGGACATCATATGGGGAAAGCATATTTAGATCAGCGTTTCTCAACCGCTGTTCCACGGCACACTAGTGTGCCGCGAGACGCTGGCTGGTGTGCCGCGACGTGCGGCGACGAGAAGGGCAATTTTGCAGCTGCAAACTCCACCTCCCTGGGCGTCCTATTTCTTCGCCCCTTCTAGTTTCCACAGACCAATCAGCTTTCATTATTTCCATTTTCCCATGCCTCACGTGACAGGATCATCCCAGAATCCTTTAGCCAAGATGGCAGCCCCCAGCAGCTAATAGTGCCGCACGTGTGTCTCTTTTTTGGAAAATCGAGCGCACTTCAAGTAGCTACTTTTAAAATATTCAATCTCCATCATTCAAAAGGTAGTTTGTTGCTATTTCACGGAGGCATGAAGACCAAATCGTCCTCTCACAAGTCCGAGAACACGCACAGGGTAAGATACGGGATGGCGAGGTCGGGTGGGGTGGATCAGAAACCCGGATCTTTTAAGAACTCGGCAGCGCTGACCCGCCGGAAAGCAATATTTGGCAAGTGTTTCTTACAGTCATAATTATAATATAGGGCGGCACAGAGTTAATTTTGTAAACTTTTTAAATGGTGGTGTGCCTCGTGATTTTTTTCACGGAACAAGTGTGCCGTGGTCCAAAAAAGGTTGAGAAACACTGATTTAGATTATTCATACAACTGAATATCACTATGGGGATTTGCTGCTATGTTCATTTCATCACACTGTTTAATAGCCTAGACACAGCACACCTTGGATGCCACCCACTTTTGTTCATGCTGGAAGCTAGCAGAGACCTGATCCTTCGAACGGAGGGCTCATGTTTTGCAAGCTGAAGACTCCAGTCCCTGGCATCTCCAGTTAAAAGGATCCTGGATAGCTAGGGCTGGGGCGGTTTGACTCAACTGAATAATTAGATTGTTTTAGGAGGGGTGTTTGCAATGGATTCTATGCAATGTCTCCAAAATAGTGAGATGGAGTGAAAACAAAATACAGGGGGTCACCCTTCCTTCTGCTTTGCTGTCTCCTGCCAAATGCCTACCAAGTGGGAGTTATATAGCTAAACTATTATTAAAATTTGGTGTGCAGCTCTGGTAGAGTGACTAAATATTGATTTTGGCCAGTGCAATTGAAAATAAATCTGCAAATTTAAAAATATCCAGCCACTGGGACTCTATGTGTCAAGAAAGTTTTCCCTCTTATTGTCCTGTGTCCACCAACAAACTGCTCATCCCATATTCTCAGAAAGGTGAAGGCTAACATGGTCTGGAAGGGATAGCCTGCTTTATTTCACCAAGTGCATGGTTAGCTCTAGCCAAGTTGCATGCGGACTCTTATTGAACACATCTCCAAAAGGAAACTAAGGCGGCAATTCTGTTTGCAGCTCTCTGGGTGTAAATCTCATTGGACTCAATAGTACTGCACCGAAGGATGTTATCCAACAATGTAATTCCATTAGTGCAAGATCTTTGGGTTGTGCAATGCCCTGTGTGCCCCACTAACACCCCATTAATCTCTGCTGGTTGTTGGAGGATGCTTATTTAAAAACAAAAAGCCAAACAAACTTAAAGTGCCTATCACAAAAGCCGCTGAACCCATTTGCTTGTGATTTGGTAAGGTTGGCAACACAGGACCTTCATATACACTGCCCAGGCTTGGGCCCAGAGAGGTCACAGAATCATAGAATCTAAGAGTTAGAAGGGACCCAAGGGTCATCTAGTTCAACCCCCTGCAATACAGGAATCTCACTTAAACATCCATGACAGAGGGCCATCCAACCTTTGCTTACAAACCTCCAAGGAAGGAGAGTCCACCACCTCTCATGATGAGAGCCCATTCCACTGCCAGACAGCTCTTAGTGTCAGAAAGTTTCCCCCCGAATGTTTAGTCGGAATCTCATTTCTTGTAACTTAACGCCATTGCCTTGAGTCCTACCCTCAAGGACAGGAGAAAACAAGCATGCTCCTTCTTCCATTTGACAGCCCTTAGGATATTATACCTCGTCTCAGTCTCCGCTTTTCCAGGATAAATGTACCCAGCTCCTTCAAGCGTTCCTCATAAGGCTTAGTTTCCAGAGCCTTGATCATATTGGTTGCCCTCCTCTGCACATGTTCCAGCTTGTCAACATCCTTCTTAAATTGTGGTGCCCAGAATTGAACATAGTATTCCAGGTGTGGTCTGACCATGTTGGCACTGCTAACACAGCAAAACCAACACAGGAGGCAGCAGTTACAAGCTACCAGTCTCTGCAGCCAGAGTAGGTGCTGTGATTTTCCAACAGATTGACTTCACCCCCCCCAGAAGCACACTCCATTGTCTCATGAGACAGACAGCTTCCAACAACAACCATTACTGGACTCATGAGTCCTGGGGAGCTCACAGCAGCTGGTGTTGCCTAGAAAACCCAGTAACCCTTTAAATTTTGGGATGGAATTAAATAGAAATTTTCAGGCAAGGTCACCTCCTTATGAGGATATGAATCTAGAAGGATAGCTGCAGCAATTTTCCTATAAGGGCAGCTGCTTCTTGTTTCTTTAGGGTGAGTAAAAAGGAATCTCTTAATCTCCCCTCATGCCTTGTGGACGATTGGTCTGAAAATTGCAGACCTGGGAAGAAGCTTGCTAAATTGCAGACAAATAGATCAGGAGCTTTTGTGCTAGATGCCATTAAATGTTAAAAGAATGAAAAGGGATTTGCTTTCTGGGTAAAACCAGTCCCTCAGATTACAAGCATGACCTGTTAGTCACACAATGGATCTCTCTCTTTCTGTCCTTTATCCACTCTGGGTTTTGATTTCCGTCTCCCCCACCCTAGCAGTTAGGTGTTGCTTTCATCTTAGGGTCATTACTTTTGCTTTTTAGCATATGCTTGTCCTCATCATGTTTTAAAAATGTCTGATCACTGAGAAGCCATGAAGCATTTGGGGGGTTCTTGTTTCAACTCATGCCTCGTTGTACACATCCAATGCATATCTCTAGCATATTCTGGAGTCCCCAGCTGCTACCAGATTCACAGGAAGTAAAGAATTAACAAACATGCAAAAATGACATATTTTTATGTGTATAATACGCCCCCATGTATAAGATGACCCCTATTTTTTTGAACCAAAAATTAAGAAATCAACATTTTAAACAGAGTGTGCCCCACCTAGTGTGTTGAACTTTTTTGAGGGAGATCACCAAAGTTGCGGAGCTTTTTGTGGGAGATTGGCAGTTCCGGCAGCTTCTTTGCAGCAGCCACGGGAAGGTAATTAGCATTAACAAAAAAAAAAAACCCCATGCAATGAACATCCATGTATAAGTCGGCCCCCAATTGTACATGGAAAAATATGGCATTTTTTCTAACAGGATACGCAGGAAATTATCGCACTAGGTTGACAGATTGCTTACTGATAGAATCCAGTAATGTACTGGATTGCAAAATCAGAATATTTTGTTATTCCTCCCTACATTTCAAAATCAACAAACTTTTAAAAGCCCAGCAAAATCCATTTGGAATCTATCAAGTGAGCATTGGGCTACTAAGTCTTTGAAAATGCAAAGCTTTAAATTATACACAAGCAAGACTGAGAACTCATCACCAGGTTGTATGTAGCCTTCGTTTCTGCATATAAATGTCCTCTGTGATGTACAAATTTTCTTTCATGGGCATTTTCTTTAATGTAATAATCACAGATATAGCAGTGGGAGCCTCTGTAATCGGAGCTCCCACTATTTTCCTTGCCTTGGTAATCTTTTGTCAGGAGTGCTATGTAGGAAGAAAGAGAATAGATTTGCTATGTGAGTACATTAAAGTTAGTAGAGAAAAAGCAGAATGTTGGAACAGG
Organism: Zootoca vivipara; assembly: GCF_963506605.1. NCBI lineage: Eukaryota > Metazoa > Chordata > Lepidosauria > Squamata > Lacertidae > Zootoca > Zootoca vivipara. The sequence goes on along the minus strand of NC_083284.1, from coordinate 57,290,263 downwards.
GGGAAAAGAATAAGCAACAGAGAAAGGTGGGGTAGAGATGAAAGGTCTCTGGTAAGGGCAGAATTTGATGTCCTAGCAGCCTTGCACTTGACATTGCTTGGGAATTCTAAGAATCACCCCCCCCCAAAAAAAACACCACAGTGCAGTTTTGAAAGTTTCCGTCTACCATCTTGATTGAAAATGGCATCCAACTGTATTCAAGCATAGATGTAAACCTTGATCTTAGGAACCATTGTGCAAAATTGGATTATGTCTCAAGAGGTGTCCGAAGGCATAG